>NC_060884.1:27361855-27729355 GCF_014805685.1 Silurus meridionalis
GTCAGTAGGAGTAATAGTACGTGTGTGAATGGGAGGGAGGGCAGAGGAGTGGTGTGGTTACAGGGAGAAGAGGTGGAGAATGTGGAGAAGTTCAGGTACCTGGGGTCAACAGTGCAAAGTAATGGATAGTGTGGTCAAGAAGTAAAAAAAAAAATGCAGACAGGGTGGAGTGGGTGGAGAAGAGTGACAGGAGTGATTTGTGATAGAAGGATATCTGCAAGAGTGAAAGGGAAAGTTTATAGGACTGTGGTGAGACCTGCGGTGTTGTATGGTTTAGAGACAGTGGCACTGAGTAAAAGACAGATGGTGGAGCTGAAGGTAGCAGAGATGAAGATGTTGAGATGTTCATTGGAAGTGATGAGGATGGACAGGATTTGAAATGAGTTTATTAGAGGGACAGCGCATGTAGGACATTTTAAAGACAAGGTGAGGGAGGCGAGATTGAGATGGTTTGGACAGGTGCAGAGGAAGGACATGGGGTATATCCGGAGGAGAATGCTGAGGATGGAGCCACCAGGAAGGGGGAAAATAGGAAGACCAAAGAGGAGGTTTATGGATGTGGTGAGGGAAAACATGCAGGTAGTTGGTTTGAGAGCAGATATAGAGGACAGAGTAGTATGGAGGCAGATGAGCCGCTGTGGCGACCCCATTGGGAAAAGCCGAAAGAAGAAAAGGAAGATTTGTTTATCTATCATTGTTAGGATTAAAGTGGATATACAAGTTACACGCAGGAGATTTCAAACCTGATGAAACACCCTATACCTTTACACCCAGGGTCAATGTAGTATAGCCATTCCACTTATCCCAAAGAAGAACCCAGAGAGAACATATCTCTTCCCATAAAGACTACGACTGTGGTACCCACTGTGCCATGGTGCTAATTTTAACACAAAAGGATAAAGGAACCATAGGACAAGATCGAGTGACTCTATTCAAAGGACAAAATGTCACCCCAACTTACAGATGTGTTGTCTGTGAATATGCTAATACTTGACCTTCAAACTATTCCCAGCTACAGAGCAATGGGTTCTCTGTCATGAGCAACCTTTGGTAGCGCATCTTTTCAAAATTAGCGTCACTGATCACAATAAAGCTTTGACTTTCTCTCCAGCCTTTAGCGAATATTCACAGTGGAAAACTTCTGGCCATCACTACAGCTTAAAGTTGCATGCCACAGAACAGTTCTTACACATCTTAGTAGTTGATCTCACTCCTCACATTTGATTTATGTGAGTAAATCAAATATCTCCCATGTGTCTATGTGTGTTCAGTAAGGCTTTACACAAGCTATGGAATTCAATGGCTTGAAATTCGTCATGCTCTTTGAATGTTTTGAAGATGCCGTCACTTGGGACACATGGTAAGACTTTAAGCAGGCAAGCTAGAAGTAAGTGGAAAGTAAATTGAGGACAAGGCCAAGGAAAAAGACTAGCACCTGTGTCAACACTGCATATTGGGTTTTACACCAATGCTGGGCTGAAGTGTCATTCAGGGATATTGTAAGCTTACAGGCAAACTGACAGAACCAAGAGCAGGACAGCTATTTCACTTAAGGGCACAGCTCAGGCAGTTGGCCCAACTGCTGTCTCTGTAAAACTCAGGACTCTTTTACAGTTGCACTATTTCCTACAGTATTTATTTTATTAAAGGGAGAAAATAAAATGACTGCAATTGCAAGCTATTTCCAGCTATAATCTATGTAATATTACCTTCCATCTTCCCAAATGGTAAAAAAACTATAATTAAGCATAATGAATAAAGGATCTTTGGCATTGATGCATAATGACTGAAAACAATGTTAATCTACTGTAAAGAGTCGTTTTCAAGAGAAGGATAAGCTCCATGAAGCAAACTGATTGGGCGACTAGTGCTTGACTGATTGGGCAACCAGTCCATGCACATCCTTGTAGACAGAGCCTCTGTTATGCTTTAGCACACTGACAGTCGGCATGCTTTCACCCTGGAATGGATAAGCTTTGCTCCTATCCTTTCATTCCCCCCCTTTCTTTCTTCGTGGCACAGGAGCCCATCCTCCAGTTTGTTAATGGCAAGACAAAAAGTCTGTTCATTGTAATCTGAGAGAGAGGAGAAAATTTAGAACGGGCATGTTTGGTACAAAGTGTACTGAAAGTTAAACCTCAAACAACCAACTGTCTAGATCAGCCTTTCGCTCGTTCACTGTCTTCTTCTTTCTGTTGTTGGGTTGCAATCCCTGGCTTGTGCTCGAGAAGGTGAACCGACAGCTCGAAACTAGCCTCTCTCTGGAGTGCAGATTGTATTAGTTCTGCTGTGCAAAATGCCTGCAGCAAACTTGCCTTTCCAGAGGTGCATTAGTGTTAATGGATGCACCAATTTGCCCTGCTAATGCAAATGGATGTGTACATTTAAGAGCACTTTGTGCTGATGCATTCTATGACCTCTAAAAGATGTTAGCGTTTGTAGCCTGTTTGTGTATACGAATGTGTGAGGGTTAATGTCTGCACTCATTCTTCCTCTTTTAACATGTCTACACTCATAGCAGTCAAAGTTACAGTGCCTCCAGGAAGAGTTCCTAATTTTAGTGAATCGCTCAAACACTTTGAGCCACCGCATGTTCTTGTTACATAAGAATGATAAAAACAGAGAGTTATAAGAGATCAGTATCGCTTTCAAGAAAGGAAAGGATCATTTAATGCTCCTTTAGGCAACAATGAGAAGGGCTAAGATACCAAAATGATTATGCCCTATTTACTGAAAAAAAGCATTGATAAATTTGGCCTTTAACTTGCCCTCAAAACGACTGCACTGGAGAGCATTTTTAACTGGTTTGTTATTTTTTCCCCAGACAAAAACAGATGTGTATGGTACATCAATCTGTCTCACAAAGACAGTGTTTATCCTTGACTCTTAAATTGACAATCCACAATAGCAGAGCTTAAACAGCACACGAAAAAAGTCTTTGTTTGGTCTTGGCTTAACTCTGGAGTTTTAAAACACGGACTCGACTTTTAAGCACAGGAGAGGATGATTCCTGTGTTTCCTTCTTCAGACGATTCTGTGTGAGAGTTAAATGTAATGACACTGGGGAGTGAAATACAATGTAGAATTAAAGCTGCAAGCAGCGATGTGCGGGCCCTCGCCGGGCTCACCGCCACCCGGTGGCCTGAGGAAAACAGTGAACAGTGGGGCAAGGTGCATGTAAGCGAATAAAGACGGGAGAATTGTGGCACAGTCATTTCAAAGTGCCACACTTCCTGTTGCCAGCAGGTGGCGCTATGACTATTACTAAATTCGGAAATGTAGATATGTGCAGCTCTGGAGTCTTATCAATCATGTGAAGTTTGGGGCAGATTAGACATTGTATGTCCGAGTTATAGCAACTTCCCCTTTTTCATGTTGAATACTCAAAATTTGTCAGACCCCTATGGACATGCCCTTTGATGAAAATTCTAGATCTTCGCAATGTTACATTGCGAAGGCCTTTAGATTATGCCTACCAAATTTGGTGTTGATCTGAGCAAATCTCAACTGTTATTTCCATGGTGAGACAATGAAATTTGTCGCGGCGCCATGGACACGCCCTTTAACGAACGCTCATGATCTTCACAATTCACTAGCGCAATGGTCTTACGATGAGACTGACCAAAAAAAAAAAGAGGATGGTATTAAATTTCTAGGAGTAGTTCATTGCACAGTAAAACAGGACACTTCCTGTTGCCAGCAGGTGGCGCTATAACTATTACTAAATATGGAAATGTAGATCTGATCAGATCAGGAGTCTTATCAATCATTTGTAGGTTGGGGCAGATTGGACATTGTATGTCCAAGGTATACCAAATTCCGTTTTAATGGCGAATCATCGAAATTTGTCAGACCGCCATGGACACACCCTTCAACGAAAACTCTAGATCTTCGCAATTTACCATTGCAAAGGCCTTTAGATTATGCCTACCAAATTTGGTGCTGATCTGAACAAATCTCAACTGTTATTCCCATGGCGAGGCATTGAAATTTGTTGCGGCGCCATGGATACGCCCTTTAACACATGCTCAAGATCTTCACAAATCCCTAGCGCAAAGGCCTTAAGATAAGACTGACTAAATAGAAAAGGGGATGGCATTAAATTTCTAGGAGTAGTTAATTGCACAGTAAAAAATGACTCTTCCTGTTGCCAGCAGCTGGCGCTATGACTATTACTAAATATGGAAATGGACATCTGTTCAGATCTGGAGTGTTATCAATCATGTGAAGTTTGGGGCAGATTGGACATTGTATGTCCGAGTTATAGCAAATTCGCTTTAATGGCGAATCATCGAAATTTGTCAGACCGCCATGGACACACCCTTCAACGAAAACTCTAGATCTTCGCAATTTACCATTGCAAAGGCCTTTAGATTATGCCTACCAAATTTGGTGCTGATCTGAACAAATCTCAACTGTTATTCCCATGGCGAGGCATTGAAATTTGTTGCGGCGCCATGGATACGCCCTTTAACACATGCTCAAGATCTTCACAAATCCCTAGCGCAAAGGCCTTAAGATAAGACTGACTAAATAGAAAAGGGGATGGCATTAAATTTCTAGGAGTAGTTAATTGCACAGTAAAAAATGACTCTTCCTGTTGCCAGCAGCTGGCGCTATGACTATTACTAAATATGGAAATGGACATCTGTTCAGATCTGGAGTGTTATCAATCATGTGAAGTTTGGGGCAGATTGGACATTGTATGTCCGAGTTATAGCAAATTCTGTTTTCATGGCGAATGGTCGAAATTTGTCAGACCACCAAGGACACGCCCTTCGACGAAAACTCTAGATCGTCCCAATTTAACATCGCAAAGGCCTTTAGATCATGCCTGCCAAATTTGGTGTCGATCTGAACAAATCTCTAGGAGGAGTTTGTTAAAATACGACATGTGCGAATGGCAAAATCGACCAAAAATTTGCTCATACAATTAAAAATACCCGACTTCCTGTTGGGTGTCGGATTTTGTACCAAGAGACTTTTTTGTAGGTCGTTGTGTGTTACATGTGTTTACCGATTTTCAGACATGTACGTGAAACATAGCTCGAGCCACACACCATTGAACGTGTATAGGTGGCGCTACTGAGCCGGTTCTGCCACATCCACTTTCGAGGAACATGGCGTACCTAATCTTTCGACTTTTTTCGCTGTGTACGCAAAGTTTCGTGAGTTTTCGAGCAAAAAAAATGCAAAAAATAATAATAAAGAAACGACAGAAAAACAATAGGGTCCTACGCAACTTTGGTGCTCGGGCCCTAATAATAATAAAAAACGACACAATTACAATAGGGTCCTACGCACCATAGGTGCTCGGGCCCTAAAAAGAAATTTGTTGCATTGGTTTTAATGGGCAATTGATATCCTGTTAAATGACAGTGTTGATAAAACAAACATAACTTGTAAGCTAGTTAGTTAGTTAGCATGCTAAATTGACACTTAAAGGCAAAACTGAAACTACTTTTAACAAAGAGGAAAAGAGAAAAAGTAATACCATGCTATGATTCCTAAAACACTACCAAGACATGTGAATTCTAGCAAAATAAACATGGCTAAGCTCAAAATGCTAACTATAGCTAAATATTAGCTAACAAGCTAGCTTATCCTGGACAAAAATTTGTTCGCAAGCAATGTTTGGTCACAATGAATAAAAGTTGGTATTATTTTCAATTGTTAATTAAGTCCAATTTTTTATTACGGATGTTTATACTTTTTCTGTGCAGCTGTAAGTGTCTTAGCCACTTTCCAAAGGTTTGGCCTTCAGAGGATCAGTAAAAAAAAAATAAGGTAAAAAATAAATCAAGTTAATTTATTCTTTTTGCACATTTATGAAGTTTCAAGAAAAACTAAACTTTAAATTGATGACTTTATGATGATGATTTGTATCTTAAAAGCAGAATCTTCAGTTCATAAGTTCGTTCTCATTTTCTAGTGCATCCGCATCTAACTACCCTAAAACCACCCTGAATTCACTTTAATAGGAAATCCTTAGTAATGTTGTAATATGTAACTGCCTTTAAAACAGTTTTTAAAAAGGTTAACTAGGTGAAATTACCCCACCATATTTTGCAGTCACGGTGAATGTGACCGGAGTAAAGCAGCATGAAGGCCAACAAGTGTTCTGCCAGACTCTCAGATCAGTCTGCACCTCCCTGCCATGGGGAGAAGAAGAAAATGAATGAGTCGCAGCTGTCCAGATCCATGGCCACAAAGCCAAAACTTAGCACTGACTTTTTTAAAGCAAAGAGTAAATGCAGTACCTCAACTAATGCCAAAAATGGCTGGCTTTAAACAGTAGTAATGGATGAAAAAAGGTCCAGGTCCCTTAAAAAGATTCTCAGTTTGCAATAAATAAATAAATAAATAAAAACCTTATAATCATAATGTTGTAATCAGTATAAACACTACTTTGTGAAACAGGTGTTACTCCAGTAGCATATTTTCTGCTAACGCATCTCTTAGCATCAGGCAGAGGACACAGCAGGCTGCAGCATTGCCCTTCTCTAAATATAGCCACAAAAATGAGGCAATGCAGCATGACCTGCACGTCCGACTGCTGCAAAGACAGTGACACAGACAAGATGTCCTCAAATGCAATCAGAAAAGATCCAGACCATATTGGTTCACTGCCTCTGGCATCGGTCCTTCTTACTGAGCTTTGACAGAACTAAAAGTGTAAAATTCTCTATCGAACAGATCATTTTTAAGAAACTAAAGAGTCAAATGTGTAATAACGTTAGTGGTAAGTGATCAAGAATCGAACAGACTCAAAGTTGAGCTAATAAAGTACGCTAAACGCGAACGCGAATTAGAGTGGAAGTCAGCACTGATCGCCAAACTGATTCCTTGAAGAATTTTGACCATATATAGCTGTAGTTCGCGAAAACAAATTTGATAAACATCAACTATAGCAGTTTGGGTTCATCTAAGCTCTAAATTAGTATTATTATTGTTATTTAGCAGAAGGAAGACTAGCTACATTAGGTCAGACAGTCAATGTTTTTATTTTATTACTTCATTATGATTAGAGAACTGAATAAAAACATGGCTCGTCAGGAAAAACTATGAAAAACTATATAAAAGTATATGTTGACTGCAAAAGCAGACTGTTTATGGACAAAAGGGCAAAAGTTTGCCTTCAGTGCCTTAAAACAAATTCAGAAAGGATCATCAGAGTAAGTGCATCTCATAAAAGTGCTAATGTGAAGCACCACTAGAAAACCAAACAAACACTTCATAGTGTCAGCCATTATCTCACCAGTCAACATAGTGTCATGTTAGCTTATTAGCTAGAATTATATGTAACTGGACCATTCATAATCCTGCACTAGCATACAATTACTAGCATGACTATTAGCAGAATCATTAGACCTGTCACCTAGAAATTCAGCACACGTCAAATAGGTGCTGAAAAACACTATTCATTATGCAAATGTTCACTATTTTATGCTAATCTTTGGCTAAATTAGATCTCATGAAGACTAAATGAGTGTGGATTGACCATTTGGCTAGCACTAGGAATGGTTATTTGCTACTGCGGTAGGACTCTACAAGTCACATTCTTTATTGTTCTCACTCATTGTCTGATTAGGAAGTTTACTTCATGTTATCCTGCCACTCCTTAGTCATTTTAGTCCATATTAGCCACCTTGTCATGATCATCTAACAACATGGTATGCTCCTCAAAATGACGCTGCTTTGTTTAACAATCGAGCCACTTCAGCCACGTTCCTCTCTTAACGGCACATCCTCTAACCAGTAAACGCCATTTAGATCCTTTTGACAGCTGCCATCAACTTTATTTCCCATTAAAGTCACCGTGAATGAACAACTGAATGTCAACTGGATTACCTGGTAGCAACTACTGTAATTCCTTATTTGTTCCGTAGCACGTTGGCTTTACTTGTGGGAATTTCAAAGCCTTGGATTCTACATTAATAATGGATGCACACTAATCTCTTTCATCTGCCATTCCTTAAACACATATGGTGTGATCAAGACAGGATTTCTGCACTTAATCCATGCTCATTCCACTTCCAGAGATGTGGTAGTGATAATGGAGTTTTTTTTTCTGCACAGAGCCAGAGATTGAAGTTCACAGCTGCTGCTGCTGGTGCAGTCGGTGTGTGGGGTACATTTTTCTACCTGAAAAAGCCTAACTTGATTAAACAAAATCAAGTGGACCAGTGGACTTCGTGCATGTAAATATCTTTGTTTTAAATAAACATAATTTTACATTCTAATTGATGTGAAAAAGGAAATTCGTTTTTAAGGAACTGAAAAGCCTATCAGTTAAAGGTGTCCGTAACTAAATCCATGGGGTAATGTTTAATTAGAAAACCATTAAAATCCTTAAATAAACAAACTAACCAACTGATCCTCTAAACCGTATTCATATAGAAATTTCCTCACTGTGGAATAAAGGTTATCGGTATTTCTTATTAGTCTGCTACTAAACAGGCCATATGGCTTAAGTAAGCATACAGAAAGTCACATTTCACAGTTTTTGATTTGTTTTTAACACAAAAGCTGATGTCTTGAATTAAAATGGGAAATCGCAATGCATTTTACAGAAATGTTCTCTTTCTCTATTGGGTCATTTTCTAAATTGCTGATTTCTAGGCCTTAAAAAAAAAAATTCGCCCCCTAATATGCAAACTATGAACACATACAAGCACATGAACACACACAATTAAAGACATCACTAGAACAAATTTGTCACATATACATTTGCTGGCAAAAATGCAGAAGAAACGTGTGTGACATTAAAAAGGTTTATGCTAATATACTATAAAGTTTATAATTAATGCTATAAAGTTTATAATTAATACTGTAATTTAATGTCTAAAGTGGAAAGGAGGAGAAATGTTTCAATCTGCATTACATTTTAAAGACCTTATAAAAACCTTATCAATTTTAAAACAGTACAACTTGCTAGACCTTTTAACTATTACTTTTAGAAGAAATGAAAAACATTAAAATGATATTGCAACACATTTTTTAAGACCTTTTTTTTTTTTTTAGAAAAGAATTTATTGAATCAAATACGGGTAGTCCACGAGTTATGATGGCTCAACTTACAAATTTTCGATCTAGCAATACGACAAAATTAAAAACATATGAAGTTTCGCCTGGCAGATAAACGTAGCAGCATTTTGGTGTTTCAAAGCCCAGTATTAACTCTTGCCTCTCTCCTCTTCGGTCTCTGAAAAACAAGCGTCTGACTCCACCCTCCATTCGTGAACTGGTGCCACAAACATATATACTGTAAAGTTCATAAGTTCATGCATTACGGTAAGTAGACTTATTCTACTTTGCTTAATTATGTACTTGTAATTTGTTAAATTATTAACACAATACCGTATACTACATAGTGATCACTATTCTTTAAGATTCCTTGGTAGGTTAGACCACGTCTCGACTAAATTTTCAAGTTAATTTGGGGTCACTGTAACGCATCTCCATCGTAAGTCAGGGACTACCTGTATTCCTTTTGCTTCTATAATTGGACATGGGAATGAAGTACTATTTATAATAATGATAAGCCCAAGATTGTGAATTTATATAAGTTTAATTAATGCCAGCGAAAAAGTTGGGTTGATTAAACAGAACTGCTAGCATCGCTTACATCAGCATTAATTTACCATTACCAAATCAACCAGCACTGCTCTGATTTCTTCTACATCTTCGTTCAATGTTCCAGTCTTCCCATATAAACGTCTCATCACTTCCTGAGAAATTGACCCATGCTGTGAGCTGACAGTGTTTCCCAGGAAATCCTTTGCGCTTGTTAATAACCGGCTGAGTGTAGCATGTCAGCCTAATGCATCGCTGATCAATAATTCAAGATGCGTCATTTTTTTCTCGGGGCTCAAACGTGTCATACTTACCTGCTAAAAGAGGATCTCGAATGATGAGAAGCATTAATGGCACAATAAAGGCCAACTTCTCCACTGTATAAAGACATGCAAAACACGCAGAAAGAGCAGCCATCTTGGGACTGCGTTGTCTGATTTAGTTAGTATGTGAACACCCACAAACGGAGTCCTATGAGTCCTACTACTTTCACAGCCTGACCAGATACAGGCGAAGTTCAAAAATGTCAAGGTTCTCAAAGCCAGGACTGCAAAACCCATGGAGTATAACGTATAACCCATGATGTATAACGAAGGATCTGTGAATGCATTTGTATTTTTAATGAATACATATTTATACTTAGAAGCCTAATTATGAGCATTATAAACCTCAACGGTTTCATATACACTGCCATCTGCAATCTATTTGTGCTTCTGAAAGTTACAAAATGTCAGGGCAAGTACATAATCTTTATTTTTTATGACTCCAAAATGAAAAACAGAATTGTACACATTTGTATAATGTAACTAAAGAAAACTACATAACCATGTGTAAAACACTTGATGAATTAACACTCACCCCCTGAAGCACAGGCTCCTGGAGGCTGTGGTCCTACAGGTGTTTGGGGTACTCCAGGGGTTGGAGGAACAGGTCTAGGCCAGGGTTTTCCTGCAGGCAGGCCCACACGCACAATACCCACATATTCCACGAACGTCCCCGGGAAGTCACCTTTCTCCTTGGTGCGCTCGTTTGTGCCATGGAGCCAGCCCGTCGGGTTCTTCTCATCGCCCTCCTGGCAGTCTGGGGTCAGAAGTGCTAGCTTGCCTACCGTGAGAAGGTCTCCAGGCTGCAGGGAGATGTCATCTCCTCTCTCTCGCTTGTACTCATACAGTGCACGGTACTGGAAACCGTCTGAGCTCATTGTGCATGCACTTTAAAAGATGTTTTTTTTTCTCTGGATTTGGATTGTTTATTTAGAAACACAAAAGTATTTTCTTTAAAAAGAAAAATCCTGAATTAGCGGTTCGGTACGTCCTGAGAAGTGGAAGTGAACATTTGGATTATCTCCTCGTAGAGGAACAAGAGGAGGCCACTATGGCACACTCCCTGAATATTGTCCAAGGGACACTTGTGGTCTGTCGTGATATGGAATACGTGTGCAGGAGTGTGGCGAACACTACAGACAGAGGATTCGGAAACAGCCCCAGTCTTATTAAAAGATGGTGCCAAGGAGGGGTGTGTGGGAACGAGGGTGGAAGCTCAGATTCGGGCACAAAGAGACCTGCAGTGTGGACGTCCGTAGGTCCTGCGGAACTGGCGACAGCCGCCAGACAGTAAAGCAACATTTATTAAAATTGTCCTTTCGGGCTGGTGTCAGATGTGGTCCTACAGACTGACACACACGAGTAGACCCTGTCCGTCAATCCAAAGTCCACTTGCCTTCACCTGGTGGTCTAAAATAATTACTCCTGAAAGCAACCTGAAAGTCATGATGTGCACAAATGATTAGAATATATATCACTATATTACAATACTACTTCTGAACTACTGACCTGAACTGCACCCTGCATGCATGCACACTGTATGTCATGGCAGCTTGAACTGCATTATAATCCTGCATGACGCTTTAAAGCTCATACTGTATGTAGTCTCTAGTCCAAGCCCAAGCAGAGAGCGTTGAGATATGATGCGTGATCGCACTAGTGCCAACTTAATCCTGCACAACAAACTCGACTCTCCGAGCGACGGGGCGAAAAAAAAAACTTACCGTCTTTTGGGATCGGCATAAAGCCGTCCGAGTCTAAAGGCGAATAATCCCAGAAGAGAGCGCGGCTGTCAGGTCACGGTAATGACAGCGCACGTTTCTTTCGCCTCCATAAGGAAGCGTGGCTCGGTGCTGAGAGCCGCCCAGCCGGACCGCTGCTGGGGACGGGCGAGTCGCGCAAGAATCGGCTCCTTCTATTCGACTCTTTTCCGGGAGTCAACTGAATCGACTCGTGGGCTAGAAGATGATGAGAATGATGAAGATTATAAGAATGCTTTTTACTTATCAAATATACATTACAGCGCAATTCATTTTCACATATCCCAGCTCAGGGTCTGCCATGATACAAAAAGGGTTAAGGGCCTTCCTCAAGGGCCCTGCAATGGCAGCTTGGCAGTGCTGGGGCTTAAACCCCCAGACCTTCCAATCACCCGGATCTGCCCAATTCTTCCCGACAGCCCTACCTCTGGATGGAACTCTCTTTAATTGTGAGACCACTCTGTGCAGCTAGGGCTGGTTCCACATGAACAGCCTAAAGATCCATATAGAGCAACTCAAGAACTATGAGGATGGATTTGGTGCCACCCAGATGAGGATGGGTTCTCTTGTGATTCTGGTTCATCTCAAGGTTTCTTGGTTATACCATCAGAGAGTTTTTGCTTGCCAAAGACACCAGTGGCTTGCTCATTAGGGATAAACTTATAAGGAAGAAACCTATAGACACAAAAATAAAACATTCCAACTTTATAACCTCATTATCTCTATAAAGCTGATTTGGGACCATGTCAATAGTTAAAAGTGCTATACAAATAATTGAATTTACCCAGAGCCTTAACTGCTGAGCTACCACTTTATAATTTTCCTTGATTTTTCAGCCCATTGATTATACATTGAACATAATTACACATTTTAAAATACTCATTTTTTACAAGCAACACTGTTTTTTTACAGGTATATATCTGTTTTCTAACAACATTTATGCAATATGAGAGTAAGTTATATAGCTTAGAAACCTAAAATCTCAGCACAGCCTTGGGCTAAAATCAGCTCGAAACTCCATGTCAATACTAGGTTTTATGTATTCCTACAAGCTCCTGGTATATTCTCATTCTTTGATTTTCCTTGATGCCTTGTGAGAAATCAATGGAGCTTCGTTCTTCGATAAGAAGTCATTCGTGGGCCTTAATCGAGAGTGCTGCAGTGTATGCACGAATGGTGCATTACCCCACTTTATGTTCCTGCAAGAGTAAAAATCAACAACTGGGCTGTGTTCATAGATTCTCTAGCACGATATTATTTTTAAAACTCTCTCAGTTCACTCCTGAGTTAATACATGCTTACTTAAGTGTGTTCAGAGGACATATCATGAAGCTCTGCAGTGATTGCTTTAGGCTGGATAGAGTCATGATAGAGATGCCTGAAACACTGAGACAGGAACATACCCTGATGACATGCCGGTCCATCAAAAGCCACCATGCACACATGTACAATATTCACAAAGTAATTTACACCTCAATTTGGTGCTACTAATCAGCCTACTGGGACATTTTGTTTTGTTTTGCTGACAATGCATTCTTGACAGCTTATATACCACCCTGGTGCTTGGATTGCAGGCTTTTCCTGTTTCACTTGTGAGCCATTCTGGGTCAAATATACAGTACATAAATATAATATTACCTAAAGAAAAATTGTATTTTGTGCTGCTAGCGAAGAAATAAATCATACTCATATATTGACAGAATGAACCCCTGAATGTGATTGACAATAAATTCATGATTTACATTTTTATTCAATGAATCGAATGAATCAATATGATTCATTTCAGAGGAGTCAACTCAGTTAAAGTGAGTTTGCAGTGTCCCTCTCTCACTACTTCTAGAGTTGTGCAGAGTTCAGGCTCAGTGACATCACTGACATCAGCGGACACCCCCCTCCCCCCTCCCATATGTATGTATATTGAAATTTTGTTTTTAAAGTGTGTCTTTTAATTTATATCTAAAATTAATTTATATAACTACTTTTTTTCATTTCACATTTAGAATTAATTAAATGATTTATTCAGCCTACTGTAATTTAATAATGCTTCTCATGTGAGGTAAAAAATAAATTCAAACACTTGTTACATTCATTATGCCTTTTAACACTATCCATATGAAACAGCGAAAATATTATAGAAAATATAATTAGGGAATGCAATTCTCCTACCTGCCCTTGGAACTCCATCTGCTTTACACGCTTGATTTCATTTACTATAATTAGATCTGATTAACACGTACGACATTCTTCAAGCAGACAAAATTAGTGTTGTCATGTTTCAGCAGAATGAACGAGGGGTGTCCAGAGTGTAGTTTAATATTTTCCTATAACAGTATCCCTTGCCGTAAGTACTTAGCTATGTATATAGGCACTATATGTCTGAAAGTTTGAGGACAGATTTTGTGCCCATTTGCTGTTATAATAACCTCCGTTCATCTGGGAAGGCTCATTTAGCCAAAAGAGCATTAGTGAGATCTGGGTGAGGTGGTCTGGGGTGAATTCCATTTCATCCCAAAGGTGTTTAGAAGTGATGAGGAAAGTGTTGCAGGTGTTTTCATTTCAACCTTGATAAACAATGCCCTTACCCTGTATGCACACTTTATACACAGGGTCATAGGCATGCTTGAACAGGTTTGGGATCCCTTTAGTTCAAGTTAAGGAAATTGCAATTCTACAGCCTACAAGAGATCACAGGCAACTGCATGATTTCGCGAACTACTTAATAGTATAGTAATTAATGCTTTTTATGGAGAACATCCAAGTTTAAATTTGTGCTTTGTCATCTCTGTTCCTCCATGTGAAGAAAACGCCATGATTCACTACCAGATAATACCAAAAGGTCACCAATACAAAGTTCAACAATACATTTTTGAGCTGTACAACTTCCTGTAAGGCCTAATGAAGAAATCTATGTGAAATAAAAACAAGGTTGTGGTAGTACTGGAGTCTATTCTTGGAACCACTGGAGGTGGGAATACATTCTGAAAGCCATGACAGCCTATCTCAAGGAACCACACATTTTTGGGAAGAAGCAGCATTTCATAATATTCAAAGAAACCCCACACAGAAAAAACTGACAAATTACTGAAGTAAATCTCCAAATAAAAAAAGGTTTCGAATAGTAAATTGTGTCATTTTATTCCTGTGACTACTGGCAACACTTTCTTTTAGTTTTTTAAGTACTTTAATTACTAAAGTACTTTGGTGGAAGATTATTATTTTGAAGTGTTTCAAAGCCACTATAATCTATTTGGAAGGTGCTTTCATCCACAACTTGTGAGGCAAGTATGATGCAAGCACACAGCTATGACAAGCGCTGTAATCAATAAAGTGTGAAGTGTGGGCTTTGGTGCAAGGCTATACAGTGATGTTCTCATGTTAACAGTAGCATGTGAAAGTTGCAGGGAATAAGTCAAGCATAAAAGTTTCCAGTTGCTCACCATATCTATTCTATTTCTTTTCGCACTCTGACTGTACATTATGTAATAAATTACAATGAAAGTGGCACTTTAATCTGAGGCCAGATTCTGTTATATGCATTGCATTAATAATTCAGACCATCAGGAGTTATTTTGAAAAATATCCTAATATGCTTTTGGAAAATCTCTTGCATGTAACAACCCTTTAAAAGCATTGATTAATGAGCAATTAGGAATGAAAAATGAAAAACAGTGTTCATCTATATAAGTCAGAATGTACCTGATTATGCACTTTTGACAAATGATGATAACAAATAGACACAAAATGCATTTTCTGACCATCACTAGTTCCCTGAGATTCACTTTCCTATTCAGATACAGAATTTTTTTTATTATGCATATACTTCTCATCCACGCAACCGCCTGCACAGATGCAGGAAGTAATCATTACACTAATCTGGCTTCACTCACTAATATCATAAACTGATCTGAGCCGATTCTGATCATTTATTATTTAGATATAGGTTATCAATGGTATTTTTAAATAAGTGAGAATAATTCAGCATTATTGACACCTGAATCTGGTCTTAATGCAAAGTGGCATACATCAATACCCTACACTGACAGACAGATGAAGATGCAATCAATATAAAGTACCCAATAAGAGACAAGCGTCTTTAAATATAGCCTCCGCCATATGTGCTAATGTCTGCTGAGACCTCCTATGAGCAGATGTTCCAGAGGAAAATAAAGCTTGTGAGGATCAGTGTAGGAAAATGGCTGAATAACATTTTCCCCAGACACCAACCGTTTATGTCGTAGCTCAAATCAAACTGAAATATGACTCTATAGCTAATGCTACTGTATGCATTAAGATTCACTCGAACAACATTATCTACTGTGATAATAATTTTGACTAACACATGACCGTTAGCATTAGCATTAATGCTGTTTTGAAATGAAGCCTATTGACAATCCATGACTTAAAGTAAATCAATATTAATAAGCAAAATAAAATCACTGTATGTTTTTACAGGATAAAACGTACTTAACCCATCTCAATGTAGTTATATGGAAACCTTTCAGCCCGAATTCTTTCCAGTTATTAACAACACAATGTTTATATTTAATTTTTCATTCACATCGATTGTTCTCAGCTTGTCAGATTAATCCTTACCTATAACACACCACAGAGTACAAACATGTCTGTCATGGACTACACTTTCTAATACACAAGAACTTTTCTGCACAAGACTTTACACTTGCAATTACTTGCGACCTGCACCTCTTGTGTGTGTGTGTGTGTGTGTGTGTGTGTGTGTGTGTGTGTGTGTGTGTGTGTGTGTGTGTGGAATGTCGCTGAGCCTGAACTCTGCACAACTCTAGCAGTAGTGAGAGAGGGACACTGCAAACTCACTTTAACTGAGTTGACTCCTCTAAAATGAATCATATTGATTCATTTGATTCATTGAATAAAAATGTAAATCATGAATTTATTGTCAAGCACACGTAGTGGTTCATTCTGTGAGTATGATTTATTTCTTCGCTAGCAGCACAAAATACTAATTTTTTAGGTAATATTCTAGGTTCAATCCAAGCACCAGGGTGGTATATAGTACACCACAAACACTTCTTAAATAAATATAACACCAATAAATGATTGTTGTTTTATACATACATATATACAGTATCTCACAAAAGTGAATATACCCCTCCCATTTCAGCAACCATATATATATATTGAGTAGTCAATATTCAGATTGTATAGCAGTACAGATTTACTGTCCTCTGAAAATAACTTAACATACAGCCATTATTGTCAAAATAGCTAGCAACAAACGTGAGTACACCCTAAGTGATAAAAGCTGTATGTCGCTTAACCATGCACCAAGTCACGTCCAATTCATGTTTATGTTTTTATCTGCTTGACAGGACCATACAAATGTGTGTATCTTGTATTAGAGCAGTTAAAATTTGGTGCTTTAAGTTTACAGTTCTCTCATACTGACCACTGGATGTTCAACATGGCACCTCATGGAGAGGATTTGAGAATTAGAATTGTTGCTCTCTACAAAGATGGCCGAGGCTATAAGAAGATCTGTAGCACACTGAAACTGAGTTACAGTACAGTGGCCAGGGTCATACAGAGGTTTTCCAAGATGGGTTCCACTCGGAATAGGCCTCACAAGGGTCCATCAAAGAATTTGAGCACTTGTGCTGTGCATCACGTTTAGAAGCTTTCTGCAACAATGCATGGTCGTTGTCTCAGATTTAAAAGAAAGCATGCAAATGGTTTGCTGAAGACAACCTCTCCAAGAGCATGAATTACTGGAACTATGTCCTGTGGTCTGATGAGACTAAGATAAACTTGTTCGGCTGAGATGGTGTCCAGCATGTGTGACGCCGCCCTGGTGAGGGCTCACAGTCGAGCATGGTGGTGGTAGCATTATGGTCTGGGGCTGCACGAGTGCTGCTGGTACTGGGGAGCTGCGGTTCATTGAGGGAAACATTGACTCCAACATGTTCTGTTGTTCGGGGTACTCACTTTTTTTCCTTTTTTTTAGAGGACAGTAAATCTGTACTGCTTTACAAGCTGCAATTTAACTACTCTAAAGTATATCCAAGTATATATTTTACAATACTTCTATTCACAAAAAAACTCGTTCTCATTATTGTGAAATAATGTACAGTGTGTTTGTGTCTGATATACCAAGCTGTTTATTAGAGTGTTGTCTATCTGGGTTTGATATAGTCAGGTTCCTGATTTTTGCATTGTGGGGTTTGCAATAGTTTGATGCTTTGCTGAACTTTTACCTACAGATTAAAACTTTGCTCCATAATTTGCCCTCGTAATATTATTCTGTTTTTTTTTTAAATAAATGATTACTGCATTTTCACCTGTTTCTGCCTAAATTGTCTAACAGGACTTTTTTGCGACTTAAATGCTTATTTATCACAACACGCATTATATGTATTAATTATGGCTGCTAATATTTTAAGCAGAGCTATTGGTTTGGAGAGGATATACCTCCAAGAAATTGAATCTGCATGCCTGCTATATGTATCTATGTAAAATAACTCCATATCATGTTTTTTTGTTTCTTTCATTCTATCATGTCAAGATCTTTTAAATGATTTCTGATCTTATCACTATTCATTATTTAGTTTAATGTCATAGTCTATTACTAAAATACTGTATATCTCATCATACATCTTTAATAATTGGGGATTTTGATTATTATTAATAAATATGATTTATGGCCAAAAGGTAATATTCTTTAATATATATGCATAAATCTATGTCAATGAAACACTGAATGATCAATTGGGTCTAATCTATCTGTTTCACCCTTGTTAATTAGATTTCTGTTAGTAAATATTGTGTTTCAACAAGTGTACTTTAATGATACAAAGCATCTAATTTTAATAATCTTAGAATCATCACTCTTCAGGGAAAGACAGATCACTTCTTTCCGCACTCTGGCTGGTTTGAATTGTATTGCTGTAGAAAAAATTAGCTTTTTATTTGTTGTTTAAATACATTGTAGAAAGATGATCATCCTTCAAAATCAGTATAGTCAATACAATATCTCTAATATTTATAATTTATGATAATTACATTTGCCACTATTATAAACACTAAATTAACGTGTGTGTGTGTGTGTGTGTGTGTGTGTGTGTGTGTGTGTTTGTGCAATTAATGTGCATTTTATTGTTTTAATCTTAAATGTTCACTTTTGTACAGATAATTTTCTTCTATATTATACTGTTCTTCAAACTCTGTAATATTAAACATTGGGGATGTCACAAGTGGCAATTATATATGATCTATTTTTTTCAGATTTACAGAGAGCAAAAACATCATTTTGAATGTCAGGTTAATGTCACAGAACTAGATTTCTTATCAGCCACTGCACATGACTGTTTCATATTTATGGCTAATTAGCACTTGTATTTAGTCTCATCATTCACCACATGTTTTACTTTTGTCTCTCTGTGGTTGTCCTTGTTCATATTCATATGCAGGTTTAGGTTTTTGATCATGCATTCAATGTTTTCATGTCTTTTGTGTGCACCTTTTATAAATAAAAATCCCCACTCATGTCCACTTCTGCTTAATTTGCATCACACAACTGAGGCTTGACGGATTTTGTTTCCTTTTACTGAAACCCTCTACTTGTTCCCTCGGCTATTAAAGTAGAAACCTCCTTGTCTGTTTTTGTTCATGTTTAATTTCACCTTCAAGCCTCTGGATTTAGTTTATTTTGCAGCCCTCAGATTTACAGTTGGTGATGGTTACCATACTCATGATGTGTTGAAGGCAAAAGTTGAATCACCTTCATGTGTGATGCAACTAGCAGTGTCCTGATCGCCCTTTTGCCAGAGTATATATATCATATATATCTATTTTGGCCTTGAGGAATGGACTCTATCAAACTCGTTTTATTGACCGGATCAAGCTAGAGAGCCCTCGAGCCTGCACTGATCTTGGAAAATCGGGTTTTAATTAATGGTCAATCATGAAGCACTCTGCAACACACACACACTTTTTTTTTCCTCACCTGCCCCACTTGGTGCTTTTAAAATATAAGTGTGTTTTAGTTAGTGCTTTAATTTATTAAGTTACTTTCTTTTTCATGTAATTGAATTTGACGTTTTCGAGCATTTGATCGGTTGGTTTGTTTAAAACTTTTATAGACATTTAAGTTATTGATTGTTTTATTGTTTCTGTTTTATTTTTGCAAATTACATAATCATCAAAAACATGTATATATATATATATATATATATATATATATATATATATATATATATATATATATATATATATATATATCTTCTTCTTCTTCTTCTTCTTCGGCTGCTCCCATTAGGGGTCGCCACAGCGGATCATCCGTCTCCATACCACCCTGTCCTCTACATCTGCCTCTTTTACACCAACTACCTGCATGTCTTCCCTCACCACATCCATGAACCTCCTTCTTGGCCTTCCTCTTTTCCTCCTACCTGGTGGCTCCATCCTCAGCATTCTTCTACCAATATAATTCATGTCCCTCCTCTGCACATGTCCAAACCATCTCAATCTCGCCTCCTCACCTTGTCACCAAAACATCCTACATGCTGTCCCTCTAATAAACTCATTTCTAATCTTATCCATCCTCGTCACTCCCAACGAAAACCTCAACATCTTCAGCTCTGCTACCTCCAGCTCCACCTCCTGTCTTTTACTCAATGCCACTGTCTCTAATCCATACAACATCGCAGGTCTCACCACAGTCCTATAAACTTTCCCTTTCATTTTGCAGATACCCTACTATCACAAATCACTCCTGTCACTCTTCTCCACCCACTCCACCCTGCCTGCACTCTTTTCTTCACTTCTCTAACACACTCTCCATTACTTTGCACTGTTGACCCCAGGTACCTGAATTCCTCCACCTTCTGAAGCTCTTCTCCCTGCAACCGCACCACTCCACTGCCCTCCCTCTCATTCACACACATGTACTCTGTCTTACTCCTACTGAGTTTCATTCCCTTCTCTCCAGCACATATCTCCACCTCTCCAGGCTCTTCTCAACCTGCTCCCTACTCTCACAACAAATCACAATATCATCCGCAAACATCATAGTCCAGGGAGACTCCTGTCTGACCTCGTCCATCAACCTGTCCATCACCACTGCAAACAGGAAAGGGCTCAGGGCCGATCCTTGATGCAGTCCAACCTTCACCCTAAACCAGTCTGTCGCACCTACTGCACACTTCACTGCTGTCACACTGTCCTCATACATGTCCTGCACCACCCTTACATACTTCTCTGACACACCTGACTTCCTCATACAATACCACAACTCCTCTCTTGGCACCCTGTCGTAGGCTTTCTCTAAATCCACAAATACACAATGCAATTCCTTCTGTCCTTCTCTATACTTCTCCATCAACATTCTCAAAGCAAATAAGGCTGTGGTGCTCTTCCTCGGCATGAAACCATACTGTTGCTCACAGATGGTCACCTCTTCTCTCAGCCTGGCTTCCACTACTCTTTCCCATAACTTCATGGTGTGACTGATCAACTTAATTCCCCTGTAGTTACTGCAGGTCTGCACATCTCCTTTATGCTTAAAGATCGGTACCAGCACACTCTTCTCCATTCCTCAGGCATCTTCTCACCTTCCAAAATCCTGTTAAACAATCTGGTCAAAACCCACTGCCATCTCTCCTAAACATCTCCACGCTTCTACCGGTATGTCATCTGGTCCAACCGACTTTCCACTCTTCATCCTCTTAATCGCTGCTCTCACTTCCTCCTTACTAATCCTATCTACATCCTGCTTCACCAACTCCACATCATCCAACCTTCTCTCTCTGATTTTCCTCATTCATCAGCTGCTCAAAATACTCCCTCCACCTTCTCAACACACTCTCCTCACTAGTCAACACATTTCCTCTCCATCCTTTACTGCTCTAACTTGCAGTACATCCTTTCCAGCTCGGTCCCTCTGCCTGGCCAATCTGTATAAATCCTTTTCTCCTTCCTTAGTGTCCAACCTCTCATACAGCTCCTCATATGCCTTTTCCTTGGCTTTCGCCACATCCTCTTAACCTGCTGCCGCATCTCCTTGTACTCCTGCCTACTTTTCTCATCACTCTGTCTATCCCACTTCTGTTTTGCCAACCTCTTTCTCCTTATGCTCTCCTGCACTTCCTCATTCCACCACCACGTCTCCTTGTCTTCCTTTCTATTTCCAGATGTCACACCAAGTACTTTTCTAGCTGCCTCCTCATCACTCCTGCAGTAGTTGCCCAATCATCCAACACCTCCTTAACACCACTGAGCCTCTCTCTGACCTCTTCCCTGAACCTCACACTACACTCTTCCTCCTTCAGTTTCCACCATCTTATTCTTCTTTCAGTCCTCACTCTCCTCCTCTTCTTCTTCACCTCCAAAACCATCCTACAGACCACCATCCGATGCTGTCTAGCTACACTGTCCCCTGCCAACACCTTACAGTCTCCAATCTCCTTCAGGTTGCATCTCCTGCATAGCACATAGTCCACCTGTGTGCACCTTCCTCCACTTTTATACGCCACCCTATGATCCTCCTTCTTCTTAAAATAAGTGTTCACCACTGCCATTTCCATCCTTTTAGCAAAATCTACCACCATCTGCCCTTCCACATTCCTCTCCTTAAAACCATACCTACCCATCACCTCCTCGTCACCTCTGTTCCTTCACCTACATGCCCATTAAAATCTGCCCCAATCACCAACCGTTCTTTCCTAGGTACACCATCTACCACTTCATCTAATTCACTCCAGAATCTTTCCTTCTCCTCCATCTCACAGCCAACTTGTGGAGCATAGGCACTGATGACATTTATCATCATCCCTTCAACTTCCACCTTCACGATCATCACCCTATCAGAAACTCTCTTCACCTCCACTACACTCTTACTGTACTCTTCCTTCAGAATCACCCCTACACCATTTCTCTTCCATCCACACCATGATAAAACAGTTTAAATCCACCTCCAATGTTCCTGGCCTTACTCCCTTTCCACTTGGTCTCCTGAACACACAGCATATCTACCTTTCTCCTCTCCATCATATCAGCTATCTCTCCCTTTCCCGTCATAGTACCGACATTTAAAGTACCAACCCTAACCTCCACTCTCCTACACTGCTCCTTTCCTGCCGCCTCTGTAGACGC
Source organism: Silurus meridionalis (assembly GCF_014805685.1). Classification (NCBI taxonomy): domain Eukaryota; kingdom Metazoa; phylum Chordata; class Actinopteri; order Siluriformes; family Siluridae; genus Silurus; species Silurus meridionalis. Next base: position 27,384,639 of record NC_060884.1, read on the forward strand.
CTTCCTCCTCTCCTTCTCCTCCTTCGCCAACAGTAGCCCAATTTCCACCGGTACCCTGTCGGCTAACGATACCTGTGGCGGTCGTTGTTAACCCGGGCCTCGACCGATCCGGTATGAAATTCTCATTTGTGATCCGCATATTTGATTTGGCACGTTTTACGCTGGATGCCCTTCCTAACGCAACCCTCCCCATTTACCCGGCTTGGGACCGCACTAAGAGTGCACTGGCTTGTGCCTCCCTAATGGCTGGGTTATATATATATATATATATATATATATATATATATATATATATATATATATATATATATATATATACACACACACACACACACACACACACACACACACACACACACACACACACACACACACACACACGCACACACACACACACACAGGTTTTCTTTTTCTTATTCATCCTTCTTTATATTTTTTCTCAAGGCCACTAATTATTTTTTATTTAATGCTAACGGACTACATTTCCCAGACACGTCTTTTTTTTAGCACCTAATTTACGTTTACCAATAATTACCACTTATATACTGTATATATCTCACTGTTTAATGCACTCTTTTATTCTCATACAGTAGGTTTTTCGAATTCATTTTTGTTCCATTGTTCAGGCTATGGTCTTGGTTTCTTTGTGTAATCCTTTTGTCTTTGGGTTTAATTTTGTGTATTATCTACATTTACATTTTATTACAAAATCTCTGCACTTGAATTCGTCTAACATTTTTTTACATGACACTTGATCTGTTCTCTTGTCTGCTGCAATGCCTGAGGCTTGCATTGGGATTGAGGTGAAGTTTGATAAGTCAAGACTGAAGTAAAATTCTATTTGGAAAAGAATTCTGGTGAGTTTTTTCCTCACTGACTCTGGAGCGTACTGCACTCCCCACACAGCACTGATTTACTATATAGTATCTGCAAATGCCTAAGCTCTTAAAGCACTCACTGTGGGCTACTAAAATGCCTGAGGGACAGATCAGTGAGCAGTAATAATTTTGTTTGAAAATAGATTGAAAGTAGAGATTGCCAACTTTTAAAGTTGCTCCCAGCTATGCCTTACTATAATTCCCTTTCAATGTTTATGAACACACACGCTCAGATGAACACTGAGAATATCAGATGCATTGAGAAACACATTTCGTTTCAACTGCTTGTTTTCCTACTTTAGGTACAGTACATACTGAATGTTCTTTAATTAATCCAGTACTGTGAGAACACACTGTATCTGGAACAAGATGCCAGGGATTGGACAGCAAAATAGCACAACACCCACCCACACCCACACCCACACTAAGGACATGATGCTTGAGCAGACAGAAATGCTCAGCAAATTCACCTGCATTTTGTACACACAAGTGTGCTGATTGCTGATATCATAAATAACATTAACGTATGTGATGCAATCTACAGTGTAATAATCCTGTTTACGTATTTTCCTTGCAGTGTCCCACTTGACTGCAATTTCAATATTGTACAGGCAGTCGTTGACTTACGACCTATGCAACTTACGACCACGGCGTACGACAGTAAGAAACAAAATGGTGTAGAGATGATACAAAGGGCTTAAAATGAACAAAGAAAATGATGATAGTATAACAATAATGCAAGAAAATTATGATAAAATACTACTTAAAGATCATTTCAAAGTAATGTACATATAGCCTACTCTACTTACGACCAAATCGTGTTACGACCGGTCTGTCGGAATCAATCGTGGTTGAAAGTCGACCACCTGTATATGTTAATTTGTAATTGGTTTCTGATAACCCTCATTGACTTTTTTATATTTACACCAGCTCATTTACCATCTACTGTATCTCAGTGACATTTTGCCACTCAATCTAGCATTTCTAAAAGTTACTTTCTCTGCTTTTGTTTTTCAATTTTCCTCTTCTCTAGTGTTGTATAAACTGGCCGAGGAGCCACCGAATAGTTGGATAAGTGAAAAAAAAAAGCATTGAGGAGGAATGTAAGTAGATGTAATCAGACAAGAAAGAGAGCAAATAAATGTACTTTATTAATCAAAAAAATATTTTAGACTAGATGAAGCTAACCATACAGTCATCTGCAAATTGTGAAAACTATAAAAGAAAATACATAGCTATAAAGAAATACATAGCTTTGTGAAATAGCCATTACTTATAGGCCATAGGTTACACATGACTATCCAACATAATCTAATAACAGAGTGAGATCTGCAGTGCTTTGAAGCACAAAAAAATGCCAGACTAGCTTCTGAATGCTAAGGCTGGAGAAGAACATGAGAAGAACATATAGTATTCAGAGACATTGCTGTGGACATTACACCTATTCTAAAAAAGGTACTGATTGAAGTACAAGGACTTGCTACACTTATTTTAGTGGAGGTGCCACACTGTCCACACAAATAGCTATTGCCCTTGACAGATCTGCAAATGCAGTTTTAGCCTGTGTTCATTTAAAATGTCATTATTTGTTGCCTGTATCAGTTCATGCGTTCTTTGCTAAATCAGTTTTGGTTTTACTATGGAAATAAATATCTCAATTACTTTTCTAAACAACAAGTGAACTAGTAAAAATGAACATTCCTACAGACCTTCTATTTTACCCTTCATTTTGGATTGCCTCTCTATTGCCTCTCTATTGCACTCTTTACCTGATGTTCAGCCTTTCAGTCTTAGGCCATGGGCTTGTCTTCTGAATTGGATTGCTAATAAACACACATATCCATCTGGCTCTTCTTTTTGACATGCTATATCCACAGTGTCACCTCCTAGCATAAAAACAATATCTTCTCACAGTGTGTTGTGACTCCTCATGCTCTAATTGGAGCCCTCAGGGTGGCTTCAGATGCTGGCAGGCTTTAATCATGGGTCTTAACTAAAGTTCTGTGACAGCTAGAAGATTGGTTCAACCCAGCAGAGGTCAAGGCATCACTGGTGGGACTGGGGTATAATGTTTGAGAAATCTGAAAAGATCCTCTCTGTAGTTATAAAGAACTATAAGGTAGAGAATAGTTACATTTATGATCATTCATTTGGCAAAATTCAGAATCAGAATTAGATTTATTGGCCTGTTGACACACACAAGGAATTTGGTTAGTGACTCTCAAAAGTACGGACATAAATAACACTATACATTTAGCTTGGATTATACAAGACAAAACAGACAAGTCAGAACAGATTATACAAGACAATACAGACAATTGATAATGATATATCAATAATGGCTGCAACACAATTAGTTTGGTTTTAGGTGATTTTTCTGAACATCTCAAAGCTTGTGTCATAAACAGTAACACTGAGTAATGAGTCTATGTCTATGTGTCAATTAAATTACAAAATAAATTGCTAAAACTTTAAGTAATAATGTATATAGAATTTATAATGGAAATGCTCCAACCTGAAATGCAATAAGTAGAATTGCACACCAACTGTACTGTTTTTTTTATTTATAAAATAAGGGTAAATAAATAAAAGGTCTTGTTTATGTCTCATGGGCAAAGTTATTGAAATAAAGGTTTTATTGGGTTGTGGTGAATCTATCCAGGGAACACAGGGTGTGAGGTGGGAATGCACCTTAAATAGAACACCAGTACATCTCAGGCCACCATTCATACATACTTCCACACACATTCACACCTAGTGGCAATCCACCTACATATGAATGTTTTTGGGAGGTGGGAGAAAACCAGGAGAACCCACACAAACCCGAAGCAGACTCGTTGTGAACAGGCAAAACTCTCCACAGACACTTGCCTCGCTCAGGATTGAACATTGGCAATTTAAAATGATTTGTTTTCACTCACTTCCATGCCAGATTATGATTTTGCTCATGGCAGCTTATCCAGCTTTCTCAGAAAGGCCTGTTATTCAGAAACTGGGCCAGTGTAAATTCTCATTAGACACGTGTGTATGTCTGTGTGTATATACGGAGTAACAACGAATTAGAGCGAAAGAGAACGATTATTCATTGCCTTTCCCATCACGTACACAGCCAAGCACAGAGGGTGAACAAAAGGACAGATTGATCATAAAAATGGAGAGGAGACATAAACACTCTGTAAGAAGGGTCACCTACTGCTTACAGCTCTACCGGCAAAAAGTGGTTACCCAATCAAAATAAAGATTATAGAAAGCAATGAATTTCATGAAAGCACCAAAGAATGACTGAGGTTTCCAGGTTCAGAGGATGAAAGGGGACAGCTGGAGACTGCACATGATGTCATCGCAGATGAGAGGTAAACAAAAGGTTGTAAAGGACAGGACGTTCGACACAAGGGGACCAGCCACAGATGCTGCGCCTGTTGCTTTGAAGCAGTGCCAGGCATGTTCAGCATGCTACCTGTCACTTTACCATCCTGACATCACCACACGCAAGTCAATCCACACCAATTCTGAATATTCAACAGATAGACAACGTCCTAAATATCTTTAATGAAGTCATTGACATGCACCTATCAGGAACGTGGTCCTGCTGATAAATGGTGCACGGTCAGGATTATCATTTCATGAGCATATGTTTCTCCCAGCAAGGGAGAGAATCAAGCTATGGGCTGTCTGGTACAGAGAATAACTGGGGATTTTGAACTGGTGTCATGTACCAGAATATTTAAATATTGACACAAGTGCTACAGTCATTGTCTTAAAATTCATGCACAGTGCTGCGAAAGGTAGAGCATGGAAAGGAAAAAGCTATTTTTATGGTTCTGCTCGAAGAGGAAGAGGTGTGAGGGTGTATATATTAAAAGGGATGACTGGCAGAGTGATATGATAATTCACTTGAAATTATTGTAGAAAATTCAATGCACGTCTCACTTTTTCCAGTTGGAAAAGCAAAAATCTGCCTGAGCCAAATAAGTAAATAGGCAATCTTTATGATCCATTTGGACCTGGAGTTCACTAAAAGTACAAGTATGTGTTGAATGCAATCTGAACACTCCAGATAAGAGCCTGGTAATTACATTTAAAATAATGTATGTCCTGGCAATTAAAGTGGTACCTACCTGTGGTTTTTAAACCCTGAAGCTTTAATGTTTAGTTAAGCAAAAATTAGTCCTTGGAAAAAACTGTAAATTTGAATAGTCAGAACAACAAATTATTGGTCAGATGATTAAGCACATGCTCTCCTGTGCCACTATTTGATAGGTTAACACCTCCGGGATAAATTGGAACACTGACTGTACCCTGGGTCACATCACCTTACTTTGAGTTACCTGATTTTACAAATGCTCCATAAATCAGTGGGTATATATATATATATATATATATATATATATATATATATATATATATATATATATATATATATATATAAATGTATATGTATATATATCAGTGGTGGGCTGTCAGGGACAACAAGGCCTTCTCTGCTGGCCCAAACATTATCAGAAGCACTGACCTACGTTTACAACCTAAATATTTAGGTATAAACTGTCTAATATTTGTTACATGAAATAGTTTTAATTTATCCTCAACAGTTCATTCTCTTCATTTCGTAGCATTTCTCTTGGCTGCACTGCTTCCAGTACGTGTATTTGGATGTTAGAATTTTTGTCCAATCAGATTTCAGCCTCTATGTGCTGCCATGTCAATCTAATCTGCCCAGGGACTTCACACTCAGTAGTGCTGGCCCATGTACCTTAGTCCATATTAGCAATGTTTCTTTAACCAATCAGATTTCAAATTCGCCTCGTAGGATATAGCGTCAACATTTTTCCGTCCTCTGATTGATTGGTTAGAGGTAAACTGTTACAGCCAAGTTTGACTAGCAAAACACGTCTTTAGCGATCTGCACACATATACATCAGAGTTAGACTTTTTTTCTGACCACAATGGCTGACAATGGTCTCGGACATACTTAAAATCCATTTTCAAGGTGAGCTTTTTCAGAAAAAAAAAAATATATATATGTATATATGTATGTATATTGTCCAAAAATATATATATAAATATTGCATATTGCTCTGATATTCATTGTCAGCTGTGAGGCCTTTCCAATCAATACACTTTTCCACAAGTGAACTTTAATCAAGGTATGAAAACATCTCAGCAATGATTAGGATTATTATTATTAAGATATCAATTGGTAGGCACTTGAGCTAATTTTTAATTGTGGTTGCAAAGGGTCTGGATATTTTTGCATTTGTGATATATTGTGTAATTAAATTACAGACCCTTCTAGCATTGTGTGCAGATTAATTCGAAAAAAAATATCTATTTGAACGATTGTAGTATCAGGCTGCAGCATAACAAAATATAAAAAAGTGAAGGGGGTCTGAATACTTTCCGAATGCACTGTGCATATGTATATATGGTCACAGTTTCACAGGCTTTCTCAGGACAATAACATTAAGGTCAGTTACTCACCAGGCATATGATTAAAAAACTACTCTGAATGAATTTCAGTAATGCTAATTAGAAATGGTGTGTTGTAAAGACAATGAGGAACTTACTCCTGGGTGTTTTAAAAGGTTAAAATCTTCTCATATCCTTATCCAAGTCTTAAGTAGATCCTCACATGCACGAATATTTACATCTCGGTTGAGAGGAATGGCTGAACTCCTTTTAATTAAGAGCTTGATTTTGGTTGCTCTGCATAATACATCAGCAACCTTGTAGACCCACAACACATGTTGTGCCAGTAGTGAATTATAATTTTGTTGGAAAACAAGCTTTCATTCATGCACATATATACTGCCAGCGAACATTGACAAGTGATTCCCTTTGCTCATGCACACACATACCTACTGCTCATTAGGATAAGTGCAGCTCTCGTCATGTAGCGTTGCCAAATATTGTCACGCTACACCCACACACATGCTCCCTCTTTTTTCTCCTCCCTCGCTCTCTGATTCCTCTGCCTGACACACTTTCATCCACTGCCTCTATCTCTCATCGTGGCCAATTATACTCACAACCCAAATGCACAGCAAGAATGACAGCAGGGATAAACATAATCAAACCGAATATTCCAAGTGCTCTTTTTTTATTAATTTATGAACGACATGCATTGCCAGCAGCTCTGTGACATTTATCACAACACAAATAAATAAATAAATTCAAGAATCATTGTCAGTATACTCTGATGCACTTTATATAGCCAAATCAATATGGAAACACAAAGAAGAGCATAAAGCAGACATAAGTCCTAGAGGCATAGCTTGAGGTAATATCCGAGCAACAGCATTAGAGCTGACAGCAATAAGATAAAAAGAAAGCATCGCATCGCTTTATATTTATGTGGTGAAATGTCGGCAGTTGCCGGTATTATCGCTGAATGCGTTTTCAGGACAAAGCTTTTGTGGTATAGTCCACAGCAGTACACGAGATAATCAAATCAACGACCGGCATGAAGCCTGAGTCGTTGCGTGAACAGGGATCAATCCAAACCAAATCTAATCTTCCTATTTCTCTCTCTCTCTCTTACTCTTTCTCTCTTTGTGTCTCAGGGGAAGGTAATAAACCTGTAATCCGGGAGGTCATTCCCACCTCTATCACATCAAGCTTGCAGAAGTAGAGGCGAAAGTCGTTCTGCACTGATAGCGCTGTGATCGACATCAATGTCCCCAATGGCTCCAGACTTTCCATTTCCATTGGCTCATTTCCTAATTCAGAATGACAATATAGCAAAATCAGATGCAGCATTACTTCGATACTGTATAATGAACACTGTATTCATGTCTCACATAATTTCTCTCTCTCTCTCTCTCTCTCTCTCTCTCTCTCTCTGTCTGTCTGTCTTTCTACGCATGCTTATCCTTAAATATCAGTAGTTCTTACCCCTTTTGCTCTCCAGACCTGCCTAATCCCTCCTGATGCCCAACTTCTTGGAGTTGTCATCACTTGGAAACCTTGAAAATGGCCCAATATGGACAGCATAAAGATTCATGAGATGACTATGGATTATGCCACTCAGAAAACCATGAAGATGGATTTTTGGAATTTGCAATTCCAAGAATTTTTTGGAATTCATCAGTAAATAGTCCATTCCGCTAATGGTTATGCAAATGCACAATATAGTATAAAATATAAAAAGGAAACATTTCAATCATTCACATCTGGTATCATGCAGATAAGGCTGAGTTTCCTTTTAAGGTCTGGCTCCTCTATTTAATATGATCATTTTATTACCTTTTTAGGTTTACAGAAGAAATAAAGATAAAAAAATACTTCATAATCATAGAGAATCGGTTCCATATACAGCTCTTAACAAAGACCAAAGGAATTGCAGTAAAACAAATAAATGAATGAATGACTGGAAAAAATGTATATATGATGTATATTTCAAATGAACAAAATAAACAATGTTAGTGGCTGTTATAATACACTGCTATGCACAAGTAAATATAGATATAAACGTATAATACTTTATATTCATAAACACACATTAAAGATAGAGCAAATATGGAACACAGAATATGCCTTTATATATCTTTAAAAGCCCATTTGTTACTCCTAACATGAACATGTTAAACTGACATTTCATTTTCCCACTAGTACTTTTAATTTAGTCCCTGGAGCTGATTCCTTCAAGGTCATTAAAATGCTAAAAGTCTACATGCTATAACCATTTCCCATCATGCTACAGTTATTCACATCTCCTCCATTAATGCAATACATTTCCCCCTTTACCCATCCACTGTGCCTTTCTGCCTGCCTGCCTGCCTGTCAGCATCCACCCCAGAGACCTTCTACCCTTCTAGAGAATTCTTTAAGCCTCAGTCACTGGTGTGAAGGCCAAAGAGGGCAGATCGAGAAGACGTTCACCATCTCTCAACAGAGAGAGAGAGAGAGAGATACGTTTCAACTCATTCTCTCAGTCTTTAGAGCTTTGGCTAATGAGCAGCGATGTCACCCGCTGTGCTCATATCCCAATTAGCTTTGTCTCTGCTTCAAATAAAGAGCAATCTCTGTTTAGTGGAAACTATGAAAAGGTTCATGAAAGGTCCCTAGAAGGTTACAGAGTACTAAAGATCTCAGCTGGTGTAGAGTCTCATTATGAAAACACTAATGACCCATCACGACCAGAGAAGACGTTTTATTTCAGTTTTTATTTCAGTTTCAGGTTCAGTCAAGTGTCTCAGCAGGGATAACACCGCAAAGAATCAATAAGGTCACTAGAAACTGTCAGATAAAGGAAAACGCCATATGTGGCTTGGACTGACTGTATTTCTTTTGCCATTCTTTTCCTCTCTTTTCTCCATGTAGGAAACTTCCAAAGTGGAAGTTTTTAATGTGAACATTTGAAAGTTATTAAACGGTTCACTTTCCCTTTTTGCCCTCTTTTCGTTTTCTTTTCTAGTTCAATCCACACATTATATAAAACATATACTGTATTTAAAAAACAGGAGCTGTAATATTTTTTTAATGCTGTTGGTTCAAATTTCTCAGGAGACTTCGCTGCACCAGGAGCACAGATTAAAAACCAGCTGTGCATCGATGTTTGCAAAAATGCAATTAATCCTCATTTATCTCATTACCTCATTACTTGATTTACTTAAAGAACTGTAATGAACACGTAGCCAAATAATAAATTACCTTGTCTCCTTATGCCTGTTTATCTTACAAAAAGACTTTATTACCCTTTGTGTTTAGAAAGAAACTCGATTATTGACAAAATGTTTTTTTTCCGCATTATATTGGAGCCGATGTCAGGATGCAAAACTGACCAGAAAATGACCAATAATTGAGAAAAGATAAGCATCAGTACGCCAATGCACACAGTATGAATGGACTCTCTGGAGCTTTGATTGATGTAATGTCCTGCTACTATTCAGTGCTTGTCTTTGCAGTCACTGATCGGAAAGAGTCATTTTTAGCGATAAGGTGGAACGCATGAATTTTTTTCACCTCATGTTTCACCGCCGTTATTATTTCAGCAGAGATTTCCCGGTTGACATCATCATCTCTCACAACACAAAAGATCTCAGCTACAGATTGGGCTCTTTGGAATGTGATGATAGATGATTTGTTATGTAAGATATAGCTGAACAAGAATGAGAGAGAGAGAGATAAAGAGAGAGAGAGAGAGAGTGAGAAAGAAAGCAGATACTATCACCAGACAATTTCTCACATCACACATGACATTCTGTGACCTCAGTATTATTAGCTTTTGTTCCATGGTGCTGTTGAATTCTTAAATCTGATTGGCCAGAAGGTATTAATTTTCTATAGCTGACTGTAATTCATGCAGGATGTTCATATTAATGTGTGAGTTCTTGTACATTATACATTTCTATAGTATCAGCTAATTTAGGGGTATTTATATCACAGAAGATGTGCACAATGAAAAAACACAAAAGCTTTTTATTTCAAGCTTTTTTTTTACCTTTATAGATGGAGTCTTCAGTATCAGCATTTTTTAATAAAAGAAGAAGTGACTGTATTCTGTGTAATGAATACTGTAGCTGTTAAAAAATGCTAACAAGAACTAAATTATCCTGAAGATGTTTCCACAACATTAAACATTGCTTTCATAAATATGCATTCATTAATAATAAGGTAAATAATAATTTTATTTGGCAAATTGCAGATTTGTCTGCTTGGCAATCAACATTCAGAGTAAGTATACAACAAAAGGGGCTGTTCTAGTTCAAGTTTATTGCCTGATAATAGAAAGCAGACTCAAAGTAACTTTTAGCTGCAGATGTTTTCTTTATGTTTAATTTAAAATGTATTTAGTCCTAAATGGATTAACATATTTGTATATTTAAACTAAGGGCAGATTTCAATGTAAAATATAACACAAGTTTAATAGTATAATATGTTGTAATGTGAAATATTATGTTTAAAGTAAAATACCCTATTTTAGTATACTATAGTACAAAATTACTGGGATAACTGATTTTTCTAACCATTTTTTGGTTCTTCCCCAAAATATTAACACAACGTTGAAGGCAAAAAAACACAATTGTACAGGATAATAACAGCTTTCAGTGAAACATCTTCCCAGAAAAATTAAGGTTATTATGGTCAGGTGTCGACAGAACATTTGTCAACATAATATTAAAGCTCAACAAAAAGCTAAATTTGTAAATGATGGCAGGGTTTGTTAAACTCATTAAATAAAAAAAGCCTTCATCAAAACTGAGGGACTGTTTAATGAGAATCCACCAAATATAAACTTATCAACTCAAACAGTATGTTATTCATTTATTCATTCTCAGTAACCTCTGTATCCTGGAAATACGTTGTCTTTTTAAAATGTATTTTCTGCAGATATCTCAAACTGCCCTTTTGCCTACCTGTCATGTTAACACAGCAGCCACTGATAGGCTGTGTGTATCTACACTCAGGACTAGTAAGAAATTGTACCCAGAATCTGTCATTTGTGGGGTTTTTTGTGTTTCTTTTGTTTTTTATCAGACCACTGGTGGAAATTTTTCTTAATTGCAGTAAAGAAAATGTAATCCATACACAAACAATAGTAAGATAAAGTGGATTAAAAATATTATGCATTAAAATAATTCAATATTTTTTCTTCTAAAGTGAGGGATTAAACTCAATTATGAATATAAAATAGTATACTTACAAGATCATTTATTTTAGTGTAAATTCATATGAGATGTTATTATCTAGTAATAGCGAATTGTGTGTGTGTGTGTGTGTGTGTGTGTGTGTGCTTTTATATGACTATACTGCATACTCAATGTTTTTGATTAATCTTTACTGTAATAAATCTTAATGAGGGTTTATTTACAACCCTGTGTGTGATTATAAAGAATACATTAAGAAAAATAGAACGTATTGAAAAGCATTTTCGATCCTACTCGTGAATCAAAACAGACATTAAAATGTCTGTCTTTACTGAGCTTTCCCATAAAATATTTATTATTTGTATTTATTTTATTGAGACTGAGCGCTTGCTTGATGAGAATCCACCAAATCTAACCTTATAAAATCAAACAGTATTTCATGCATTTATTCATTCTCAGTCACTGCTTTATCCTTGAAACACTGACATTTTAAAATGGATTTTCACCCAGATATCTGATCTTTATATGTCTGTTTCATTTTATATGTACTCTGTAAATGAACAGATATAAATATTCATATGTGTCGTCTGAGATTGCGTTCATTTAACATTAAATCTAGGGTGAGAATCTGATATAGTATTAGAATAAAATTTTTTACCAATAATGAAATGTTTTGTGTTGTTGCAGGACTTATAATAACTCATTACTGTGCACCTGCACATTCAGGAAGTTATCTAATAGCCAATCATGTGTCAGCAGTACAATGCAAAAAAAAAAAAACATGCAGTTATAGAGGAATATCTTCAGTTACTGTTCACATCAAAGATCAGAATGAAGAAAATGTGTAATCCTTGTGACTGTGGATGTTGTTACCAGAAGAGCTGATCTGAGTACACTCAACCCCCGATAATTCGGAATAATTTGATAGCTCAGGAAATTTGGATTATCTAAAGATTCGCAGGAATCTGGAGCGGGACTGAATGTTCAGGAACGTGCAGGAATGTTTCCATACACATTATTGTATCAAAGTGACATAATGTCTAGATGAATTCACTGAGGTACCATAGGGGCTGCGGGGGTTCTTAGATCTTAGAACGTAACCCCCGCGAGTTCCGGAAGACCACTGTATCTCATTATCTGCTGAGCTCCTAAGATTTTTGCACACACAACAATCTCCAGAGTTTACAGATGCAAGAAACAAAACCATATTACATAAGTTCTATTGGTTCTATATGGGTTCTAACACTTTGTTAATAAGAGAAGTCAGACTTTAGTCAGACTTGTGCCTATGACAGCTCAGTTCTTTGTTCAGAGTAGAGGAACCTGATGTGGTCTTCTGCTGATGTAGTTTATCCGTCTCAAAGTTTGATCTGTTGTGCATGCTTTTCTGCTCACAATGGTCGTAAAGGAATAATATATTTTTTAAAGAAACTAAAGACTTCTTGTTGGCTCAAATTTGTCTTTCTCCTCTGACCTCTCATTATCCACACCATTCTAGAGACTATTGTGTGTGAAATTTTCATGACATCAGCAATTTCTGAAATACTCAATTCAACCTATCTGACGCCAACAACTATGCCATGATTAAGGTCACAGCGATCACACTCTTTCCCCCGTCCTGTATTTGATGTGATCAATAACTGAAGCTCTTGACCTCTATATGCATGATTTTGTACATTGTGCTGCTGCCACATGATTGGCTGATTGGATATCTGCATAAATTACTGTATATATTTATATTTATATATGTCTGGAATTTTCCATTCTCCTTTCCCCTATCTGCTCTCTAAATCATGTTCTGGGCCATGCCACCACTTCAGAGGCTGGCGCCATTACTGAAATTGGGTGTATAAATATTGCATCCATGGCGTAACACTCTGTGTGCTGTGTCTCATATGCAGTATAACCTACTTTGACGCTTCCATTAAATATTTAACTAGTTCACTTCAGGCATGTGGGTGAATGTGTAAGTGTGTGTGAGAGATAGACACATGAAGGGTGTGTAAATGTATAACTCATGAGGGGGGCAGTAGCGGCATGAGCTGTTCATCTCAGGCAGGCTGAAAAGCTTCTACACTCACATCTTATCACATGTTGGTTAGAAAATTAAAAAGAGAGGACTAGAAAATGGCAATAGGAGAGATGGGCTCATTTTTTAATCATTTTGCTGCACACATCTTGCTTCAACACACTCTCTGGCTCTTATTTAAGGTGACTAGTAATGTCCATCACACACAGGACCGGTGGATACAGGAGGGAGAATGGATAAATAAGCAAAGATAGTGCTGTTTAAATAAGCAATTGAAATGTCTGCAGTTTGGAGCAATTTATATTCAGTTTCAATTATAAACACAAGCCAGACTGGGTAAATATAGATAGTTACGGTCAGAATCCAGCATTTTGCATCTGCATACAGACGTGCAAAATTGTTATCCGTCGCATTGCTCAGTAAGAATGTCTGCACAAAGAGTCAGTGATATTTGGATTAGATTTGCTTGAATAACTAGGCTAAGTAAGTTGAGCACCATGCATAAGAAGTTAAGCTTATAAAAATGCAAATAGCTTTGCTTGACAGAAATCCTGTCATAAATAAAATATTTATACATTTCTATATATAAAAAATACTATAAAGAGCTTGGGGAGAAAAGGTTAAATCTATGACCCTTACGCTTTCTTTCCTTCAGAGTAAAATCAGCATGTGCATAAGTCAGGCAATCATAGAGTTCAAAACACAGGTAGACAATGTGTATTTTACATTTGATCAATATGCATATACAGTATATGTCAAAACACAAGTGAGTAGAAACTGAAATGAGGGAACACAAAGGTTTAGAGACGCTGAATGAGACTTTTCAATGAGACAAAGACTCAGGAGAACCTAGGCTAGATTCCCAACGAAGCACATTTCAACGTAAATAAAACAAAAGCGAGGTGCATTTGCTTTATAAGGAAATACGACACACTAAATTATGACAAACTCTTTAATAATGCCGTATTTATTTACATATTTAACCTAGAAAATGAGAAGAAATCCATGGGGAACTCCATGTTTACCTTTTGTTAGCAACAACCAGCTAACCAGCTAACCAGCTAACTGTGAGTAGGTAACACACATTGAAATACTTTATTTAAGCAACACCCTGAAGAGTCTGTGTTATATATTATTGATATGTTTATATGATGCAAGCTGTACATACAGTATTACCCATTTAATATGAAAAAGAAGTGCAACTTTGTTTACTACTGTCGATTTCGCTTGCTGAACTCAGAGTTTTTAGCAGGAATTATTGCTTTCATAGTTTTCTATATGAATAGTCTAGAGTTATGTATTTTAGTTAAACACGTGGTAAAATCTAATAAATAGGCATAAGTATTAAATATCTACAGGTTACTTTAAGATCCATTTCACACAGCTGCATTCTTGATAGTGATTTTTTTTTAAGATAGTTCTTATTGAGCCTTATTTAGCTAATTTGTGTGAATAAAAATCTCTAGTGTGTATTATTTGGCTATTATTAAAGTCATGTAATACATCAAGGTGAACTAGTTATAAGCATCTAATGGGACCTCTTTGTTCCTAACAAGAATTACTTATAAATAATAAAAAGAAAATCCCAGCACACTTCATGAAGAGTTCCTCAAACTCATTATCATGAGGTTAAGGGACCTAAAAGTAGAGAAAACTTGGAGCTGTACTGGGCAGTATGCAGGTATATAACCATTTATTAATATGAATAAGATCATCATTAAATACTTAGGTTTAAATAAATATTTATAAATATTAATAAATGAGATAAAATCACTTTTAAATGAAAGTAATGAGTATTTCTTAAGTCACTTGTGAATTGATCATTAATAATTCATTCATAACTATTTAAATATTTACTTATGAATAGTTTATAATCAAACGTTAAATGCTGAGAGCAACAGAATCGGCTACTTGACTAACGGGCTCAAAAAGCGACAAGATCTGCTTTACATAAGACACATGCTTTGCACAAATAGATAAAAATTACAAACAAGGCATGCTGTTATATGAATAATTATAAATAAATAAATAATCGAAGATATACAGTATATGAAAATTATGTTATATAAATAAATAATCAAAGACAAGGTGTTGTAATGCAGCCTGTCATGAACCGGAGGCACTCAAGTTTATTATTTTCCAAAAACTGCATGTCCCAACATATACAATTTTTCTTATACCACACCTTTTTCCGACAAAGCATTAACACTAGAGAGTGCTTCCAAAAATTAACAATGTGTTAACACAGAAATCTTCTAAGGTTAAATTATTTTTCCACACACTATAGTTTTTTAATTGATTAATTTTTAATCTAAGACCATAGTTAATATATAGGAAATATAGCCTGTATATTATAGATATGAACTTTGCTGTAGAACTCAGAATCAAGAACTCAACAATGCTATGGTATAAAAGCATGTGGTGCATATGAATTTCCATGTTAAGGTGAATTATTGCTCTAACTACAATACTTTAATTCAGGTCTCAGGTCTTATTTGACTGATCGCTAAAGTATGTTGATGTAAATGGTGAGTTCTCCACACACTCTGATGTAAAGTTTGGTGTTCTCCAAGGATCTGTCTTAGGCCCACTGCTTTTTTCTTTTTCTTTATATATGCTGCCTTTTGGTGAAATTATACATAAACATGGTTTTGGCTTTCATTGCTATGCTGATGATACACAGTTGTATAAGTCAGCAAAGCCAGATGAGAAAGATCGGCTTAACAATTTTGAGGATTGTGTAAAGGACATTAGACAGTGGATGCATGATAACTTCCTCCTACTCCACTCGGATAAGAAAGAAACTAGTTAATGCTTCTGTTACATCTAGATTAGACTACTATAATGCTTTACTGTCTGGGTGTTTGAGTAAGTGCATAAATAAGCTTCAGTTAGTTCAGAATGCAGCAGCAAGAGAAAATATGACAACATCACCACCATTTTAATCAGTCTACACTTCCGGGCTTCCCATTAGCTATTTTGCATTGATCATGAATTACTACTAATGACGTATAAATCACTTAATGGTCTCGCGCTGCAGTATCTGAGTGAACTTCTGTACCATTATGACCCCTCACACCTACTTAGATGAAAAGGTGCAGGCTATTTGTTTGTACCTCAAATAATAAAGACTACAGCATGGGGCAGATCTTTCTCTTATAAAGCCCCACAGTTATGGAACAGCCTTCCAATTAGTGTTCGGGACTCAGACACAGTCTCAGTGTTCAAGTCGAGGCTAAAACATATTTACTTAGTCAAGTCTTTTATGAGTAGGCTTTTCTTAGGTAAAGGAACAGATCTGGATGGATAATGGATATAGAGTGTTTGGTGAAGTAGGATATGCTGTTGTCTACTCACTCAGGCGTTCACTCAGGTTTGTTGACGTTGGTGTGGTGGCCTATATTATCCCAGAAATCCCTCATGTCTGTGTTACCTTCTGGCTCTCCCTTTTAGTTATACTGCCATAGCGAGTTTTGCCGGAGTCCCCAACTGCACAGTGTCCTTAACTTTCATACAACAATAAGGACACTTAATAATTCATACCTCTCTCTCTCTCTCTCTCTCTCTCTCTCTCTGCTTTGGTTGAGTTAAACATACTCCTAAGGTAGCTCCTCTCCTCAGATCTTCCCGTTTTGTCACGGCCTGCCTATTGATGGTATTCTCTTCGATTGGAGGCTGGTGATAGTTTTGCATCTATGGCCTGTGGATCCATGAAATAAGGGAGTAACAGAGGAGCTTTAAGGATGGACTTGGACTCTACTTAATCTCAACAGTCTGCTACACTGACACAGGGCTACAGTTTACATCTGATCACCATCACTGCACACCTCTACATTGTTTAGCTGTAATAAATGGACATTTGGTGCCAGCCAGATGAGGATGGGTTCCCTCTTAGATCTGTTTTTCTCAAGATTTTTTCCTTAATCCACTTCAGTGAGTTTTTCCTTGCTACAGTCACCAAACATACACTTATTAAGAAGAATCTTTTTCATTATTACTTACCACATTATCTGTGTGAAGCTGCTTTGAGACAATTGTAAAAGCTTTATATAAATAAAAATAAATTGAATTGAATAAATGTATCAAATGGTCAGAGGAAAGAGACTCCGGCTCTATAGCATTTATGGCCTTCTACAGGGCATCGCGTGATTGCTTCTGTGACATTTAGACCTGTCCTGCAAGTGATCACCCCATAGCTTATTGAACATGTGGTGCTATATATATTTTTTCTAGCTGTCCAATATTCTTACAAGAGGACAATAGAGTATATGATTCATATAAACTCAATAATATTTCACTCCCTATTGTACACTGTGCACTTAAATTACAAGGGCTTCACCTATGACAACATCCGTGACATTTCGTTTCATTGTTAGCGCACAGGTCAGAATGTTCGCCTAAGGTCAAGATAAACATTAAGGCTGACAACGGGTTTCGCTCAAAGCAGTGCTCTTCTGCAGGCCAGGGCCCTGAGGATTCATTCATCTGACAAATCTTGCCGGTTCTGTGAATGAACGATGTAAAAAGCAATAGAAAATAAAAGTGTTGGTGAAGTTTCG
Organism: Silurus meridionalis; assembly: GCF_014805685.1. NCBI lineage: Eukaryota > Metazoa > Chordata > Actinopteri > Siluriformes > Siluridae > Silurus > Silurus meridionalis. The sequence goes on from NC_060884.1 coordinate 27,402,694, forward strand.
ATGCTGTGGGAGTCGAGCGGTTTTAATAATGCATCCTTTCTGCAGAGAGCACATGTATGATAGAACAAACAGCTGAATGGCAGTAAATGCTGCTTGCAACAGCATGTGAAGTGCAGAGGAGCAAAGCAAAAAGATGGAATAACCTGAGGGGCCTTTCACACATCTCCCCTACCTCCCTTCAGCCTTTGCATTGTTCTGCACTCTCTGTGCTCAGTGCTGTGAGACGCCTTTCAAGCATTTCTTACAAAGACAAGCAGCATGATGAAAACCAGGCAATATCCGGTCTGTATTGCATTGCTTTTGGAAGCTTTAGTAATATTGTACATGAAAGAGAAGGCTGACTCCTTCAGATGTACATTAGAGCTTTCTTTATCTTATACACCCAGCCTGCTGCTGAAAAAGATTTAAAAGCCAGAGAAACTGGGTCAGGCTTGAGCTGAAAGAGTAGGAGTGAAAGTATGAATTGTCAAGCTGTCAAAAAGCAAAGAAAGACAAGGCAGGCTTCTGTCTTCATGCACAATGTGTCATAAATAAAGGAATCCTTCTTTTTATTCAAAGAATAGCTCCCAAATTCCCGAATTGTGAAACAACAAACCATGTGTAATTGTATTTTATCTACCTGTAAGGTTATTATTTCAAATGATACAAAACAATACACGTTAAAAACATATTCAGCGCATTTGTTGTTATTAACAAACTCTGGGCGTTTTGTTTAGTTTAGTGCAAAAACTTTTTTCATATATTTTTTTCCCAACCTTGATCGCTACATGGTCTCTTGACTTGCCTGTGAACCAAATGAAAACCATACACACTTCCCAGCTCAATGTTTTTTTTGCTTTTTTATTACAGAAACTCTGCACTTAGACTAGCATATGAAACCATTTACAACACCAAACGATCCACAGACAAAGTTGCTATTAAATGATAAGTGGGAAACCAGGAAAATGAAGTTTTTTTTTTTTACCCTTTCAGAGACATAATTTAGCATGACATGATTTAGTGAATTTCCTATGGTTCAGATTAGCATCCTAACATTTCTCATCGCAAAAAATTCTATGGAATCTGTTTGGCCGCATTAACAGCAGTGCTAAAACTCATGGAAAATAAACAGGAATAGCTTGGATAAATTTGCACTGGCATAGGAGGCCTCACTCTCTCACGAACACACGCATACACACACACAAGCACATAAAACAAGTCTTAATACTAAAGTGAAAACAGATGGAAGTCACTTATAAAGTGTGAGAGAGCAAGAGAGAAATTGTTTCTCCTCCTTTCTTAATAAGACTGCAAGTGGTTAATTTATTGTGTTGGCCAGGTGATGCTAATATCCTTATTTTTAAAAGATAAAATCAACTGCCCACAATCTGTAGAATTTTTGCTAAAAACAAATAAATGAACAAACAATAAATTCACTAAGTTGATTAGTTAGTTGCTATTATTATAATTATTATTATTATTATTGAGTAAAATATATAAGAATTGTTTATAAGTTGCTATAAGTCACGTGTCATTCCAGGATGTCACTTTAGTCATTTGGATGGAAATTCTAATTATAATATATTTATATTAAACGGAAGTTGAGATATGTCCAAATTCATCATGCTCCAAGTGTAGGCATGACACAAATCCTGCTATATGGCAATGGTCAGGAGCTGCATCCAATGAATGAGAGAGAGAGAGAGAGAGAGAGAGAGAGAGAGAGAGAGAGAGAGAGAGAGAGAAAGAGAGAAAGAGAGTGAGCAAATAAACTAAACAACAAGCCAAACAAGACTGTAGAAAGAACATTACTTATAATCTTATACTCCAGTACTCACTCTCCAGTGTTCTGTATTGTTTAAAGACTATAATCACACTCTTGATGTCACCCAAATGAGGATGGGTTCCCCTTTTGAGTCTGGTTCCTCTCAAGGTTTCTTCCTCATAACATCTAAGGGAGTTTTTCCTTGCCACAGTCACCACGGCTGCTCATCAGGGATAAATACACACCATTCACCTTAACTGTTGATTTCTGTAAAGCTGCTTTGAGACGATGTCTGTTGTGAAAAGCGCTATAGAAATAAACTTGACTTGACTTGACTTGACTATACAAACATATACTAAACTAAGCCTAGTAATTCACTACATAGGTATATTATAAATTGTTTATAGTAACTCAAGTATGGTTAGATATGTTTGAGCTACTTTACAGCCAGTGATCCAAAGACCATGTAAATAGCCTTACTACCTGATAAGCATATTCAACTGAGAAACTGAAATCAAGAATATTTCCAAGGAGAGCCATGGGTTACTGTACATAAGGAGAGCTTAAGTAGAATTTTGCTGCACTTTGTGACTGCAGTAAGAAGCTGATGTGCCAGCAAAGCCTGCTGGGAAGAAAAAAGTAAGCTCCTTTCCTTTGCAGCATCAGCAACTGAAGCAGGTGGATGAATTGGCTGTTCAGTCCCATGAAAGAGAAATAGTTTGTGCCTTTACTGCAATTTAATGCAGATTAGAAGGCTGGCAGCTCTTATGGGGCAAATTCAAGAGCTGGAGTTCCTGCATGGTTAACTAGAAGCAACTCTTTTTTGGTTTATGTGGCAGCATTGTCAGATTGATGACTTACTGCTCAGATTGAGTAATGTAATAAAACATTAGGACTAGCAACAGTGAATATCTTCAACCTCGATGAAAAATCCTAGTGGAAATCTGGAGATGGTGCAGTGTGCCTCATGAACCAACAGAAGATTTAGTGGCTAATAGAAGATAGGGAGTTTGGCTTCACTACAGAAAAATTGCATGTGCTATTGGTCAGCATATGGCGTCTGCTCTGGGGACAAAAGTTAAATCACGCTGTTGTCAAATCTAACATTCTTGGTTACTGAAATTGTTTTAATTATGGTTACATATTTAAGTTATATCAATAAATAACAATAAACACATCAAACAATCTATACTCGCAGGTGAGGCTGAAACAGACACATAGGAAACCAGCTGTTTGTATTCTTTGGTAAAAAGTTTAATAGGATCCATTGTCTAAAAACGTATTTATTTCTCCAAGGACTGGTGTGAATTTTCTTTTTTATCTGTTTGATCAATTGTTTTTGGCCTTCAATTGACTACCAGTTGTTATTTGACAACAATCAAGAGGTGCTATCTTCCATTAAATGTCATTCAATGTATGCCATGATTTCCTCCTGGGCCACATTTAGGGCAGTGTCACGTTTTGAAATTTATGAAGTGGCAGCATAGAGTTAACCAGATTTTTTTTACTTTATGCTGCTGCAGGTGCTCTGTGGTGAGTTTTAGTGATTCTCATCTACAATAGATTACACAATTAAGATTGTGATTTTGATTCTCAATAAAGTACAAAATGAGAAATTGGTTAATGTCATCCTTTAAAAGCCTAAAGAACAGTATCTACATTTTAAATGCCTCCCATCCTTACTAAAGTATAGTATTTACACTAGTGTGTGTGTGTGTGTGTGTGTTGTTTATTATTGTCTGTTATTGTGCATCAGAGGGATGGGATACAACCTCCCTCCTTTTGATTACTTTGATAAATCTGCCATGTAAGGAAGTAGAATGTAAAGTTTGTATTTATCTACAGCTCTATATTTGAGTGGAGGACTTCCAGGCCACTTGTGTCAATCACATTGATGGAAATTGTTATGGGGATTTTTTATAGGCTACACATAGAGGTCATGGTCACAAGGTGATCACTTTGCTTTTTATATTTAGCAAAGAAACGAGCAAACAGGTGTCCTCCACTTAATTACACTGATGGAAGTATTATTGAAATATATCACCAATGCATGCATACAAAACAGTAAAAAAATATCTAAAACATTTGTCTCTCGATCAGTATTATTTACATTAGAACATTCAGAAGAGACAGAACACATTAAAAATAAAGGCCAATGATTAGATCCCAAGAAAACGTAAGCAGTTTGAAAGTGTTAGGGGTGGATATGTGAGCAAGTATGGAGCACTATGCTCTTCTAACAGTCTTTATAGGGAATATTTTAGCATACTGGGCTGCCTAGATCACTAGTTAATCTCTGAACACTATCCTCATAAAAAATGTCTAGTTCAGCCATGAAACTTTGCCTGTGCTCTGATTGGTTCTTAATGCTTAAACGTGTTTAAGCAGCAGAAGTGTCTAGCAGAAGATCTAGTCAGCAACGCCAAGCCTATAGACAATCCATTCACAAAATGAAATCCTTTTTATTTTTTAATTTGAATAATAGTGCACACTGCGGTCTTACCAACACACATTTTAACCCCAGGAATGCTTATTATTTAAACATTTTTTTTGTTACTGAAAAGCAGAAAGCTAGTCATGCTGTGAAACTGAAGATTATGGGAAAGCTTCTGGAAAAAGCTTTCTTTGTTTATTGTGTTATACATCCCCAGTCCAAAATGTATATATGTATTATAAACATAATCAAAGTAAAAAAAAGCGTAAAAATATAAAAAAAAAAGTAAAAGGTTAATTTTACATATAACAAGTGTTTACTGGTTCAAGTTCACTAAACCATTTGAATCAAATGAGAGATATGTTTTAAAATCAAACCATATTAATGTATATAAGTCCCACTCTTTTGATAGCTAGTTAACACTTTGCTAAACAGACTAGAAAGCCTTTGGATCTGCTATAAGCTGTGAGCACATTTTGGATTACATTTTTCCATCACTGCACTGTCCTACTTGCTTCTCTGTCTGCTTCGTAAACTGGAAGATTTAGTGTATATATCTGAGACAGTGCCTGCTGGCAATGTATACCAAGAGGAATCAATATGGATCAGTGCTGGCAGATTATAGGCTAGCTACTCTTTACTTGACTGAGCACATTTTAAGGCCAACTTCCTTGTTCATATATTACAAGTAAATTCGACATATATTACAAGCATTCAAGTAGAATACTAGACAATAGGAACACATAGACTGAAAAGCATGTTCAAATAGTATATATTATTATATATTATAACATTGGATTAAATGTAAGTCACGTTGGGCTTGTGAGGGATGGTGACAGTTGATCACATATATGTGTTTTGTATAAATAATAATCATAACAGAATAGTCATAAGTCCATTCTGATCCAATGACCTTTTTTTTATCTTGCCATGTGTCCACATGAGGGTTAAGAGCGATGAAGGATTTATAGTCTGTTCCACTCCTAACTTCTTGTGCAGTATTCTACTGATTAAAGGTTTCCAGGAAACCCGGGAATTGGTTTTTAGAAGGGAGACATTATCATTATAGCGACTCTAAGGATCGTAGGAGAAGTGCCTGAAGACAAGAGAAAACTATGGGCATCTGTGTATCAATCTCTCTGTACTGTAGGATGGAAATTGTGTCCAGTGGAGCATGAAATTCTGCCTGTGAAAAGATGAAGGAATTACAGGACAATAGGGAAGAAGAAAAGAATACTGAAAGATTGAAAAAACAGCAAGAGAGTCTCCGGAGAGAAGGATAACAGTGAGCCATGGTTTACCGCCTAATAGAATGTATTTGGCAAAAAAACATTTAATTTAGGCTGAATCCAAGCCTGCGCTGGGGAAAAATAAAGTCTGATGGATCCAGTGCGGCTGTTGTATTTCACTGTCTGTCTGTTCTGTGTTCCTATTTAAAGCGGCATGAGTAATGCAGACCATTTGTCTCACCTGGTAAAGGCCTGTCACAACCTCAATCCAGTATGCAATGAGGCCTGCCTACTGACATTGCTGTTTGTTATGCAGGTCACCATCATAGATCCCTGCAGGGAGCAACAAGAGAGAGAAAGAGAAAGAAAGTCAACAAAACACCATAAACAGAGCAAAGGGGGGGACTAGTAAAATATGATGCAGTGGTCAGTGCTTGCCCTGTACTGTTGACAAAAGGTATTGCTTAATGGAGATGGATTCCAACTGGAGTGGAGATTGGAGACCTACTCAGCTGCCAATTTGATACAGTAGGGAAGCATCTGACTTTGCTTTTAAAATAGAACACCCTGCTGGGTGATGGGTGTTAACAGCTACATAGCAGCAGGAGTCCGAGCAAGGTAGTCCAGGAAAAATACAGCCTGTGTGACAGAGATAGGAATAGAGGCATGTCCATATGCAATTGTTTTAGCTTATAGGATCCTCCTGGAACACTCCCCCTTCCCATTTTGATAGTAGCACCGATCAGTGAAAGTGATGGCTGCTTGCTTGCCTGTAGAAAACTCCAGAGAAATCCCACTGAAGCTGAGGAAAACAGAGGCACTGATGATGATTGAAGATCATGAGGAACACCTGGCCAGGCCACTTTTAATCAAACTACTGCCCTGAAATGTTTTCTGCTGACACTGACGACAGTGGTGTTGAGTATGATAATAATCGTGATAATGCCCACTGGGCATGTGCATTCCCTTGGGAAATGCTGAGACAGTCTGAAAGTCCCAAGGAACACTTTGTCTCAGTGACAGGTAATGCTTGCACTCACAAGTCCTCACACAGATGGAAGAGCACATAGATTTGTCCTGTTATCCCCAGTACTCCGAACTCAAATATGTTCATGTCAGCTTTGCTTAATTACACTCAGAGTATGCTCTTCACATTCAGGAATTGAAGTCTGACACATCCCAAATGCACCAAAATAAGCATGTAGATTTGTACTCCACAAGCAATTATTGTAGGTTTGGGTCTCCAAGAAAGAGAAAATGTAATGCTAATGCATTACATTAGCATTAACATGTTCCATGTTAGGGAAGCGCCATATATATATATATATATATATATATATATATATATATATATATATATATATATATATAATTTTTTCTTTTGTAAAATGCCCCAACCTGCCCAGCCTGACCTCTCCAAGCAAACAACTACAATATCCTATAATCTCTTCTCAACATCTAACCTTTAAAAATATCATATATATTTTTCTGGACTTATAGCTTCTACTAGTGCAGAATGTTTCATAGACAAGGATTTTGATCAACCATGTTCACATTTCAGTCTGTATTTTTTTCCTTTACTTTACCATATTTCATGGTCCTCACTATCATTGTTAGACACTCCATGCAAACTTTTCATAACATAATGTATCTCTTGGCCAAAAAAAACCAAACCGATCTCATAGCATACAGGATGTTTTACTAAATACGTTATATAGTTATATAAGGTTGGTGAAAATCTGACCATCACACCCATATGTCTTTTCTGAACATCAAATTTCCGATTTAATTCTCCATTTACAGAGATAATATAACCTCTATTCTTCTGGTAGGGATTTCCACTAGATTTTGGAGTGTTGCTTTGGGGATATTTGCTCATTCAGTTTTAACAGTGTTTGTGAGATTGGGGTTGATGTCAGTGCTCTGTGTAGGTAACTTGTTTTTTTCTTTTCACACCAATCTTGTCACCAATCTTAATGTTCTTCATGGCAGAACCTGTTTAGGCACCGTAAGGATGATTATTACACCATACAAATACATTTTGTGCAACTGTGCGGTTTATTTTTGTGGCAACAGTTTGCTGAAAAAACACATCTGGGTGTAATTGCCAGATGTTAACAAACTTTTTTCCATATAGTGTATACAGAGTATATAGACTAAATTCAAACCATGTCTGAGAGGCAAATCAGTCCTAAAGAATACCAAGAGGCATTCAATAACATAAGCACCAACTGTCTAACCCTGACCCTGTGGCACTATATCCCCACTGGACTACATATAACAATAATATCTCATGTTTTAAGACATGGATGAATACATTACAGTTCTACAAGCTCAAGGCTTCCCCAAGTGGTATGGGTTTGCGCTTTGTGAATAAAAAAGACAGAGGTCTGCAACCTTTTATTGACTTCTACTAAATTCCACATCACTGTCAAATGTGGATATTCTCTCCCAGCAGTGCTTTTGGGTGTAGACAAATTGAAGGAGGACCGTCGTTTCTCCTTAATTTGAGAAATGCATAAAAAAAACATCAGAAACTGAGGGAATGATAAATGGAAAGCTGCCTGGGGGCAATAAGAAAACCTCACGTTGCCATTAAAACCCATTTAATCTTGCAAACAGTCAGCAATACATCAATAAACAGTTTACATATCAGTCTCATCATTTTTAATCGTAATATCTGAGTCTGTTCTTCAAATCTGTGTGTGAACTTTCATTTCCATTACATTTTAGGTCCATAGGGAATTGCCTGGGAAAAAACTTTTTTTCGGTGATGCCTTTAATGCTCAAGGACTCCAGATGGAATATAGCAAGATCAGTGCATGAAAACCGAGGATGAAACCCCAGAACAATAAAAATGATCAATTACTTGGCTAACCAATTACTTAATCTAAAGCTGTGTTCTAATAAATTGTTGATAGGCCCATTTTGCCCCAACACTATTTGGTAGTGTAGTCTGTTACACAACTTATATATAAAAAATAGTGCATCAGGAACTGATTCAAATGCTTCCGAAACTTCACTTTAAAATCACTTTAACCCAGTTTACAGTGTTTGTTTTTTCAGAGCTGCATCTGGAATAAAATGCATCCACTGAGATTGAGTTATTACATATATGCAGTTATAAATTGACAGCACAAGCAGTTTTTTCCCTATAAACTTAGGTAATTGCCAACAGACTAAAAGGCTTAATTAGGAAATTTCTACGCAACTACAGCAGTTCACACAAGCAAACTAGACAGATCTCATTATTGGCAGAACACAAAAATGTACAAAAGGTTCCACTTCATAAAATGAACACTATTAAATAAGGTATTGAATCTATTTGACAAAGAGAAACTAAAAAAAAAAAAGAACAAAAGCAAGATAGCATGGAACTGAAAGAGTGAACATAAAAATACATTACATAAAATGTAATACAATTCTTCCCTGCAGTGGACTAGAATATATTCTGGCCTCAACAGAGTAATCTATGAATCCACCATGACCCCAACTAAGATAAAGTGTTACTGGAAATGAATAAATGACTGAATTAATCAATATTAAATGTCAGAAAAGTAATTAATTGTAGTAAAATTCCAGGTGGACTCCATTTCACATTTAGTACTGACATCTGCCTGAAAGGAAATACTTCCTTTTTTTGCCAATATTAATTCTTAGGCTTGCATATCATTAGTCACTTTGGAGTACTGAGAGATTTTGTAGGATAGAAGAGGTCTTACCTAAAAAAAACCGAGAGAAAATCGTAATAGATCTGTTCAATAGCGAACTAAAAAAATCAAATCTATTCGAAAAATATAGACGAAGCCTGTTTCAATCCTATTTTTTACTCTGTATAGATAGAGCAAGTAAAAGCAGGCATGGCAAACTAATAAAAAGTATGTTTTCAGATTCAGATGGCACACATAGGATTGCCAGCAGGGCACATGGACTAAGCTGAAAGCCTTGAGAGTGCTTCAAACAGTGCAGACCAAAGCCCCCCAGACTTTTATTCCAGGTTCTAAAGAGCCTTTCCCATCAAGAACTAAGACAGTCCTTTCTATATAACTCAACAGAGCTGAATGTAATGAAACAGGTGGAAACGTGACAACTGGGGCTCCCATGTAAAAAGCTGCAGTAGTGTGTAAGGTGTTTTAATAAGGTTTCAGGCTACCGTGAGGCAGAAATATGCCTTTCACATGAAATATTGTAATATTTTACCTAGCATTGTATTTTCTAATGTTCTAATAAACCTAGTTAAGATAGATTATTACATTTCTAGACATTTCTATAAAGAGCATTTTAATTTTGTTTCCTTCCGTCAAGACATAAATGCTTAAACAATTTAAAATAGAACCAATAGAAAAAAATTATAATTATATATATTATAAAATTATATATATTTATATATAATCTAGAAATGGGTTGAATAAACCTTTACTTGGTTTTGTGTAAATTTAGAATAGGAAATGCTAGATTTACTAAAATACTAGACTACATTTGACTACATTAAAGACATTTTTGCATTATAATTTTTGTTCTTAAGTACTTTTTCCAAAAGATATTGAAAAGTACATGTACTCATAGTTATATGTCAGATATAACCTCTAGCATCTTATCTGTGTTCATGAGTTTCAACTTTGTGTAGTTTTGGTTTGGCCTTGCCAGAACTGAGCTTTGACTTTTCACGTTTGCTCTCATTTCACCTTCCTTTTAGGTTGTGTTTACACTTGCATTTTTTCCAGACACGGGTCCTCAGAATTTGTTTGTATGTTTGGTGAAGTGTGAAAGCAATTTTAAAGCCCAGTTACAGTCTGATCTTATGTTCTCTTGAAAAAAGTGGTCTGGGTCTTACTTTCACTGAACTGTGGCTTGGTTTATATTTGCTTTCAATTCTGTGTGGTAAGCAATTTGATTGATAGAGTCCTTGGTGTGGACAAAAATATTTGGACTAACATGATTTAGTATGTTAATGGGAAATGGTCAGTGCTTGACCTTGCTTTGACCTCTATATCTGTTTTTGGAGGTTCTGCCAAATAAACTGCACTCAAATTCTATTCCGCCCTACACAGCCCAGAAAGAATACATTATAATCTCATGCAATTGTGAGTAGGTGCAGCACTAAAAGAGGTAAAGGCAGAGAAATGCAATATTTTGGATTCTGGATCCAGTCTCAAAAGTATAACTGAAAGTGTTTCTGGGGATTGTGAAATGTGAGAGGTGTGGGCAAGCTGGTAAATCTTTCTGCTTAGCTGGCTTGAATAGGACCGATTTGGGAGAGCAGAACAAAAGCATAGTGTGTTCACATATGGAAACAGCTGGCACCCAGCACAGTTGGCATATAGGCATGTATTTTACTTTCTCACGCACACATCGACAAACACATAAAAAAAATACAAATAAATTTTATATATATATATATATATATATATATATATATATATATATATATATATATATATATATATATATATATATATAGTACACTGGAGGTGTATTTTTTGTAGTTCATATATCCAGCTGTTAAATTTTAACAATAATAAATAAATAAATCCACTGCAGCAGAAATTTGTTAAAAACTTGCTGTAATAATTCAACTCAATTGAATTTTATTACATTTTGGGATTTAATGGACATTGTTTAAAAAAAAGAAATAAGAAAAATAAAAAAGCAGCTTCACAATAAAATAATACATGTATATAGATTACAAATCTACTTTACAAATCAAATTTTAAATGTATAAATTAGTCCCTATATGTTTTCCCTAATGAGCATGCCAGTGGCAACAAGTTTTAGAAAAAAAACCTCCCTGTGAATAAACCTTGAGAGGAGCTAAACTCATCTGGGTGTAACTGAATGTCTATTCATTATAGTTCCATCAATAATGAGGTTTTATATTTTATATTGATCTTTTTTTATAAAAGTAATTTGTGAATTATACATAGCACTTCTAGCAATAGACATAATTCTGAAATTCTGATGTACATTTAGATCCCTAATAAATAAGCCAGAGGTGACAGAGGTATAGCTGAGTCAAAAGCTATTGACTCCAAAGGGAACATATCCTCTCCTGACTAACACCAGATAGTGGGATCATAAATCTTAACTCTTCTATAATGTCAAACAGGACTAATATCTCATGCACTGTTCAGCAGAGATTTGTCCATCACGCTGATATAATCTCATAGTGGATACATTAAATGACAAAGTAAGACTGAGCTTTGTGTTTGTGATGATTTAAAAAGACAAAGTGAATCAGTCTGATAGTGGAACTAAGACATGTCACTACATAGATGGATGACCTGTCCTACTCTGGTTTGATTGCTGTTTAGAGATTCTTTTTATGGAAAATTTTAAGCTAGCTCTTATCCTCAAATCAAAATCGAATCAAATCAGGTTTGTCGAATACACATTAATGCAGAGTATGTAGTCAAATGCTTTTTATTACGGTCCAATACTAAAGAATGTACATGCAAATAAATAGAATATACAAATACAAATAAAATATTTTTTAAATAAAATATTTCCTGTAACTTCTACTATTATATTGGTCATCATGGTGAGATGATATGTGGCTTCAAGGGTTCAGGCATAGCTGGTCGGGTATTGCATTTAAGTGAATGCAAGTGGCCTGTGCATTTGCACACATACACATATACACACATACACGCACACAGAGCCAACAAAATAGTAATTAAGTTAAATCTAAACCAATTTGACACAGTTCATTCTGGACTCTTAAATTGTGCTTGTCTGTGAATGTGGCGCCTTGTCTTACTTTCCCCCAAAGTCCCAAATGCTCAAAGCAAGCCTTTGTTATTATACATCCACACATGTGTACAGTGCAACAAATTTATTTCCTACACATATCCCAGTCTGAAAGGAAGCTGTTGTCAGTCATGGTACATCATCCCTGGAGCAGTTGATGGTTGAGGGTCAGGGTCCTGCAGGGGCAGCTTGGCAGTGCTCAGTGTTTTGATCAGAAACCCTGAGCCTTAAGCACCACTAATTTTTTTCTAAGCCGACTTTACTCTATTTTCTGAGCCACCACTGCACTTTTTCGGAAATTCTTTTGAACAATTAAGAAATAAAGTAAAGCTAATTTTGCTACTAGTGGTCTACACATGAGGGAAGCTGGAAAAAGAACAATAGTTGGGGCCAATGCCTAGTGAAAGATATTCATTTTGCAATATTTCAATATGCACAGTAGAAAGTGAGAAATGAACATAAATTTTTCTGTTTCCATGCACAACACGGAGCAGTAATTATGGCAATTGTTGAAACAGTTGAATTGAAATTTTCTCAATTTTATGCAAATTAGAGATGGTGCAGTGAAGTGAGAAATCCAAATGACTGTCTCAAATAATTCCTCGGATCAATTCCATGGTGCATGCAGTCCAGTGCTTCTCTCTTGTTTTCTGTTTGATGCACAAAATGGAAGGATAAATGAAAAATAATAATTAACTCGTTAATTGGAATTATGAACAAAACCAAAAGTTTACAAGCAGAAGTCAGTGAAGTACACCGTTCCTGTACATATCGCATGTTTAAAAGTAAAAGTACTTATATTTCTACTTCAGCACAAGTACTTGTTTATATCAAAAGCAATAGTAGCAAAATGAAAGACAATTGTCTATGAGAATAATATATAATGAACTCATGCTGTTCAATGTTTCATTCTCCTTTAGAACATAACTTTTTCATGGAGAGAGAGTTCTGTTTTTGCAGACACGCAGTTAGAGAACCCTAACTCCAACCAAACTCTCACCAAGACCGTGGGGTAACGCTTGTGTTCTCGCAACAGGTTATTATTTATCACAATTATGTATTCACTTCAAAGGTCCCCTGGTGGTCTAGTGGTTAAGATGCAGCGCTCTCACCACTGCGGCCCGGGTTCGATCCCCGGTCAGAGAACCATCCCCAGCCACTCTCAGTGCCGGTCCCAAGCCCGGATAAATTGGGGAGGGTTGTGTTAGGAAGGGCATCCAGAGTAAAAAAAACATGTGCCAAATCAAAACTTGCAGAGGATCCGCTGTGGCGACCCCTAACAGAAGAAGCCGAAAGAAAGTTTTTATGTATTCACTTCAAAGTAGAGAGGAATGGTTTTTTTAAATGTCGTGTAAAAAAAAAAGAGAAAATTACACAATTAAGTGCAATGTAAACATAAAATCTAGTTAAAATACTTTATTACTGTTCACTATTGCTTGTAAAGAAGTAGCAGAGATCATTAATGCCTCTATTGAATGAATATAATTAACATAGCTAATTCCCTTAGTCAGCGATGATAGCACAAAACCTGAACCATGTTCAAATGCTTCTCTTCACAGCATGCAAAATGAGTGCAAGTGAATGTACTCAGGTGTTCGCTAAATCCATCTGTACTTAGTCAATAGAGAAAAATCGGATTTGCAGGATGAGGCAAAACCCAGCTGGTGTTGTATTTTTTCCAACACACATGATGGAACACATCTGGCTATCAGGCTTTACAGTAATACGCAGTAAACTACTAGAGACAGAGAGCAAGGGAAGGTCAGTGCGTGATGGGTCACTATGTGTGTGTGCATATGCTAGGAACTGTTATGTGCCACCAGCCACAACATATGGTCATATCCAGACAGTGACTAAATGAGGATTAGTTTTCTGGGTCTACACTGAATGGACAGACATAATACCACAGTGTTCCTTCTCACAAAAGCCACACAGTAACATAGGCTTGAGATGTTTCTTAGTTCTCTGGCTAAACCCACATACATACAGCCTTTCCCTCTCAGTGTCTAGACAAAAAAGGGTTAAGACTGGTTTATGCTTCTATCCCAACAGGTTTCTGATCCATTTAAAACATAAAAAAGCACTTCACAGAGAGGATGGGTTGCTGTGGTTTGGAAAAAAATCACTTCCAAAACTTTAACCTCCAGACAGAATGTCTACCTCCAGGAGAACTAATTTGGAGATGAATACATTTGAGGAGAGGTCTAACATGATGGGTTGTAGCATCAATACAAACAATGATGCTATATTCTAATCCATTTTCAAGAAGCAATGCAGTGACACCAATCCTTTTCAAATCAAAAAGTGGAAAATGTCAATACTTTCAACACTCACAAATTCTCAAATCAGATTGGTCAGAAGGTTTAGGGGCTTGTATAATGAATTCTCATACACATCTATGTAAAATAGTATTAATTGTATGTGCATGTCAAAAATTACTTTGAAAATATATATATTTCTTTAACTTTATATATGTTATGTATAAATAAAAGTATTTAGTATTTAGAATTAGTGTTCTATCTATAGAATAGTGGAAAAAAAAAGGTATTGAAACTAGTTTCTTAAGATAAACAGCTTCAACTAGAACCTCTATCCCATTATCTTATGTTTTCTAAAACGAGGTAAAAAAGTTAAAACTGCAGCTTCCTTGTCATCACCATTTTATTTGAACGGACACCACAATTTTTACTTATTATCCCCCTTCCCCCTTCTCTTCCCTTTCCTTCCCCACACTTGCCTGTTTGAATGACGGCTAGAAAATAGCCAAGATTATAGAACTGTTACTAAAAACCTGGAACATTCCGGTCTTACAGTTTAGGCAGCTCTCCAGAGCATTCTGACAAGCATAAACCAGGCTTAAGGAGATGGAGAAGAACTATGAGCTTTAGCATGTGGGGTCTACAAGGAATCATAACAAACCCAGCCAGGACTTTCCATAAGACTTCTGCAAGGTCTATACCTTAACACATGTTAGTAAATGTGTAGACAAGGGAATTCTTTCAACAAAACAGAACAGCAATGTTTGGTTATCCCCTTAACATATTCATTCCAAGGAAAGTGTCTTAAATTGCAAGAGTTTTGTGAGAAAGGCATACTCCATTTACATTGTTATATTGTTCTAAAAGTTAATTTACCCTTATGTGTATAAATCCTCAGTGTGGGTTATTTGTGCAAATGAGAACACAGCAGTCAGATTCTGGTGTGAACAAAATGGTTCGATTGCTGTGTTAAAGTGATTTGTTTCAGAATCAATCAAGTGCAGTAAATAAATCCAATAAGCTGTGTACGATGGGTTGCTTTTCAGTTTCCTTTTTTTTTCCTTTGCTTTTTTTGTTTAACTGTGTGTAATGTGAAATCCAACCCAACCAAATAGTAAGTGAACCATATTCATTATACCAATTTCTTTCTGATTTGGATTAAAAGAAGGTACCTACAGTATGTCTGGCAAAAGTTGTTGAAGTTCTGAAGCTACAGCCTCTCTACTAGAGTCTAGATCTCTGATATGACTAAGAATGCTCTGTAATTGAATTACGCCCTGTCTCTCTCCTTCTGTTCTGTCTATCCAGGCACACTGTTGATTTCCCATGTGTATCCAGTGTTCCCACTTTTATTGTTATGGCCTATTAAATTTCATGATGGGCCAGCCAAGTTGGGGATAGCATCTGTTCAGTCAGCCGTCCCAGATCGCTATTTTCACCAAGCAAGGTGACAGCTTTTCTGTGCAACTGAATACAATTGCTGAAAAGGTCAGATCAATTTAGGAATCATTCACTGTTCATCATTCCCCCAATGTACTATTCTAGAATGCTTGCCTTTTCCTGCAATATTTTATTAGCCATTGCTAGGCCGTGTTCTGGAGATCTGGGGTGAGAAGTTGAGGCGTGAGGACTAACTGTTTGGACACAGATCGCGTTACCCTGTGCAGCCTGATTTTCTGGGAGTCTCAGCTGTCGCAATCTTTAAAAGCTCACCATGGAGGAGATAGGATGGCTGGATTTAACACTAGATCCATTGTTTGATTAGGCGTTGTGTTGAAAAGACCTCAGAATCCTGGCCATCTCTAGTTATCACTCTCCCTACCCTAAACCCTCCAGGGAGGTATAATTCATGAGTTGAATTAATGAATCTTCCATTTATATGGACCCTCTAATGAAATTAAACCATTTAGCGGCAAAACGTTCACTTTCTGACTCGCATTAACGTTTACAAAGGCTTTCATACTTTACCTACAACGTATATGCAAATGCTTCCATGCCTTTATGTTGTATTAATTCCTTGTATAATTAATTTCCACCTTCGTGACAGGCAATGACAGAGTGAACAGTAGAGCAGAACCCAGTTAATTGTTCGAATACAATGTCTGAATATTATGAATCATTCCCATTATTAACTTCACCAAATGCCAGCCACCTTTGCTATTCAATAGGCAAGTAAAGCCACATTAACGCAATACCTATTTACAAGAAGGCATTGCAGGCAGCTGGTTTAGTAGATAAAGAAGAGAATGTATGTCAGGCACCCTATTTTTTTTTTCATTGCATTTCCTCGTTAACCTCACAGCTGCCAGCTTCCTGTTCTCATGAATTTCAAATGATTAAAGCCAGATTGTAAAAGCAGTATTGTGGCACTTATCAACTCAGGGGAGTTCAGAGGTGAAGAATCAGACAGGACAGCAGGAATCCATGCAGGTACAAAAGGCACACACAGTGCTCAGGTAAAAATGTGTTTCTTAGCTGAGTTAAAGCACAGCAGGCACCTCAGTTGTTGTTTAATTTTCCGCCTAATCGTTGTGACAAATCCTGCCTTGTTTCCGTTGTTTCACATGTTGCCTTATCTAAAAAGTGACTGCAACCACCATGAGGCCTACTTTGAAAAATCCAAAGAGAAAGCAAGTTTTGATCAACTGAGCTTTTTTTTTTTTAGAATACAGCAGCTCCTCAAGCCATTCATGACTTTGTTCATGCAATGATGTCATTGTTTCAGAGAGGAAGACACACAATCGATTCAACTGATTTGTTTTTCATCTCAGCATAGTGCTCCAGTATTGATGTGCAGGCGTTACCACCAGGCTAATTGCTTATACTTTGTACTGGGCACACTTGCTCCCTAAGCAAGCCGATTGCAGAGAATGTCGCCACTCAATTCACACAGGTGAATTAATTGTCTCCAAGGCTGGCAGACTTTAATGTGGTATACACAGTGAAGACGTGAGTGAACAAATCCACTGGGAACTACAACCAGCCTAATGGATGCCAAAAGTAGCGCATTAGCAAGACTTGGTTTACATTAACGTCTTTGATGGATTATTAAGATTCCAGCTGAGGGAGATTTAAAGGTCTGAATATATGCATATATGTGATATTTATGATTCTCCAGTTACAACAGAGGACACACCTGGATGTGATACAGTAATACGACCGACAGCAGATGGGCCTTCAGAGGAACACAGTGTTATCAGTCAAACAAAAGATTCAGTATCCGGATCGCATAAAAATTGATGATTAAATAAAATGTGTCAGTCTATTTAAACAAAAGAGTTGAATGACACATCAGCTGAATTGTAGCAACCTGTCAATTTTATAAACTGTCTATAAATTGATACATTGAATGTAATAAATTTCTTTATAACCCAGCATATGCTTTCTTCTTTCAGGTGAATAAGGAGGTATTATAACAAATGCAGCTGTAAAAACAGCCACTTTACCTATAAAGATAAGAATATAGGTGTGCTTTTCTAACACAGTTGAATGTCATGCTCTGATCAAGATGGTTACTTGCCATAGCCAAATGGAGAATTCAGGGTCTGAATCAATTACACAATGCACACTGTTGCTTAAACTTTACAGCAGATTAAGTTATAACATTTGAATGCTAATAAGATCCTTTGACATTTAGCCCCCCAGAACAAAACTCACTGATTTAATCAGGGACTTGTTCAGCACCAGATAATATTTACCTCACAAGATAAGACCTGAGGGACTGTGGATAATAATCATGATTCACACTATGAATCGGTTGTTTATTGTATAGCCATTGTATTTATTACATAATAATTAAATGCAAATTAAATCAATTAGTAATTGCGGATCTTGGACAATGAATTTTGTACAATTATTCCAGTTTTTATACAACAATAGAGAACATATTGTTTTCTAAACAATATATTGAAATATGTAGAAAATTTCAGTATGTGATTCCTATGCCCCTGCTGAAATCATAAAATATATCATCTCCGTCTCATGGGAAATCACATCTCTTAAAACAATGTGGCGTTTTCCCCGGCTAAATAGCCATGACTCATTCTCATTAGAGATACTTAATAAGAATGAACTCAATAGCCTTAAGGCATAAAGATATATAGGGACACCGTTTTGACTTTAATTATGGTGGAAAACCCAGGCATACCCTAGGCTCAAGTCTAGAAGAGATTTGCTTGCAGTTATGTTTTAACAGTGTAAGGAATCATAATTAGGGCTTACTGAGCAATATTTAAAGCTGCAATTTTCAAATCTCTTAGGAATAATCTATGTGGTGGAAATGAAACCTAGAAGAACGGATAACTTGTTCTGGGTTCTTCATGTCTCAGTGGCCTAATTATCACAATATGATGTGTTTTTAGTTTTTTGTTGGAGTTATTTTTGTGTTTAACTTTTTCTGCATATGACAAAAACGAATGGTAACAGCATTAAAAACAATGTTTCATGACATAAAAAATCTGCTCTATGTGTATTAATAGATCACAGTTTCCCTGAAATTATGACATTTGTGGCAGTATTTTAAATAAATGTATGTATTCAGAGCTCTGATATATCTGTATTTATATTTGGATTTAAACCTAAAATGGGCATGGGAGTGTTTTTTCCACTTTGCTCTTGGAAAAACTGGGAACCCAGGGAAAAAATACTCATGATATAAATGACAGCAGTGTCAGGATGGTCAGGGGTGTTGACAGTTCCTCAAACTCAGATACAGAAAAGGAAGCCTTAATTTGTCACAAACATATTGCAGAACAATGAAATTCTTTTCTTTACTCTAACCCCAGCTTGTTAGGAAGCTCGGGTCAGTGGCAGGTTAGCCAGAGAGGTTTAAGGGCCTTGCTCAAGGGCCCAGTGGTGGCAGCTTGGCAGTGTTGTGGCTTAAACCCCTAGCCTTCTCAATAGTCTCAACTACAAATATTTCAAATGTGCTTACAGTTTATAACTAACCACCCACATGAAAATCTCCAATGTGTGAATATTTTTCTCGCTTTTTGGTTGCATCTCTGGTATGATCATATAGAATTGCTATGCGGGTAAGGCTGAATATGTACAGCTTTGTTTCAAAGCCACTGTCTGAACTCTCTACTTGGCTTTGCTTCTAACCCACCCACCCACTAGCCTGAAACAAAATCTTTAACATGGACCGGCAACTTTGCCATCAAGGTTGGGAAAACACAGTGGGCACTGACATAAAACAGCTTGGCAGACAATCATGGTGTAAACAGCCCAGGGTAATAGCCCCAATCAGCAATAGTTGGGGCTTGGGCTGTGCTTTGAAAATTTTAGACACAGCTGTATGTTCATACCACAATCTGTTTATTTTGCCAGAACTTTACATCTCATCTGTTGTTAGCCTTCCATCCATAAGTAGAAAGAAACAACCTAAAAGACATGGACAATCAAATATTTATAGATGACAAAATCTATGGTCGTGTACATTGTATTAGTTGAGTTATTAGAGCAAAACCTCCAGAAATGTATGTTTAGGCACAATATACACCTTTTTAAACTACTGTAAGATACAAGTATATTACTGATTGAAGTGCTGGCACAGTGGTTACAATGTTGAAGATCAGAAGGTTGTGAGTTCAAATCTACTTGATCATTGAACAAGGTACTTAACCCTAAATTGCTCAGTTGTTTAAATGAGAAAACCATCACTCTGGATAAAGGCACCTGTCAACTGAAATAAATGTAAATGTACTAATCTGTAACCTAATACTTCTTACCAGGATGCTTTAAATTTTACTCAAGCACTCAAAAACTGCTGCTGCAATTAAAAACTGTCCTGCGCTCAATCCAGGATTCACAATATCCTAAACATCCATCCAACACCTATACTGTTTAGACTTTTTGTACACCGCTATTAAAGAGTAATAGCCTCTTTATAATTTATAATCCCGCCGGCCATAAAAGAATAGGCTGCCTATTGAGTCTGCTTCCAATTAAAGTTTCCTCTTCAAGGGAGTTGAGTTCTGTTTCATTGTCACCTCAACAGGGATATAGATTTCTCCAAAGCTGCTTTCTGACAATGTCTATTGTTCGAAGACCTACATAAATTTAAATGGATTTGAATTAAGCATGATTTGTAATTATTAGCATTACTGAGTCATGTGAAAGATAACAATCCATACAATGAGCATAGAGCACAGAGTTTGTGCATTTGAAGTCATAGAGATTTGCTTTCTAAACTGAAATTACATTGGCTTTAATAATAGATCATTAAAATAAGCCATGCATGCCCTCTGCTATAGAGTTTCCTAAAATGAGGGGGTATCACAAGATGAAATGTATTTTAAGAGGGACTTTTTCTGGCAATTTGTATTGTATAGGAACAATAGATCGAGAAACATGTATCTGAAACAGACTTTTATATGCCCATTTTGAACCACATGGTGCAGTGGTTCAATAACCACATTTATTTGGTGTAATCCAATTAAAAAAAATAGGGGTAAATAGTGGAGTGAAACCATGTGAGTGTCAGTCTTGCTTCATGCTGTTGTTGTCAGTAGCAGTGGGCATCGGCAGGGAAAAAAAAAAGGTTAATTGAACTATAATTCGCTGCCAGGGATAGTGCTAGTGCAGAGGTGAGGGAGTGGATGAACAAAGGAAGAGATATGGAGGGGGAGGATTCTTGGCGGGATGACAAATGTGCACTTGCCAGCTATCTGACAGGTAACGTGTGAGTGAGAGAGAGATTGTCTGACAGAAACATTTGCAGGACAGCCTAAGGCAGGATCCAGCCAAGGTTGGAAAGATCTATCCATACACAATAGATGTCTGTATTGAAGATAACTTGAAAGTTTACTTTGTTTATAAATTTGCTGTTTCTTTCCTGACAAAACTACTACTTTATTGGGAAGTGTGTGACCTCTGACCGCTTAACACACACATGAATTATACCCAAGTCATGGTAAAAGCCATGTAGACAAATCACACAGATACTTACTTTTCAACTATTTTGAAAAATGCAGGTACTGGACGTCCTTGGCCGCACATCTGTTCTCAGGATCCTGCAAGGACAGTTATTCTTGGCTAAGAAGAGGCTCTACTAATCCAAAATCACTTGAACTTGCACCAGGAACTGACAGCCTTTGCTAAAATGAAACTTTATTGCGCTTCCCATCAAGCTATGACACACACACAGACACACACACACACACGTCTCTATTGGAATTATGGTGCAACAACTAATTTGACGTGTCAAGGCTCTATTGATGAGACTTACCTTAAATATTTGTATATGATATATTAGATATCAGATTTTACCTATAATGCATTTTTTGGTATTTCATGTTTTTTTGTTGCGTGTCAGTACTGGCTTGTGTGTCATGGTCCTAACCTTCAGCTTGCTTCAATACAGTCAAGGTTATATCCTTTTCAAAGATCAACTGAATTTTTTATTTCGCTGTATCCCCATGAAGCCCTACCCTTGCACTAACAACAAGTACATAAGGAATAAAAGATGACAAGGCATGCTGTTACAGAAAAATAATCAATAATAGGGTAGTGGGATACAAACAGACATGAAGCAGAGTTGCTGTTACCACTCTGATTTTTTATTCCCTATGACAGCATGACTTAAAGCATTCTATAATTTTATACTGCACTAATATTCAGTTATTGCATTTATGGATTACATTTATGAATATTTAATGTTATGATTTGACTGCAAAACAAGTAATTTCCTGTTATCGCTTACATTTTAGCAGCTTTAAACTGTCCCACTCTCGTCAATTTATTTTTTTAATTGAAATTAATAAGAAAATAAATACTTGCAGAAAACAGTAAGGCCTCTTTTTTTCTTTGCAAAAAAACTTGCTGATTGTAAGATAAAGCTAATGCTGGAGGTTTCTTCCATAAATCTCCTTATAGAAAGCTTCACTCTATCGATTATGCTTTTTTCAAATGTGTTTTTCGATTTGTTCTTTATTAGATCTAAGTTTTTGTAGTGCATCTACCACAAAAGTCTGCGTTAGTTTTTGTTAAAAAAACAATATCGCATTAAATGTATCCATTATAATAATCCTCTCGTTTGAATTCCAGCTGCAACTACAGTCAGAGCTGCGGTTTTAGAAACCAATCATCATCTGACCAATCAGATTTGAAATATATAGAATAATATTTAATATCATGACGGATTTTTTGTTTCTATTCAGTAGTTTTTTGCATCTTACACATAGTGTTGCTGATAATGTAAAAAATAAAAAATGAAAGAAAAAAATAGCATGTCAATGTCTTTGTCAAACATTTACCCAAAAAAGCTCACTCAGACCTGCACCAGTAGCCCCACATCTGTCAGTCAAAGATTTGATCAGGACGTCTGATAATGTCAGCAGTCACAGTGCTTCCATATCTGAATTTAAAATGAAGTTTCACGGGGTTCAAATTTACACTATACATCCATCCAGGCGTTAGCTGTTCACTTGGATGACAGGCTCATGACTGTTATTTAATCCTTTTTGTTCTTGGCAGCTCGAACCCCTGACATTTGGGAACAGTGAATTTGCTGACTTAAGAAGTTTGACTCATGTAGTTTGGACTTGCACGTTCTGGTAATGTGAACGCATTTGTCTTTCTGGTTTTCTAGTTTGTTTTTTTTACCCCAAGGTGTGCATGTGCATGAATTAGTGCTTTTTCACTTGTATTCATTTACATTCAGATTCACCTCATTTCCTAGCAGTTGGACCAGAGGTGTTGCTGCGGGAAAGGTTTCAGGTTTAAACACCCTGAAATACGTTATGATAGTTCCAGATGCGTATTCGTGGGTGGCTATCACAAAAAAAATTACAGTGCAACTGATTTTTTACATTACAGAATACCATAGTTTATTGATGTAAATAAATAGTCAATGAAAGCATCATTATCATTATCAATTCTTAAAAATTTTTTTAGCTGCTATGGTGAGAGAAACAATGAACCAATCAGGATCATGCATTCCTCATCTTTCCTTCTAGCAATTAAAGGTCTGCAAAAAAAAAAGTCCAAAATATTATACTGTTTTTATACCAGTAGTGTTTTCTGAAGAATCTAAATTTAAAGTGGGACAAAAATAAGTGGTGTGCATGGGAAGTGTTCAAGAACAGATGAGGACATTGAGGCATTAAGGTTATGTGTCTGTTTCAGTGATGGGAAATAATGTAGCACAAATACTTAATTACTGAAGATTTAATTTTATGGACTTTTTACTTTCATTCGTTACATTTTTTACACAAATATCTGTACGTTTTTTCCTTACATGTTCAAACCAGGCTTGTTACTTTAGTTTTAATATATTGGGTGACACAATCAATATTTTTTCTTCTCATTGCGCAACTTTTTCAGCCCATCAACCCATTTGTTGTTATTGTGTGGATTTTTCACCCTACCAATGGTGTATAATTTCCTGCCTCTCACACACCACAGATGTAGGCTAGTATATGAAGATAACAACAAGCAAGGCAGAAGGCAACAAGAAGTAAGGGGTTATTGTGGATGAGACAAATAGAGTCAGAGATGTAAACATGACTGCGAACAGAGACATTCCTGATCATCATCATCTTTTCTCTGCTTGTGTTCTATATTGTGGTTGTTCAGCCTGGATACATTTATTAGGTAACAACATTTTAAAATATTTTGTATTAATATGATGTGAGGTCCAGGTACCAGCGTGACACTAAAACAGGTAGTAGTAATGACTACTTTTTACTTAAGCACATGTCAGAGCCCAAACGTCTTTAATTTAACTTGAGTGGAAAAAGTGTAGTCAGTACTTCAACTCCTACCAGAGTCTTTTAAGAAATGACTATGAGTGTATTTCTACTTAGTGATGGATGTGTGTACTTTGGCCATCTCTGGTCTGTTCCCAAAAACAAAGGAAAAGGTTTTTCCAATTATTACATTTTTTGGTGAGTGAAGGAAAACAGCTTTACACCGCACTGCCAAAGACAGCATAATTGGACTCATTTATCATGTACTCATGATTAAATGACAAATTCTAGCACCACTAAAATACATGAGCACCTCATAATTACCTTTTTTGTTTTACAGATCACACAGTGATTTTATTGAGCCTAATCCACAATCTGTCACGAATTCCCTCTCAGCATGCAGCGTGACAGGTTCAGCGTTGCAGCTTGAGTGTGACAAATACTGGACATTTTATTTTGAGTGTTTTGGAGACAAGGTGAGGGAGGCACAATTGAGATGGTTTGGACATCTGCAGAGGAGGGACATGGGGTATATTGGTAGGAGAATGCTGAGAATGGAGCCACCAGGAAGGAGGAAAAAAGGAAGTCCAAGGAGGAGGTTTATGGATGTGGTGAGGGAAGACATACAGGTGGTTGATTTTAAACAGGCAGATGTAGAGGACAGGGGGGTATGGAGACGGATGATCCGCTGTGGCGACTCCTAATGGGAGAAGCCGAAAGAAGAAGAGGACGAGGAGTTATAACATGAACTTTTGGTGGGGTTTTTTTGCCTTTTTGCCCCCGACCTGTTATTCGTTTCTTACCCCTCGTTTTTGAGGTGTTCTGTGTTAAGCAAATGCAATATTTCTCCAAAAAGATCTTGCTCCTTTGTCTCTTAGCAAAGTCATATAATGTATTTATGTTATTAAAGCCAAGTTTTGCTTTTCAAGTTTGTGTATTGCATGTTTTTTACCTATGTTTTGTCCCTTGACATTGATGTGGCATATAATCCTTCCCTAATAAACAATACACACTTGAGTTTAGCATGTTACACACTACAAGAGTTAGGAAATCTAAACCGATGTTAAAATGTTCAAGAAAATTTTAAAGACGGATATTATTTCCATCTTTGCCTGTCATTCTGCCTGTATCACCAGTCTCCAAAGCCCCAATTTTACAAGTCCTTCAATCACTCATCTGTGCTAACTTGTCCCGAATCTTAAAACATGTGATATCACAGAATATCACGTTAACAAAATGTGACTTTATATAATATAAAACACAAACTGAATACAAAATAAAAGATTGTGGCAGCATGGTTTGTAGAGCTTGAGTTATGAGCTGAGACATAATTAAAAACTTCACTGTTGGTCATATAAAAAAGACTTACTGCTACATGCAAGCTGCCATGTCTGCAAATTCATCTGTATATACAGACATTCGTTCAGCTCATTGGTTTCCAGAAATCAGGGTTGTGTTTCATATGATAGCATCAGCTTTCACCACACTCATTACTTGACTGTAGGTCATAAATATTTACAATTAAAAAAAAGCAGTGGCCATGACTATACTGTGAGAAAAGTGGAAGGGTTAGTGTTTATATAATTTTATGGTGGTGATGAGATACAGGTGTCCTTAATCAGAAATCTAATCAGGTTGGGAAAGAGGATAGGTTGGCAAGGAGTCTTATGATCGTTCATGTGATTGAACTTGGTGTTAGTCAGCTGGCATAAAAGCAGACTGTGAATTGAAGGGTAGATACTTTTTTTGGGTTCTGGAGCAGGCAAAGGTACTAAAATGACATCAACTAATGATCAGGACATGTTTTGCATGAATCAAATTGATTTAAAAGGAATAAGCACAATGGAGTGAGCTGTTATAGGAAAATAATCTGTGCTTACTGTTCTTAAAATTAGTTTCTTATAACACCAGATAAAAAATGGTTTATTATACCACAGCAATCTGTCAAAAACGTCAATGTTTATTTAATTAATTAACCACATTACTTGAAAAACAAACATATCCTTATGACTCAATTTTGTAAAAAAAAATATATATATCACATTACAATTCTTATTGCTTATAGACATTTTTTTGATACATGATTTGTTTCACAATATATACGGAATAGCTTTGTAATTTTTTTTTAATCAAAATACAATAAAAAACCTGTAAAAAAAAAGTTTAATACTTTGTCCAGAGTTGTGAAGTAATGAAGTACAAAAACCTATTTAATGTACTTAAGTAGATTTTTCTGGTATCAGTACTTTACTACACTATTTAACAACTTTTACTTTAACTCATTACATTTTTACACAAATATCTGTACTTTCTACTTCTTACATTTTCAAACCAGGATAAATTCATTAGGTAACAAAATTTGAAATTATTTTATATTAATATTTTAAATATATTAATATGATGTGAGGTCTAGTTACCAGCGTGACACTAAAACAGGTAGTATTAAGGCTACCTTTTTCTTAAGTATATGTCAGAGCTCAAACTTCTTTATTTGAACTTGAGTGAAAAAGTCAGAACTTTAACTTTTACCAGAGTCTTTTAAAACATAAGTATCTGTACTTCCACGTGAGTGAAGGATGTGTTTACTTTTGCCATATCTGTCTTTGTCAACCACTTACAAACAATTACAATTGCAATTTTTAAAAAAAAAATTGTGATACCAGTCACAACTCAAATTCTCTCATATTAAATGTATATAAATAGAAAATGATTTTCTCCATTAAAAATTAGTTTATTTAGTTTATTAGCCATACATTTGCCTTACCAGCAAGCAATAACGTATTAGAATGATCACATTAATACAACACTGTGCCTTGAATTTCTGCTGGGACTATTGTCAGAACTACCATTGTAGATAATTAATCAAAACCCACTAACCAATCAGCTTCGAGAATACATCACCGCTGTGGTATAATGACCAATTTTAAAATAAATGCAGCAAATGACATTGTACAAATTACTTCATGGTATAATTCTGTACTGTAGACCTTCATCATCACCTTCTCTTACTCAGAAACTCTCAAGGTGTTCTGCTCACTGATTCTCATTTTCTAGTGATTCATATTCATTTTCAAATTCATTTTGATCATAATCAAGGTGTTCCATGGATCTTGTCCTTGGGGAAGGATACAATCTTAACAGACATTCAAACCTGTTAAGGTATCTAATTGCTGCACTTTTTCCCCCGGGCTGTTTAGTCACAGCAGAGAGCAAATTGAGCAATAAGTCATCTAAGATCAGAAACCTGTAGCAGATTTAATGTGTAAAACTGGCTCGGTTGACTTGATTTAGCAATAAATGTACGTTTAAACTTTGCATACAATTTGACATGACAGTAAAAATGTAATCCGAATAAGAAGTAGCAAATATTATTCACACACAAAAAGGAGTGTGTCAAAAAGAATGGAATGAAAACATAATGCACACCTCTATGAGAGAGTTTGAAGTAATAGCAAAGCTCCCATAAGTGGCTCAGCACAATAGTCTTTTTAGAGTCCATCAAACAATCATCGACTTTACACTTTTAAATCACAGATGTAGGAAAACAAAGTTTTATAGGAGATACATAGTGTAACCCATATCAAAAAATGGACAGATTGTAAATGTGAGCAACTCTATAGAGTGACATTTTACAAACTCCACCAATCCACCTGATGGATCCAAGTCTACCAGTATGTTCTTGGGATTGGAAAGAACTGGGGTCTGTGAGATGCTCGTTATTTGAATGCTGTCTTTACAAATCAAGCTTGTAACTAAATAAACACCCTAATACAAGGCCCCATACATGTGTTTCATGTGGTAAAACCTAAATCCACAGTCACAATTAGAAGACTAAAGATTCAATAACAGCTAATGGCCAACAATCACCCTTGCTTCGGTGGATAATCTTGCCTGGATACGGTAGATGTTTACCTAGAAACTGCTGCTATAACCACAAAACCTGTCTGGGACTCTTATTCTCATTTGTACATCATGCACATTCTTTTAACATGGTCAGTAATTTCAGAGTATACAATTGTACAGACTTTATAGCATGCAGTTGTCCATCTGGTTTTAAGCAGAAGACAATCTCTGATTGGAAAATTCATATAATAATTTGGACATTCAGATAATAATCAAGAATGTGATTGTTTAAGTATGAGGCACATTGTAATGTGTGTTCTTTATGGCTGCTACTTTGGCCAGTGCCTTCTTGTAAAAGAGAACATTGAACTCAATTCAATTGAGACTTCCTGGGAAAAAAAAATATGGTTTTCCTAATGCTATATTTTTTTTAAGTGTGTCAACAATGTAGCTTCTCATTACATCCAAATGCAAGAACATTTTCGTTTAATGTTCTGAATGTCAAACATGAACAACTGCCTTTAACACGAGGCAAGTACTATTCCATATCTGTGGATGACATCTTAATAAACATGACAACACTCAGACATTTCAATCGGGAACGATGGGATACTTAAACCTAATTTAGAAAATATGTTTATGTATGACGACTAAATGAAAGACGATAAATGAAAAATGAGGACAGCAGTTCAGAGGGAAAGCAGGGCTGAGTGTGTGCCATCACCGGGCATTAGACAAATCTCATAAGAGCCAGTGATGTGGAGCAGAGGCGATGTGCAATCAATTCCGGCACACTGGCCTGGGGCAGGCTGTTAAGGAGATGGATGGATTGATTTGACTGTCAGTGTAGCAGCTTCTTTGGGGAGACTCCGATGTACACTGTGTCATCTGTTTATGTGGCCTCACATGGCATTGGAGTCAAGTTCACATTTATATGCTCCCTAAATTAAACTGCACCTCCTCTTCCCCTTGGCTGCACACAGCACCAATCTGGGTTTATGTGCGCTGGAATCCCACAGGTCTGCTTCAGCGTGTCGGAAACCAGGCACTGCGGTCCGTTTAGCTTAGCAAGGAATGTTGAACAGCAAATTAGAGCATCATCACGCTGAGGTTGGAGAACTGTGACCCCAAATAAATCAAGCCTGCATCAGCATGAGACTCACTGCCTTAGCTACCTAAGTGAGAGCAGAAAGGACAGTGCTAGCTAAATGCTCTGGAGTCTATTTAAAGCGATTGCAAGTCAATGCAATCTCTATCCATTAACACTCTTGGTGTTCAGGCTTTATTTGAATGATGTCTGTTGCTGTTTATTTGGCAGGGACAGAATTAGCAATCTGTTAGGTTCAGTGTATCTGAATACAGAATGAGCACGGTTTCAACCCTTGAACTCCCAAAGGCTTTTTTTTTGTCCACATTGTCATTCCTCACTAACTATTCAACTACAAACCTTTCATAGGTCTTCATTGCACTTACTGAATAATTCATATAGAGTACGCTGTATAATAAGCAGGAAGTTTAAGAGGCTAAGCATATAAATTTCTGCTCCTTAAGAAGACCTTTTTTATTTATACATAAGTCTAATATGGAAGGTCAGTTGCTGGGTTTCTGTGATAATGAATGTAAAGGTACGTTGTCATGTCCCAGCACTGCTTTAGAGCCGTTAAGCAAGACTCTTTAACTTCCAGTGGGGGACAAATCATAAATTTATTAGCTAGGGCACCAGGCGAGTGCTTTCTGTTCCATGTTTTGCTTCCCTGAAACATTTGCAATGGTAAGTTTGAATCCTAATGTTGCCAGGTAGCCAAGGGCACAAGGACATCTGTAAGCTCATATATGCAGTAGAGGGCATATGGTTCTCTAAGTCCATTCCTTGAGGCTCCTTAGTGCTTTCCTCTAGGTATGAACATACTTCACTTTTGGCAACTTCGTTTTGGTTTCCGTTACATGCAGTAACGGTACAGGAGGAGCTCTGTTTCTGTCTCTCAAACTAAAGACCCTTTTAGATTACCGGATCACACTGGATCACAGTCACACTGGATCAATTTAATATGTACTTCTGTCAATATCCATCCCTTTCTGTGTAATTCGTATATATATATATGTATATGTACATATATATACTTTTATACTTTTTTTTGTTTTTATTTACTTTCTCTTATCTTTATATTCTATTTCTATCTTTCATGTTCACATGTTGGACAGTCGTAAGAAAAGCACTGAAAAACTCTGTATGAATATGTATGTGACAAATAAAATTGAATTTTAGATTAGATTACATTCACTACATGTACAAATTCAAATAAACAGTTAGCATCCAACCAGAAGTGCATAAGTGGCCTGTTTACAATACATAGCAGTAAGTTAAATGAGGGTAGGGTCCATATGTACAGGGATGTGAGTGATTACAGAGATTTCCTCACTGGAACGAATAAGTGGTAGGTAAGTAGGTGCAGTAGGTAATAAGATATGGTATGTATGTGGTATGTACATATCTGAATGTTTGTATGATACAGTATATACAGTACATAAATATGGGTGAAATATACAGTAGTGCAAAGATAAGTTATGGATGGTGCAAAATGTATAGTGGATAAAGTAGTGCAATACTGACAATGCAGTAGGGTATTTGTTGACAAAAGCATTAAATAAAATTGTGAAAAGCATTAAAAAATCTAGAAAAAAAAGTTAAGTTGGGCTTTATTTTCACTCCACAATATGTGGAGACATACAAAGGTACAAAATGTCATGAATCAGACGACCACGGTGCTACATATATAAACATACATGAACAGACATAGGCACTTGGGGGAAAAAACATATAAACAAATGACCTGTATTTTAAACATATACAGCACATCTAAAAAAATATATCATATAAAAGCATATAACCTATATAAATCAACATATACATATATATACCTATATACCAAATGGTCTTCAATAAGGCATATTACATAGTTTGATATGTGACGTTAGTTTGTTTATTCACCAGTGTCACTTTACTTCTTTCCCAATTTACGTTGGTACTGCACCATGTGGATGCATCAAGTACATTTCTGAGGACCTACAAAAGAGATGCACCAAATGAGCAAAAAATAGACACAGAGGAAGTTTTGTGTATGCATTCTTATAGTTAAAATTAGGTATAAATCAGAATGTATGTTGCACTGTGACATGAGAAGCAGGTTTAAAGTATATGGTATCAACATATAGCTAGTATAATGTGTGTTGGAGCGAGTATGTAATGCAGTTGTAGAGATGCTGGTGAGTGGGAACTGGCACATTGTAGATAAAATAGGAGTAGAAGAAAAAGTAGCATAATGTAATAAATTACAGCCAGTTAGCTATGCATACAGAGACAATAAAATTGCCTTTTCTTTAACAAAATGTCTGAGGGAGCACATGTTTGGGACTATGAAAAGTCAGCAAGTCATATATCATATTGAGTTCTTCCCTAATATCACACAAATTATATTAACAATAGGTGTCTGCGTGTCATAAGTAGAAGAGTTACACGATGGCTTAGTTTTGTGCTTTATTTAGTTTAGTTTTTTTACGATTCCACATAATTGTGCTCTTTTTTCTGTGCAACAAAACATAGTGGCATCGCACCATTTTATACAGTGCATATTTACACATGAAATATATATAACAAAAATACCTTTCACATTGCCCACATTAATCATTACAATTATTAAAGATTACTACATTCATTACTCAACCTGATGGTTTATTTGTTTTATTTCCCAATGGCTTTCTTTGTGAAAGCTTACAAAATACAACCTAGGAATGCAAGGAATGCTCTTACTTACAAATCACTGACCCCACTTATAATGTTTTTTAAGCTTCATGAAGCAGAAAAATACATTCAAGGTTAGTCTGAGGTCATTTGAACTCATTATAGCATTCTTATATTACACTGTATAATCGCATGGTTTTTAGAGGATAACATATTTAGAAAAAAATTATATTGAACAGTTTATTTAGCAGCAATACTAAACGCATTACAGTGATTATATAATGTTCCTGAATTGCACATTTCCATTTTAATCTCTTACCTTGCAGTATAAAACATTTTTATATTTTACAGTTTGTAATGTCAGTGTTAGTACATTCATAATAAAGGAGATAAAAAAAAAACATTGAGATGGTGGGAGGGTAAATGGAAAAAAAGCTGATGTAGAGGAGGGGTGAAATTGCAGGTCATTGGTGACCCATGGTATGCTTTGAAAGGTTAAATATTCATTTTTGCCCTCAGGAGTTTTATTATGTACTTCCATCCCCTATTGGCCATTAGTCCCTTGTTAACCCGGTTCCTTGAATGAAGTGAATGACAGCTGATGCTGTTTAGCTTCAGGCACACATGAATGTAGGCAGCTTGGAAAGACATCAGACAAATGTGGGGAACGATTTAAGGCCGTTTAAAGGTTTGATATTTAAAAAAGGTAACTGCAGCCTATAAAAAAAGGGGTTACTTTTTATACTCAAATTATCCTCTCCACATCGTTTTCATTTAAATGCATAATGAATTAAATGCCAATTAAGATTTGCCTACTGAGCTTTTTATTTTACAAGTATGTTTAAAGTATGCTGTGTTTTTTACTGCACACCTGACCACCTTGAGTCGTTTTTCGGTTCTTAAAGAAAGAAGTGTAAAGCTCATTAGAGAATTTTTGAAGTTGCAAATGTTCTATGTGAATGGCAGTAAAAGGCATATACAGACTATACAGTACGTACAAAAAGGTGTCATGGACTTAAAAATATTACTATGTAAACATGTCTAAATGCATTGCTTGGGGCAATTATGGGGCAATGGAGGCTCAACAGTTAGGGTTGGGGGTTTAAGCTTATTGCCAAGCTGCCACTGTTGGACCCTTGAACAAGACCCTTAACCCTATCTGCTCCAGAGGCACCATATGATGTCTGACCCTGTGCTCTGACCCTGAATTAACAAGCTGGGATATGCGAAAAAAAAAGAATTTCATATGTGAAAATATAGTCTTTGTCATCTTTAATTGTACACACATAAAACATACAAGCTTTAATACATTCCCTAACAAAAATATTTATGAGTTTGAAACACCCATGCGTTCTGGTTAGCGTTCACATTCTGTGCATTTTCCACTGGCACAAGAGAAAACAAAGTAAATGAGATTTAAGCAAAGGAGCAAAACCTGTCAGTATGCTTTAACTCGGATCTGAAGCTTTTACATTTTGGATATGGAGCCAGCAGTTTGAGCTTAAAGGCAGATTTGGTGCCCATGTTGCAAATAAACAAAAGGAAAAAGAAGTAGTTCGGAGATATTTAAAAATTTCCACTCACTTACATTCCGGCTGCTTAGCCAGAATATGACTGTATCCAGATTTTGCTCCATATAATAAAATTCCGTGTCAAACATCTAACAGCCTCATAAATACAACCAAAAGCAACATAGATTCAGCAATGCATTCATGTTTCCAGCTACATCCTGTGTTTAGATTAATGTTACTATATATTGTTAATTACTATATTGTCTAAATCAGAAGCAAGGTCAAATAGCAAAGTAGATAATATGAGAACTAAACACTATGCATTAATAATCATTAGACAGGTTTGCTATCGGTTCAGTACTGTGCATTTTAAGCTAGTAGCAAGGTAGCAAAAATTGTTTATAGGACTGTGGTGAGACCTGCGATGTTGTATGGTTTAGAGACAGTGGCATTGAGTAAAAGACAGGAGGTGGAGCTGAAGGTACAGAGGTGAAGATGTTTTCGTTGGGAGTGACGAGGATGGACAGAATTAGAAATTATTTTATTAGAGGGACAGCGCATGTAGGTCGTTTTGGAGACGAGGTGAGGGAGGTGAGATTAAGATGGTTTGGACATGTATGTGAATCCACTGTGTTGTTTTTGTTCATTTTGCTCGCATGGGGGTTTGAATTTAGCGGTAATGTATTATGTGTTAGCAGCCGGAGCAACCCCTTTAAGAAGGTAGTGGATGGAGGTAAGACATGTGACCGAGGGATCATGACATGCATCAAGAGTGAGTCATGGACAGATGTGGCGGAGATGTTCCCAAAATAAAACATCGTTCAGAATCAGATAATAAATAAAACGGTAATAATGTAAGTTATGTATTCTTTCTGTGTGGCCCGGTACCAATTGACCCGGCCCGGGGGTTGGGGATCACTGATCCAGCATCACAATTTAGCCACCGTGCAAATTCGCTCAAATTCTTATGTTTGGTCATTATTTCTGCTTCTTACACATCAACTTAAAAGACAAAATGTTCACTTGCTGCCTAATATATCCCATAAACTGAAATGAAGTCAGTAAAAAAATATGTATAATATGACCATGAGTTTGAGGCC
Source organism: Silurus meridionalis (assembly GCF_014805685.1). Lineage (NCBI taxonomy): Eukaryota > Metazoa > Chordata > Actinopteri > Siluriformes > Siluridae > Silurus > Silurus meridionalis. The sequence goes on from NC_060884.1 coordinate 27,436,988, forward strand.
AGTTGCAGTTTCAGATGTGCTCATCCTTTGCATCTAATCCTGTGTCCTCTGTCTTCATTGGTTTGTTACCCTACTGTGTTCATCTATTTTTTGTTAATCCTATAAATCACATTTTAAATTGTCTTCTAACCAGCTTTCTGTTTTCTATCTCCTGTAGAGGAAATACAGCCTGTGCTTTTTAAGCATATGACTTGTAGCTTACTGGCTATAAAGAGGTCACTGAACCTCTAAAAGTTGTGGCGTGTGTGGGTTGTCAGTCTATATTTGAATCTAGTTAGGAGCAGGAAATAATGTGTATGGCTATGGGCTGACCTTCTCTTCAGTGTCTCTGACCTGCCCTGCCATGTCTCATTCATATCATTTGCTATAGACTGTGTATGTATGTATGTGAGAGTGCGTGTGCATGTGTGTGTGTGTGTGTGTGTGTGTGTGTGTGTCTGCAGCTTTTATTTAATAAACTAAAAGAGTAAAAATATTTTATGAGTTGCTCAAGAGATAATGTTGGAGTTAGATTTAAGTTTAGCCTTAGTATTATTTAGCTGTATTAAAAATTAATAATAAATTGTCCTTATGAGGATAGAAAGATGAACGTGTGTTTGTGTGTGTGTGTGTGTGTGTGTGTGTGTGTGTGTGTGTGTGTGTGTGTGTGTGTGTGTGGGGGTTAGAAAGAGAGGGAAATAAAGAGAGAGAGAAGGAGAGAGAGAGAGAGAGAGAGAGAGAGAGAGAGAGAGAGAGAGAGTGATGTATTCCTTCACATCTCTCCCCACTTATTGTTTACACTGTGGCTAATTACCTTGTTTGTCTTTGTAACGCTTGCTTTAACCTGTTGTTATTCTTGCTCCGACAGCACTTTTTCTTTCTCTAGATCATATTTCATTCAATCAGCTCAGCTCCCCCAGCTGTGTGTTCACTTTCTCCTCTTTCACACTATACTATCTCTCTTTCTCTCTCTCTTTCTCAGTCTGTGTGTGGTTCAGTGAGCATGTATCTGACTGGTTCATCCGGTCGCTCACACAAATGTTGCATAACACTGCAGAGCATCTCTTTGGACCGCTCCTCACTTATCCAGTCCACAAAGACAAAGAACACACACATGCATGAATGTATATAATTTTTTTAAATGTCCAAAATATTAATGAATGTATATAATATTTTGGTCTGGATGGTACGTATGATGAACTTGATTTATAACACAGTAATCCAAAATTATTTTTTTTTTGTAGTTCAGACAGTAGTTCAACCTGTTTCACCAGAATACTGTTGCCATGAAGGGGTTTTCTTTTTCTACAACAATGGTAAGGCATGTTGTACGTCTCAAAGTAACATCCACATGAATGCTAAGGCACAAGATGTTTCAACAGAACATTGCCCAGGGCATCTCACATGTACTTCAGTTAAAGTAGAGATGCACTAGGTAAAATATTTCTGCAGCAAAAGTAAAACTGCGCTTTTTTTAAACTTTTCAATAAAAGTATAAAAATATTTGCCTTCAAATGTACTTAATTATCCAAAGTCTGATTTATAATAGCTATAAATGTCCTATTATCATTTTTGTCACAAGACACCAATCGATCAATAGCATGATATTAATGAGTCAGACACTGATTGATATCTATTAAAATTATCATGAACACAAAACCTTCTCAATCACTTTCAAAGAAATTGAGCAAATAAGGGATGTTGTGGCAAGTTAGAGTCAGGGGTTTCCTCCATCATTTATTTTTAAAATGTTCTGCTTGCTGTTGAACTGATGCTGAACTTTATTTTCGTGCTAATTAGATACCACCAAACGGCATTCAAAACAAGTTCAAAACAGACTGCTCTCTACTCTGTACTCTGATTGGTGGCTTGCTGTGTGCTTGATTTTGCAAAATGTAGTAGAGTAAAAAGTAAGATATTTGACTTTGAAATGTAGTGAAGTTAAAGTAAAATATCCCCAAATGCAAATACTCCAGTAAAGTACAAATACCCAAAGAAGCTACTTAAGGACAATAACGAATTACATTCACCGTAATTACGGACTATAAAGCACACCCATATATAAGCCACACCCACTGAATTTTACAAAGATTTTTAATTTGAACATAAATAAGCCGCACCTGTCAATAAGCCTATAAAAGCCTATAAAACTGTCTACACTAAAACTAATGAACTTTACACAGGCTTTAATAAAAGACAGTGTCTGTAACACGGTGTAACAGGTGAAATATGTTGCGCTTCCTTTAAGAGCATAGCGGTATTTTGGGAATAGCCTCCGCCGTATTTTTCCGGTATTACTGCATGTGTGCAAGACGAGGAATATGTCCTTATTATTTTCTGATGCTCATTTCTAAGTTTCTTTGACTAACCCGTAACGCTGTTGCCAAGAAAAATAAAAAAGCACGAGTTTTGGAAACCTGTCTGTGCTTATATGATTTCTGTTGCAACTGGAGTTAGCGAGCTCTCCCTTCACCCAGACTCAACGCGCTACAACGGCTTGTATCTAAACAGTAGCCTACCAAGTAAGTCATTGTTCACTGTCTTCCTCCTTCCTTTCACAACAATTTCTCTCGGGAGTTTATTTTTTGGCATCGTCATGCGTTTAAAAAAAAAAAGTTTTTTCTCCCGATGACGTGCAGCTCAGAACACAGGTGAGGTGCGTTTTTTCGTTTCCGTTCGGAAATTTCATTGGTCTAATGTTATGTCGCTCAGTTTTTTGGCTTGAAGTTTGTGAAACCGGGAAAAACCCAGGAAAAATTCATAAATAAGCCGCTTCATTGTTTAAGCCGCGGCGTTCAAAACGTGGGAAAAAAGTAGCGGCTTATAGTCCGAAAATACGGTACTTTGTTACTTTTCACCCCTGGCAACAATGTTTAGCAGAGATGGTAAAAAATTACACACATCCTTCACTTAATTAGAAGTACTTATAATCATGTTTAAAAAAAAGTACTGATTAGATTTTTCACTCGAGTTAAAGTAAAGTTTTGGCTCTGACATTTACTTAACTAAAAAATTTATAAAACGAAATGGAAAACTGAACCTCACATCATATCAATATATTAATACGAAATAATTAAAAATGTTGTTTCCTAATGAATGTATACAGGCTGAACAAGCACCATATAGAACACAAGGAGAGAAACGATTATGATGATCAGGTGATCAGGAATGTCTCGGTTTGCAGTACTCATCTCCCTCTGTCTCATCCACATTAACCCCATACTTCTTGTTGCCTTCTGCCTTGCTCGTTGTTCTTTTCATTAGCTAGCATACGTCTGTGGTGTGTGAGAGCCAGGAAAGATAAACCAGCGGAAAACGGCACTCAATGAGAAGAAAAAACATTGATCGTGCCACTGAATAGTTTTAAAACTAAAGTAACAAGCCTGGTTTTAAAATGTAAGAAGTAGAAAATACAGATATTTGTGTAAAAAAAAAATGAAAAAGTCTAAAGAAATAAATAATCTAAAATGTCTAAAGAAATAATAATAATTACCCACTCATCTCCAATGGTAAGGTATGTGGTACATCTTATAGTAACATCCACATAAATGCCAAGACAAAGACAAAGTTTTTCAACAGAACATTGCCCAGATAATCACATAGCCTCTGCCGGCACCCTGCACCCTGGCGCTATCTTGTCCCCAGGTTAGTGAAGCACATTAACATGGCTGACCACATAATATAAAAGAAAATGTGATTTATCAGACCAGGCCACATTTTTCCAGTTTTTCCAATTGAACCACAGACCAATTTGTGGCTACACAACCCCTATACACAAGCAAGCTGTAATGCATTGTGTGTTCTGACATCCATCTCACATAGCCATCATTAACTTTTTCGGCAATTTGGTGCTACAGTAGGTCTCAATGGGATTGGAATATACGGGTTAGCCTTCGCTCCCCACATGCATCAATTAACCTTGGCCATTCATGACCCTGTTGCCAGTTCACTGGTTGTTATTCCTTAAAGATGTTCTTACCCAGTAGTCTACCCAGTACAATTTGGACCTGGTTAAAGTAGCCCAAATTCTTATGCTTCCTTATTTTTCCTTTTTCCAACATCTCATCTTTAAGGAACTGACTGTTCACTGGCTGCCTAATATATCCCACCCCTTGACAGGTGCCACTGTAACCAATCAATGTTTTTCACATCAACTGTCAGTGGTTATAATGTTATGGGTGATTGGTGTATAATCACACACACACACACACACACACACACACACACACACACACATATTTGATAAAAAAATAAAATAAATACCACCTAGGCCAGCAGTTCTTTGTGCTCAATGTGCTTTATAGTCTGAGCATCAGTATCACCTTAGTATCACCTTGAGAATGTAGTAAAAATCAGCTGAGCTTTATCACCACCTTACTGGCTTTTTGGAATGGGTCCCACATGCGCCATTCCAAGATTTCCATTGTGTGTGAACACTGAAAACACACAGGGGTAAAATGCATTCTCTACAGCATTGAGAAGCTGTAAAGAAGTACGATGCACAGCGCCACTCTGTGGTCAATTGTGAAAAGGACAAAAACAACAAACAGGTGTGCAGCTCTTTTGTTCCTATCTTGTTGCTTTGGTGAGTGAAAACTGTTCCGTTCCTGACAATAATGTGAGTATGACCAAATGATCTTTAATTTTGAAACCTATATTAGTATTCAAGTATCAAAAAGACTTCTTAAAATCCAATCCTCCCTGTCACACGGCGCACTTTTAGTTAGTTTGAGCTGTTTTTACGAAGGAAAGTAATCTCAGCGGCAAGCAATACAATCTATCAAGATGGCACGATGTCCCAATATACTTCTATCATCAAAGGGTTTGTAAGTTAGAATAATGTTCCCTCTGTTTGTACTCTCGCCATCCATCCATGCTATAATAAATACAAAGCAAATTCAGGAGGGAAAAAAAAGAACAAAAAGAATCACTTCCCCGTAGAAGATCATTAAGCTTGGTTGATTAAGACTTGATTCTGTGGGAGCCCTCAATTTTACACTCAGTGCACATGCAAATTTCCCCATGGTGAAGCAGCGGGTAGGAGGTCTGCTTTCCGCGGTGTGGTCCAGCGCATTTATCAAAGGGCTGAGAGAAAGAGAGAGAGGAGAGAGAGAGAGAGCGAGAAAGAGAGAGAAAGAGAGAGAGAGAGAGAGAGAGAGAGAGAGAGAGAGATTGCAAGTGTAATGAGTCATCCATCCTGAAGATTCATCTAGGGGTAAGACTGGACCTGCAAACCTTATGGCATTGTTTACTAATTTGTCCAGTTTCCTCAGCTTCACTATTATTCTCTTTTAAATATCTGCTTTCCGGTGATTTTAACAAGGAAGTTTGTTACAGCTTCCCTGACTGAGATTAATGGGCCTCAAAAGGAAGCTATAGGATAGCTAGAGCCATAAAAGAAAACAAAGAGAAAGCTCTATCTAGTGTGAACCTTTTTTTATTTATTTTACTTTTTTTTACAGTTTGGCTCCATATGGGAATCTTTTACAGACTAGTTATAGGTAGCTCATGCCTTATTCAATGGTTCAGTGACAACATAGATTGGAAAGGTGAATATATAATAACCCGATGCACTTTGACATTTAATTTGATTTCTTCATATGATGTGTACCATGAAAGGAATTGAACCTGAAAAAAAATCCAAGGTTTGATAGCTCTACTGTGACTAATCATATGGTCTTTCGCACGTGCAGAGTCCATACAGGAAATTTTGCCTCTCTAAAGAATAACTGCATATATCAAGCAAAAAACAGTGATATTAATTCTACACTTTACTAAGAGAGGAAAAAAATGTCTATCTCACATCAGCAACTCGAGCTCAGTATCATAGTCTCCTGGAGCTGTGATGTGACAAGGGTACCTGTTAAAAACTACCGTATGTTTCGGACTATAAGCCACTACTTTTTTCCTACGCTTTGAACCCCGCGGCTTAAACAACAAAGCAGCTAATTTATGAATTTTTCCTGGGTTGTTCCCCGTATTTACAAACTTCAAGCCAAAAAACTGAGCGACAAAACATTAGACCAATGAAATTTCCGAACGGAAACGAAAAAACGCACCTCACCTGTGTTCTGAGCTGCACGACATCGGGAGAAAAAACATTTTTTTTTTAACGCACAACGATGTCAAAAGATAAACTCTTGAGAGAAATAGTTGTGGAAAGGAAGGAGGAAGACAGTGAACAATGACTTTCTTGGTAGGCTACTGTTTAGATACAAGCCGTTGTAGCGTGTTGAGTCAGGGTGAAGGGAGAGCTCGCTAACTCCAGTTGCAACAGAAATCATATAAGCACAGACAGGTTTCCAAAACTCATGCTTTTTATTTTTCTTGGCAACAGCGTTACGGGTTAGTCAAAGAAACTTAGAAATCAGCATCAGAAAATAATAATGACATATTCCTCGGTCTTGCACACATGCAGTAATACTGGAAAAATGCAGTGGCAGGCTATTCCCAAAATACCGCTATGCTCCTAAAGGAAGTGCAACATATTTCACCCGTTACACCGTGTGTAACGTGTCTTTCGTTAAAGCCTGTGTAAAGTACATTAGTGTGGACTAGTGGGTTTATAGACAGGTGTGGCTTATTTATGGTAAAATTAAAAATATTTGTAAAATTCAGTGGGTGCGGCTTATATATGGGTGCGCTTTATAGTCCAGAAATGATGGTACTATGGTCACTACTACTACTTCTACTACTAATCCTGAACCCACAGCTGCACACAAAAGAAAGAAACAACCAGACTTGTATCTGCATTTATACCATAGTCTTATTGAATTCTGAAATCTGATTGGTCAGATGTTGATTTATATTCTACAACATCAACTCATTTGACAATCATTTCAAATGGAATACGGATATCAATTGCTTGTTTTTTTTCTGTAAAACCACTTACAAAGACTTACAGAGCAAGTGGAATTGCAGATACATGTGGAATTTTATCAAATAGTTTTCTATGAGGTGATGTTCATTTCATCGTTTTGGAAGGAAAATCCAGTGTCAGTGCTTTGAATGCTGAAAGGTTTTGAGAAAAGAAAATACTTTCTGGGTTTTGTCATTTCTTGGTAACATGACAAGTTTTTTCAAAAATAAGTATAAATAGATTTCTGATAAGACGTGTAAATTGAAATCTTTGGTCAATTTGCTGTGGTGTAAGAAAACAAAAACATTGGAGCTGCTTCCTCTTTATAAAAATATTCAATTTCAGCATTGTAGCTTTAACTTCCTGCATCACATCATTTTCCTATAAAGGCATGTCCTGTCCTTTTTTACTGCTTACACATTGTCTTACCCAGGCACCCTTTTTGAACAGTAAAGATGAGATTCAAGCTGCATTTTGGCATCCTCTCCGTCTCTCCATATACAATGTTTATTTGATTTATACACTCCAAATAAACCATTCGTCTTCCTAATGACGCACGTGTCACACTAGTCACTGATCTGTTGTCTCTTCCTTAGCACCTGTTCTAGGAAAAGGCAGGACACATAAGGCACTGAGTCAGCAAACAGGCCTGGCGTAGGTCCTCATCCAGAAGGTTGTCCCATGAGTACATGGCAGCCAGACGACATCTCCAAAACACCTCATGTTTCACAGTTACAGCTCGCTCCGAGATTGACTGAGAAATCCGCACTGGCGTCAGTTTGCAAAACAAGCGTACTAATATTTGCCATAAAGCATGCTGAAGGTGTGAGGGAAAGCAGCAAATTGCAGAGCCGGCTGGTGTAATTAGGCTAGTGGGGCTGAGTCATCCCTTTGTTTGAAAGAAAAACGCACAACATGAGGCTTGATTTTGATTTGAACATTTTAATTAAAAACTTATTTAGAACCGAGAACAATAGCAACAACAATGAAACTGATTTATTTCGACAAAAAAAAACAACAACAAATATATATGTGTGATGTCAAGTGATTAATCCATTCTCCCCGATTTGGTAACTTGCCAATTCTCAACCTCCAACCAGCTCTTCCCTATCATATGAAAATGATCAAACAGAGAAGGTGAAGGCAAACACTTGCTTCCTCTGAGACATGTAAAATCCAGCCAAATGGATCATTCTGAACGGCTGCTCATGCTGTCACATGGCAGTGCAACACTCTTGTAGGAGAGCACCATCTGCCCTCTTCCACATACATGAACTGACAGATGCCCACTATTGGCTAGTGAGACAGAGTATGCCATCCTTCCCAACCTGAGTGCACGGCCTCAATCCTCATAATCTGCCAATGATGGGGTGAAGGCTTTTCTCATTACTGTCTTCCAGTAAGTATATTCCTATATGTATTCCTAATAGTTTTATACCTTTGACAAAATCACATGCTATAAGATTCAACAGTTGTAGTACACAAAGTTAGCGATATGCTGTAAAAAAATAAGCAGTATCAAATTGTTTTTTTTGTTAAATACAGTAATATTCATCGAAGAGGAAGTAATGAAGTAGAAGTCTATGGAATTTTACATGCATGTGATGGTACTCAGTATATCATTCATTTCTTTATGTGCAAGGTTGTGTGAAACAATTGGGACCCATCAAGGTCAACCCCTTATGTGTGACAGGGGGAAAAAATGAGGCATTTTCAACTGAAGTGCTAATCCCAGCTAGCACCGGCACTTATGATGAGGCTCATCGGGCTCTGCCGGTGGCATATTTCGCCTTGACGAGTCTCATTTATTAAGCGGAGAGTTTTCGTATGCACCACGTTGGCTGGCAATCACCTTTTCAGCATCCCAATTAACTCCTTCTTAATTGATGTTGGATGTATTAAAGTTAATGAGGCAGCGGTCCATCTGTTGAGTGGAGCAGCGAAGAGGAGATTATCATTGAGAGGGCATGCACACACACAATGCAGCAAAGGAAGGTGGTTTGGGGAAAACGCACAGGAGCACAGAGCACAGAAAAGACAAAGAGATGATGGCGAGCACCTGCCATTGCTCCGGTGTTTTTTCCCCTTCCATTCAAATCTCATGCATTTTTACGACTTTTTACATATCAGTGAGATGGGTCTATATAAAGAAGAGGTATATATGACATGTGATTAATGAAGCCCAGCCAGCTGAGGATGTCCAATAAATAATAAATCTCCATTTTATATACAATCTATATTTTTATAGACACACACACACACACACACACACACACACACACACACACACACACACACACACTCAGTGTGTTGCTTTATATAAAATTTTAATTTGAGATTATAGTGAGGGGAGCAGGAATGCGACCAGTGGAAGCTGTCAAAGTTCATTTCTCTCCAAAATCCACTGTGACTTATCAAAGAAAGGGATTGTAGACCAGCCTGAAGCCATGAGGTTAGTGAGAGTGTGCTTGTGTGCATGTAAGAGAGAGAGTGAGAGAGAGAGAAAGAGAGAGAGAGATAGAAATTTTGTGATAAAGGGCTCACAGCGAGGGAGAAAGAGAGAGAGAGAGAGAGAGAGAGAGAACAAATTCAGTGACTTGTGGTAGTTGTGTGTGTGTGTGTGTGTGTGTGTGTGTGTGTGTGTGTGTGTGTGTGTGTGTGTGTGTGCGCGTGCGTGTGTGTGTGCGTCATAGTGGGAGGACAGCAGAGGAAAATTTTATGATGATGGTTACATGGAGGAGAGACTGGAAGCAGGGGGTAATATAGGAAACGAGGGAGCGTGTGTGTGTGTGTGTGTGTGTGTGTGTGTGTGTGCACGTGTTTGTGTGTATCACTTGACCATGTATAACTGTACACAAAGTTTACAAAGACAGCCTCATGATTGCTGCTGTTTCCTCAGGCCATTCATACGACTTTAATAGAACTTGCAATCCTCTAAGTAGCACGACACACACACACACACACACACACACACACACACATACAAGAGAGAGAGAGAGAGAGAGAGAGAGAGAGAGAGAGAGAGAGAGAGAGAAAGGGAGAGAGAGAGAGAGAGAGAGAGAGAGAGAGAGAGAGAGAGAGAGAGAGAGAGAGAGAGAGAGAGAGAGAGAGAGAGAGAAAGGGAGAGAGAGAGAGAGAGAGAAAGAGAGAGAGAGAGAGAGAGAGAGAGAGAGAGAGAGAGAGAGAGAGAGAGAGAGAGAGAGAGAGAGAGAGAGAGAGAGAGAGAGAGAAATGTTGCTGGTAGCAGATACAGAAATTAGGTGCATATTTAATATGCAATATTTAACATGTCTCCTGACTACCAGGAGGCATCAGCAAGTCCAGGCTTATATTCTTCATTTTCATAACTACATACTTTTGGTTTTAATGTCTCTGTAGTTTTAAATAATTGATAGCTGAATAACTAAATATGTTATAGGCTGAATAACTCAACCATGACATAAAGAATAAAATAAATACCCCTTGCTATTCCAGTGAACCAGAGATGTACTGGTTATATCTGGTTTAGTAAAGTGTTTCAGAAGTAAAGTAGGTGTTTCACATATGCATTACTATTAAATGTCAATTAAGTCTTTACACGTTTCTTTACAGCAAATCACAACAATGTATGGTTGATTATATACCTCTCCCAAGCCTTTGGGTCATGAAAAGCCATTATTCTATTCACTGGTGTTTTAAAAGTCATTTTTTCCCTTCAACTCTGTCTGAACCACTGCTTAACAGAGACAAAGAAGCAGACGAATGAAAGGAATTGGAAAGAATAAAGAAGGTAGAAACGTAAGCGGGATTGCAAAAACGATCAAATTTTACGGTTCAGCTCTCCAGCGCTCTTTCTGTCCACTGAAATAGCAAAACAATTTACACTCATCCTGCACATTAACCTTTCTCAAGCTACAACCTTTCCCAAGCTATCACTTATAAAACCTGAATGAGATGCTCAATGTGCCTGATAAATACAAAATGGAGCAAAGGGCTTAGAAGGAGAGAGGCTAAGAAAAAAGTAAAGTGGAAAATTGAGGATTTAAGGAAGAATAAGGGGAAAAGTGGTCCATGCTTGAATGTGAGGTTGGTATATTTAACCTGCCGATCTGTATGAAATATGGCCACCGGCTGGCGCACCGCTTCAGTGCTCCCGAGGACGTAGTTAACATTTCCGCAGGTAAAAGGAGAGGCGTCGTTAAAGAAACCAAGGATGCTCATCTCAGCACAGCCCAAAGCCATTTATTGCATGAAAGCCTCTATATCCCCATCAATCTGCTTGCCAAGGACCAGAAGGCAATGCAAAACCTTACAGACCACCTCTGACTTAAAGAAAGACACCTGAGGGATAACCTAAAAATCATCATCAGGTTTCAGGTCAATCTTAAATACTTACAAAGGCATGTGTCAATATGACACTAGGACTTTCTAGTGAGTTACCATATCAAAAGCAAAAATTCTTCTTCTCATGATCATCAGAAAATTATATGAAGCTCATATAGAGAAATTTTACATATTTCATAAAGGTAATTGTATTGCCTGAGAAAACGTTTTTTTAACCTGTGATGAATGATTCATGAAAAACAAACCAAGAAGTAAAAAAAATGCTGTATTCATGATGTAATATTTAATATCAATATTTAATCAGTATATATCATATTCATTTGCATAGTTATTCATATGAAACGCACATGAGTTGTTTTGAAGAGAAATTTTATCTGTGTATAAAATGTACCTTTACCTTTAGCTTTCATACATATTTGTATGTTGTCTCTTTCTGTACATATACAAACGCCCTTTACCAGGGCCGTTTCTAGCCTTTTCCGCACCCTAGGCAGATTCCTGTTGTCAACCCCCAATGGTCCGTGCTCCCACCATAATGCTACACCCTCACACCTTACAAATCAATTACAACCTTCAATAAAAGGGGTTAAACACATTTTATAATCATTGCAAAATTGCCTGAGTTCATGTATGTAAGCATATACTATATATTAATCTTCAATAAAAAAATAGATAATGTAAATAGGCGAGGGCAGCGGCAGGGCAGGGCAGGGCAGGGGGCGCTCAATGGTTGCGCCCTAGGTGACCGCATACTTTGCCTATGCCTACAAACGGTGCTTTATTGTCCTCTTGCCCAGAGCTGCAAAAATGGGGTACGCGGCATATGTAGTGCATAGGTGCGCCGCACTGGGGGTGATCTTGCATACCCCTCAGCAAATGTTGCAGTTGCACCCCTGTCCTCCCCTTTATTTGCTATTCTATCTCTGGACTTCCCTAATTTACTACAGTTAATTATGTGCACAAAAAAGTGAACAAGGCATGAAATAACGCAAATAATGCGCTTACAAATTAGAGATGTTCAGATTTATCCTCATATGCATGTTTGGACAATTATTTATTATATAACTTTAAAAACCTCGGCTATTTATCTACTTCTAAAATTGAATGAACAAATGTTCAAAAGCTACAGCAGATTAAAAAAATGGAGACTACAAGGTTAGTGGGCTACCAACAGTGCAATTTGCTCGGCTGCTACAGGTTTCTGGAGATATCCTGTCTCTGTTAACCTCTGGGCAACTGCAGTGCGTGGTTGATTCAGAACTAATAGAAAACCTTATCCTTGGAGCCTTTAGTGTGACTGTAGCATTCATTAGGTATAGTAATGCAGACAAAATGTGCTGGAGTGAATACATTTTTAATGCAATAATCCAGTACTACGATGCAAAAAGATTCATTATGGTTTTTTGCCTTTTCCACGGAGGCTTGAAGTGAATCGCAACCCTGTCCCCACCAAACCTAGCAATGTAGCCATGTGTTTATGCAAATCATTAGTTCAGGATATTATCGCTGAGGATATTGGAATTTGATATAATGTGGCAAATATGCGTCTCTAGAGACTCCGTGGAAAGATTTTCATAAACAGCATTTATTGGAAACATTTACATGCGTATTTGCGAAGGCTTCGTGAAGACGGCCAACTGGCTTATCAAAGCCTTTTATCTACTGCAAGGTTCAACAGTCATCCAGTCTGACGAGCAATGCACTCAGCAAAGGCGCAAAAGCTCCATAACCAAGTATTGGGAGCAAGCCTTGTTCTGAGTTATTGACCAGGACACCTCTTGCACTAAGGAGAAGTAAAAAATTAATATGTGTTTGCTTACAGCTTCTAGTGATGAATTAAGACTCTGAGAAAGAGAACAGAGGTCATGGGGGAGCCTGGGTGATTAGGCATGGTCTCTACAGCATTTGCCTGTTACTATTGTTGCAATTTCTCACCTAAATGGGCCCAGAAGCATGACACGTGGTTACATTACATGTTTACAAACAGTTATTTTATATGATTGCTGTCCATGGCATGAACATTAGGGAGTTAATTCACTGGCACTGAGGTATCTGTGATGCATCTTTTCCCCTACAGCTATTCTTCTATAGCCTTGGATAATGTGCAATAATGAGGCCGATAGTGAGCTTGAGTCGTGATTTAGAGAACACGCTTAAAAGTGCTTCCATGTTTATGGCATCGTAACTTGGATTTTCTGTGGCTTTTTACAGGTTATTTCTTCCTATGACAGCAGGATCACGCTGCGTTGTTTATCTGCTCCGGTCAGGCTGCTTCTGTCTCCATTAAAGCATTTGCAGCTTGCTGCACAGGTTCAGGGCTTGTATCATCACACTAGGCTATAAAAAGAGCCCGGGGAAGAGGAGTTTCATGAGGTGCGGCCACTCTGGAGCTGAGACCACGAGCACGAGATGGATCACCAATGCACCTGCCCTGGAGCAAGCAGGTAATGGGCAATCTAGCCAACCTTGTTATGGCCGTCCATGTTTTACTGGCTCCATCAGCACCACGGAAGCATCGCTGCCTGTTACGGAGATGATGAAAAATGACTAACTGATCATTTCTGCCTACGAATGCACAGCTATGCGTGATTATTATTATCAACTGGTTTTAATACCCTTCTATTCTTCTCAGTGAGATTAAGGACTGGACATTTAATGATGGCATTGCTGAGATTGTCATAACTCATAAAAGGGCTATTAAAAGGTTATTATAGAGAAGGCTGGAGCTTTTATGTGTTTAACTTCAGCATGGAGGCACCAAGCAATCTATCTGAGTTTTTTCCCTGCCTAACTCCTGCCTGTAGGGCCACCACTCTGAGATGTGTGAGTCATATCAATTACTGGCCATTATTACAGGGAGGGTAAATGAGAGGGATATCAGAACAAAGAAGGGAGGGAGAGCGATTGCACATGTTGAAATGCTGCTTGGAAATGATAGAGATAGAGTAGAAGAGAAAAGGTATAGAGAAAGGGGGAATAAAGTGGTCCATAAAGAGTGGCCAATTGGTAGTCTTTTATGGTTCCTCCCAGGATTCAATTGGAGAAGCAGATCTGAGTGAGTACTGCCTGAGAGATGTCCATTTCTGAGCTGGACACAAATTGGCCTATAAATTGGTTTAAATTTGGGCCAAAGGATCTGATTTGGTGCATAAAAGAAAGCATGATTTTTTTTTTCTTTTGAACAAATTAGGCTTGACATGTTGTATATGAACTCTGGTTCGGTGAAACAGTCAGTAGTGTCCACCCCACTGTTCTGTGTATATAAAAAATCCATGTTTACATGGGTTTCCACCCCAAAAAACGTGCAGGTCTGAGGCTTGGCTATGCTTCACTGGGCTAGGGGTGTATGACTGTGCAATATGAACTTTATATGAACTCTAATAATATCAGGTCCACTATAAAAAAAAAATGTAGATGTACTGTTGCTGAATGCAGCATATCTACTGCATGCTTTTTATTTATGATATTTATGATTTTATTTATGGCCTCTGCATGGACCATTCCCTACGGTGGCCCAGAAGTGCAAAACACATTAACAAATCAGAAAACAAATGAACAAATTAGAAAACACTAACAAATCTGAAAACAAAATACCAAATGCAAAAACAAAATAACAAATCCGAAAACACAGCGACAAGTCAGACAAACCGGAAAAGGTAGGTATAGTTTGTGGATGGAACACTTACCGACAAGACACCTGTCATTCAGGATATACAGGAAGTATGAAATCTTATATCTTTGTTTCTCGTACATGGGTAAAGTTCTCCGTTTACTTTCAACTATTTTTTATTTTGATTAGTGCACCTTTAAATATAAGAAAATAACAGAAGTAAACAAAAGCAAGGAGAAAATGTAATTAATTAAAAGCTACTTTGAGGAAGGACATTGATATGCAGTGATGTTGAAGATTCTGCAGTATATCATGACATAATGATTAGTTTGTACACTTTTACACATACGTTCCAACTTTCTCCTGCGCAGACTGTTGTACTTCAGACGCTTTATGGTCTGATATCTATAACTGGCTTTACCCAAAGGTTCCCCATCTAAGAAATTTCACTGTGAAGGACATTATCTTTGCACTTGTAATGAACAATAACAAAGTTATTTGACTTTGAGTTATAAGACTTTCTTGTTAATAATATACTTCTGATGGGAAAAGTTTATATACAAAATCGAAATACTTGAAAGTGAAACCAACGTTTTTTGCTTTTTGTAATTAATTTCTTTCTTTTACAAAAGACCTTAAACTGATTAAAAAGAAAAATGCAATGAACCCTTTGTCCTTTTTAGAAAAATATGATATGTATTTATTTATCTATTTTTTCCCTCTTTCCCTTAAATATATGTGTACATATTTGTATTTTCATGCACCTGTTCTGTGTATTGTAATGTAAATTTTACTTGTTATTGTCACAGTGTTTGTATATGGCTAATTGCTTAATAAAAAAAAAAAAAAAGACTGTTGTACTTTCTGTATATCTTGAATGACAGGTGTCTCGTCCAATGATCAGTAAGTTTCCATTCACAAACTATACCTACCTTTTCCGGTTTGTCTGACTTGTGTTTGTCGTTGTGTTTTCAGATTTGTTATTTTGTTTTTGCATTTGATATTTTGTTTTCAGGTTTGTAAGTGTTTTCTAATTTGTTAATTTTTTTTCTGATTTGTTAATGTGTTTTTGCATTTATTTTGTTTTCAGATTTGTTCATTTGTGTTTGCATTTGTTATTTTGTTTTGGATTTATTTTGTTTTGGATTTATTTTGCTTTCGGATTTGTTATTTTGTTCTCAGATTTGTTATTTTGCTTTCGGATTTGTTATTTTGTTTACGGACTTGTTATTTTGTTTTCAGATTTGTTATTTTGTTCTCAGATTTGTTAATTTGTGTTTGCATTTGTTATTTTGCTTCGGATTTGTTATTTTGTTTTCTGATTTATTTTGTTTTCAGATTTGTTATTTTGTTTTCGGATTTGTTATTTTGTTCTCAGATTTGTTATTTTGCTTTCGGATTTGTTATTTTGTTTACAGACTTGTTATTTTGTTTTCGGATTTGTTATTTTGTTCTCAGATTTGTAAGTGTTTTCTAATTTGTTAATTTGTTTTCTGGTTTGATAATGTGTTTTGCACTTCTCTGCCACCGTACCATTCTTATTTATTCTATTTTTTGGGGTTCTAACACCCAAAATAAGTGCTAAAATATACAAAGATATACAGTGAATGCATTAATATAATGCATTAACATGAATTATTAATATAACAAAACTCCAACCCTTTCCACCACTACCCAGGTTATGTAATACTGTTACCTAATGCATACAAAGTACGCTAACTACTGCAACTACACTATATCAGTAGGCAGTACCAACATCTGGGGAGGGAAAAAAACAACTCTCATGTTTCAACCACAGAAGATAAGCTTGATAAAACACTATAACAACCACCACCACAATTCTGTTCATGTCCTAGAGTTATATCTATACTGGACTAGCATACTATCCAGGGTATATTCACAGCTCTCATTTAGTGTTTCTGGGAAAGTTTCTGGATCCACTGTGATCGTGACTGGAATAAATCGATACTAAAGATGAATAACAGAATCTTGTCTTTTCTAAATCTTTGGAAAGATTCATTAAAAACACGTCACATAAATTTCAGATAACCCCCCCCACAAAACTAAAAAAAAGATATTTGTCGTGCAAATGTTTCTTCTTCTAACAAATCACTGGGAAAAAATCTCTACTCTAGAGCATTCATCTGCTAACCTAAATCATAATACCAATCTTCAATAAAACCTCCAGAGCAGGCCACTTCTTAAGTCTCCCACTGGCTGAGCTGATTATCTCTTTGTTTTGTCTTGAGCATTTTTCATAGAGAAAACTGAACAAAGAAAGACAGCGTCCTACGCAGTGAGAACATCAATCAGCTCCATGAACCCTACACACCACATGAGTGAATTAGTGAAGCATATAGCGCTGTTGGATAAGCTGTACCTGAGTGCGGCAACATTGCCCTCTACAGAGGAAGTAAGAAAACATCACAGAAAGCTGTGGACAATAGAACAAAGGAGCCCCATAGGAAAGGACACAAAGGAATTGAAGGCAGCAGCAAAAAAAAAAAAAAAAAAAAAACCAAACAAAACATGACCTATTAACCATAGATGTTGCATCTAATATTTTAGGCGTAAATGTATTGTTGACAGTAATAACTATGCTTTAATTACAAGCAATCAGTGGTTGTGCATATGATATTTTGTCCTGATTATTAATTCGCATGCATCACACATCACAAATTAATTTTTAATTTTATTTATGTTACCCGTTGCTTTTAGATAGTTCCATCAGGCCATGACAGATGATGACCACTTCTTTCAATGTGGTGATTCAATAGGTGTGTCTTAGCACTGAAGCAGGAAATCAGGCCTCTGACCACTTGGGTGACCTCGATCACAACCTATACCACATCCATTCTACCTATGTTCATCTCTCTCTCTCTCTTTCTCTCTCTCTCTCCTTCTCTCTCTCTTTCTCTCTCTGTCTATTTCCTTCACCTGACTGACCTTCACTCACCTGTGCCACCCGCTGTATCATCGACAATTCCCTAAAAGTAGGTACGTTCATTTATAAAAATTTTATTACGTTTTTTTTTTCCAGTGTTTCACAAACAATCTGTTTCAGTGATTGCGAGTCTGCGCTAAACTTACCTTTATTGTTTTTTTTTTTACAGATAAAAATGGGCTTCTTTGAATTCGCCAAAGTTTTAATGGTTGTGTACAACTTGTTAATCCTGGTAAGCGTGTTGTGTTTTCTCATTAAATGTATGCATGTAAGCGTAAGATGGGAGGGGCGGTGTTGGCATTTAAAAGAGTAATTACATTTCCGTATTTATAACCCGAGATTTTTATGTGACGTGCAAAGTATTAAAGAGATTCAGTTTGTCTGGGAATATGCACACAGTAATTTACACTCCCCGTAATGCAAACATATAACAAAGGCGCTTTCAAACTAGATGTCACAGGCTTGCAGCGAAGTCTATATCGTCAACAAGGCAATTACAGTTTCTTACTTACAGCAATTTTCATCTCATTAAGTTGAAAGCTTCTAATTTTCCCAACTTGGTTTGATAGCTAATAGAGATGAAACTCTGTAATCGCTCGTAGATGCTGTAGAGCAGATGAATCTGCACTCTTACCCATTTTGTATGCTTTAGTTGTTAAGGGTGATTTCATAGAAACCGGGAAGAGGGTTTTTATTTCCCTAAATGCAATTTGTACATGCCATTTTGAGACCAGACCACTGAGCTTGCTGAGGTTTAACTTGGATGGTACTCCACAGGTTTATGTTCTATAAGTTGTCAAATACTTTTTGAATTAGCAATATGTGTATAAATAGAAAAATAGGGGAATACAATGATTTTCTATGTGCTTTATGATATATTGTGATTAGACTTCTTGAGCACTGGACTTGTTAAAAGACTCGGATGATACTGAAGCCAAGTTATTAAAAAAAGGTGCATGTTACTGTATCAATCTATCTTAAATATATTTTAGGAAACTGGAAACTATGCTAATTAGTGGTTACATTTCACATTAATATCAGCAGTGGCATCTTTGCATACCTAGCCTGAGTGCCATTCATGATTGCTGTGAGCTTCTCATAGCCTGTGAGGCCAAATCAATAACAATCTGACTGTAGGATTCTGAAATCTAGAGGTTCAAGTAGTATACGTGGTTTGCTATTATAGTTTAAATTCAATTTCGTTTTGTATACCACTTTATTTGGACATTGTCACTAAGAAGCTTCACAGAAAGATTTATATTTAGACCACTAATAGCGATAGTGCCTCAGAAAAATCTCCAGAGACGAAATGAGTCACTTCCAAATACAAGCCAAATAGCTTCTACTTTCTCAGAAAGCAACTCCCCGGTGAAATTAAGTATAAAACGCATGCCTCAATCGTGCTTTGGAGTCCAAAGATTACAAATTCTCTTTTTTTTGATGTATAGTACTTTCACTTCTATTTCCTGTCCCCTTCAAGCATGGCAGGGTTTCTATTTTTGTCCTTATCATCCAGATCCTGCCCTTTAGGGATCTTCATGGCCTTTTTTCTACTGCTCGGCAAAGGCAGTTCATTCTGTCCTCTGCATTTTGCGCTTTCGTTTTTTCTTCTTCCTTTTGCGTTTACGTTTCCTTTAAACTGATTTACATGTAATATCTTTGACGCAATTTCTCCTTGCACGGCATTCTCCACACATTGTATTTTATTAGAGGTTCGAGCCTGTTTTTCCGGAAAGAAAAGGACAATGCCAAAAAATGAATTTGACAGGCAGCAGGAAACATTTGGAGATAGGAACCTGAGAGTAATATGCCTGTCATATTTGTTTATCCGTGAGCTGTGCTGATTATCAAAAGCAGATGGGGGAAAAATGCCACGTGATATATGCATAAACTATTCTGGAAGCCATGTTAAAATTGGTGTCAGAAATAAGGTACTATGGAGTCATGTATGCTTTATTAGACATGCAGCACAATCAGAGGACCAGCTGTGACAGCTGTGATTGCCGCTGACATAAACTGTCAGGCTTTGGACATGGTTACAGTGGCATGTTTGAACTCACACACTGAGATCAACCCTCTCATTATACCGTATGCTGCTGCTGCAACAAAAATGAAGTAAAATTGATCTAGAGTTCAACATGTCATTTTTGTATATTAATAATACCCACAGAGGTCTAAGTTTGTATTTAAAAATGAGAAAATTATTTATTTAGTGCTCAGTCTTAAAAAGATAGAATGAATATATGCTGAAATTCAATTCTTGCCAGAAAAGTGATTGAGACTAAAGTGCACGATGAACCTCGAACCCTGCAAGACTCTTGAGAAAGAGGTTTTTTATTTCTCGTTTGGGCTTGTGAATGGCCAAATACAAAGCTGATGAGACAAAGGAGCATTGTGTTTATTAATGTAAACACTATGAGGACATTTACAGTTTCCATTCATTCATCCTTAGTAACTGCCTGGTCATGGTAACTGCAGTTTAAATTGGATTCCATCTTCCAGGCAACACCTATTTCAGGATTAAATCTATATACGGGTACAGACACGGATATTTGGAGCACTAATTACATAGAGATACAGATAGTGCCATTGGGTTACACTACTATTGGAAAGGTTAAACCATTATACATGATGCTCCAGGCCTATATACAGAGTGAGAGACTTGTGTGTTTGTTATGCAGGGTTTTTTTATATAAATTAATGACCATTAATTAATGACCCACATGTTGCACATTTGCCTCAGGTTTTGTGGGGAAATAGAATAAGAGAATGGGAAAATGTGAAGGATAAGAGAGGCTGATATTAATGATGATAATGAACTGGGAATGTGAAGGCATAAAATCCCAAATATAAAGAAAGTCTACTACAGACCCAGATGGGACTGTTTTTCAGCTGTGGCTTAGGCAAAATAAGGGAACAATCTGATTAATTAAATACATGTTTTTATCTTATACACTGGTTTAATGAATTACCAAAGAAGAAGGCCAAGTACCTTGAAAGTGAAGAGGAAATTTCATTTGGTTGGGGGCAAACATTTGATATAATTTTTTATATGTATCTAGTACTTGTGTAATACATTATATATTACATAATCATTAAAATATCCTTTAATAAGACATTAACAAGAGGTTTGTATTAATGTGCACATTTCATACTCAACATTTAATAATTAACATTTTTCAATTGCCATTTTTCAATACATATATATTTGCTGTACATATATACACATACAGGGAGTGCAGAATTATTAGGCAAGTTGTATTTTTGAGGATTAATTTTATTTGAGGATTTAATTTGAACAACAACCATGTTCTCAATGAACACAAAAAACTCATTAATATCAAAGCTGAATATTTTTGGAAGTAGTTTTTAGTTTTAGCTATTTTAGGGGGATATCTGTGTGTGCAGGTGACTATTACTGTGCATAATTATTAGGCAACAACAAAAACAAATTCATACCCATTTCAATTATTTATTTTACCAGTGAAACCAATATAACATCTCAACATTCACAAATATACATTTCTGACATTCAAAACCAAACAAAAACAAATCAGTGACCAATATAGCCACCTTTCTTTGCAAGGACACTCAAAAGCCTGCCATCCATGGATTCTGTCAGTGTTTTGATCTGTTCACCATCAACATTGCGTGCAGCAGCAACCACAGCCTCCCAGACACTGTTCAGAGAGGTGTACTGTTTTCCCTCCTTGTAAATCGCACATTTGATGATGGACCACAGGTTCTCAATGGGGTTCAGATCAGGTGAACAAGGAGGCCATATCATTAGATTTTCTTCTTTTATACCCTTTCTTGCCAGCCACGCTGTGGAGTACTTGGACGTGTGTGATGGAGCATTGTCCTGCATGAAAATCATGTTTTCTTGAAGGATGCAGACTTCTTCCTGTACCACTGCTTGAAGAAGGTGTCTTCCAGAAACTGGCAGTAGGACTGGGAGTTCAGCTTGACTCCATCCTCAACCCGAAAAGGCCCCACAAGCTCATCTTTGATGATACCAGCCCAAACCAGTACTCCACCTCCACCTTGCTGGCGTCTGAGTCGGACTGGAGCTCTCTGCCCTTTACCAATCCAGCCACGGGCCCATCCATCTGGCCCATCAAGACTCACTCTCATTTCATCAGTCCATAAAACCTTAGAAAAATCAGTCTTGAGATATTTCTTGGCCCAGTCTTGACGTTTCAGCTTGTGTGTCTTGTTCAGTGGTGGTCGACTTTCTGCCTTTCTTACCTTGGCCATGTCTCTGAGTATTGCACACCTTGTGCTTTTGGGCACTCAGTGATGTTGCAGCTCTGAAATATGGCCAAACTGGTGGCAAGTGGCATCTTGGCAGCTGCACGCTTGACTTTTCTCAGTTCACGGGCAGTTATTTTGCGCCTTGGTTTTCCACACGCTTCTTGCGACCCTGTCGACTATTTTGAATGAAACGCTTGATTGTTCGATGATCACGCTTCAGAAGCTTGGCTATTTTAAGACTGCTGCATCCCTCTGCAATATATCTCACTATTTTTGACTTTTCTGAGCCTGTCAAGTCCTTCTTTTGACCCATTTGCCAAAGGAAAGGAAGTTGCCTAATAATTATGCACACCTGATATAGGGTGTTGATGTCATTAGACCACACCCCTTCTCATTACAGAGATGCACATCACCTAATATGCTTAATTGGTAGTAGGCTTTCCAGCCTATACAGCTTGGAGTAAGACAACATGCATAACGAGGATGATGTGGTCAAAATACTCATTTGCCTAATAATTCTGCACTCCCTGTATATTACATGCTGTACATATTATTTACATTATTATTTGCACAATTGCTACTATTTGCACTTCTGGTAGATGCTGAACTGCATTTTTGTTGATGGGTACCCGTACTATGCAATGACAAAGTTGTCTGTCTGTCTGTCTGTCTGTCTGTCTGTCTGTCTGTCTGTCTGTCTATCTATCTATCTATCTATCTACAGTGCCCTCCACAATTATTGGCACCCCTGTTTAAGATGTGGTCGTGGACTTCTAAAAATTCTCCTTTTTTTTAAAACAACATAGAACCCAAATGCAAAAAAAGAGAAAAATCAAACCTTTCATTTAAGTACATAACTTTGGTGGTAAAAAAAATCATACATTTAGAAAGAAAAAAAAACTTGAAATCATGTGTCCCACAATTATTGGCACCCCTAACAATTCCTCTGAAAAATTTAATTTTTTTTTTTTTTATATATTTTCTGTAGTTGCTAAGGTTGGTCAGGGTATCTAGGGACTTTTAATTAGTAATTCATGATTTCCTGTTTCCCTGGGGTATAAATATGACGTGACACAGAGGCCTAATTCTCTTACCCATTTGTCAACATGGCAAAGACAAGAGAACACACCATTCAAGTAAGGCAGATGTGTGTCGACCTTCATAAGTCAGGCAATGGCTACAAGAAAATAGCCACTCGCCTTAACTTGCCGGTATCTACAGTCAGAGGAATCATTAAGAAGTTTAAAACAACTGGAACAGTGACAAACAAGGCTGGAAGAGGTCCCAAGTTTATCTTGCCACAACGCACAGTGAGGAGGATGGTAAGAGAAGTAAAAATTTCCCAAGCTCACCGTCACAGAATTGCATCAAAGAGTGGCATCTTGGGGTCACAGAGTCTCCAAAACAACCATCAGACGCTCTCTACATGCCAACAAGCTGTTTGGGAGGCATGCAAGGAAAAAGCCTTTTCTTACTAACACTCACAAAAGTAAACGTCTGGAGTTTGCTAAGCGGTACTGGGACTTCAACTGGGATCGTGTGCTTTGGTCAGATGAGACTAAGATTGAGCTTTTTGGCAACAAACACTCTAAGTGGGTCTGGCGTAAAACAAAAGATGAGTATGCCGAAAAGCACCTCATGCCCACCGTGAAGTATGGTGGAGGATCTGTGATGCTGTGGGCCTGTTTCTCTTCCAAAGGCCCTGGGAACCTTGTTAGGGTGCATGGCATTATGAACGCTTTGAAGTACCAGGATATTTTAAATAAAAACCTGATGGCCTCTGCCAGAAAGCTGAAGATGGGTCGTCATTGGGTCTTTCAGCAGGATAATGATCCAAAACATGTGGCAAAATCTACACAAAAGTGGTTCAGCAGTCACAAACTCAAGGTCCTCCCATGGCCATCTCAGTCCCCAGACCTCAACCCAATCGAAAACCTGTGGGGCGAGCTAAAGAGAAGAGTGCATAAGAGAGGACCCAGGACACTGGATGATCTAGAAAGATTGTGCAAAGAAGAATGGTCAAAATCCTCTCTCTGTGTTCTCCAATCTTGTGAAATGTTATAGGAGGAGATTAAGTGCTGTCTTGTTGGCAAAAGGAGGTTGTACAAAGTATTAACATCAGGGGTGCCAATAATTGTGGCACACATGATTTCAAGTTTTTTTTTTCTAAATGTGTGATTTTTACCACCAAAGTAATGTACTTAAATAAAGGTTGGATTTTCTCTTTTTGCATTTGGGTTCTATGTTGTTTAAAAAAAAAAGGAGAATTTTTTGAAGTCCACGACCACATCTTAAACACGGGTGCCAATAATTGTGGAGGGCACTCTATCTATCTATCTATCTATCTATCTATCTATCTATCTATCTATCTATCTATCTATCTAAAAAAAGGTGTTTATTAATATGGTAAACTTGTCTGTAAAGAGACGTTGATTTACTATTTATGGAAGACGTCTTAGCTTTTCGTAACACTCAAGCAAGTTTTTCAGTACAGAAAAGTCCTCAGGAAAGAGTTCTTTCTTTTTTTCTTTCTTTCTTTCTTTCTTTCTTTCTTTCTTTCTTTCTTTCTTTCTTTCTTTCTTTCTTATTGAATTTAAGAGGGAATAAACAAGAAGCTGTCAGATAACTATATACTAGTTAAAGGTATCTAATAATGTTAAAATAATGTATCATTCAATAATGATCAGCTTTGTGATGGTAACAATAAATCCAACTGTTTTTCCACAATTTATTTCTCACAGAACACAGAACTGAGGTTGTAAAAACAGTATCTTAGTGCAGTACAACATAAAATATAACGTCATATATTTATTCTTCATTAGGTGTTGTCCATGTTGTATAATTTGCATGATTAAAACACAATGTTTTCAGTTGCTGCTCAATATTAAAGTAAAATTGTTTAAATTAATATGAGATTTATTATTTTTTTCCCAGGTTGGTGGAGGAGGCTTGATAGCTGTTGGGTTTTGGTTGCGTTTAACTGGAGATGTACTGGGCTCAAACGCACTCGGAGTGTTTTCTATAAACGCCATAAATACCATCAAAGTTGACATATACTTCATTGTTGTTGGAATTATAATGGTCTTGCTGGGATTTTTGGGTTGCTGTGGTGCGAAAAAAGAGAGCAAATGTCTCCTGATAATGGTAATGAAAACCAATCACATGATCAAGCACTGCATATGAAGACTTGATTTTTTAATTTTAATTAAAACATTTTCATTTGGTGATTACTTTTCACCAAATGTAAAGTTCTCCTATGCATTAGCACAATGCCATATGACCTCAGATACCATTAATTACTTGATAGTACTGCCATGCTCATTATAAATCTCCACATTCCCCATACAGTTCTTTTCCATCATCGTCATTATTTTCATCTCAGAGCTGACCCTTGGAATGTTTGCGCTGGCCTATTCTACACATGTAAGTTTTGCTCTGAGGTCACGGCCTCCTCGTGTTCTTTCTGACTTTTCCTGTTACTGCCTATTTTTATTTGCATGTACATGTTTTTTTTTTAATTATTTATTTATTTTACACTATATCCATTTTTTTTCCTTCTGAGCATTATTAAATATGTGGAGTTGGCAGTGGCTCCTGTGCATTCTGCTTCTTAATGACTGTGTGATTGCTCCAAGCTGTGTGCCAGCACTCTCTCTCCCAGCAATTTATTCACCTCTACAACTCAAGTTCAAGCATTTATATGCAAAACAGTCAATTTACATATATTGCTGTGGCCATTTAGTGAAACCTATAATAATTCTGAGTGAGATATGAAAAGCGATTGAGGGAAATAATGCATTTAAATCAAGAAAATAAAACATTTTTAGGCAAATTTGAATCTCATCGGTCAAATGCGATGCTTGGTTTTATTTACGTTCTAATGTCATCAAAGCTATTACATTAAAGTTCGCCCTTTTTTTGTTGTTGTTGCTGTTGATGCAAATAATTCCTTTCCACACAGCATTTTCCCCGAATGAATGACAGCTCATCAGCATATTCAGTTATGCCAAAACTATTCATTAGGAAATGGGAAGGACCTGAGAAGGACATATGTTTGAATTATGGACAGTCTAGGGGAACAGTTACGGGGAACATTAGACATGCACAAGCTCATTTAATGTGCTGTTTGTCACCATCACTGACACCTAAATGTCCATTTATTCATTTCAGTGCCACAAGAAATTGTCGTTTTAATAATGTATGTGCTTGTCTGTAACCGGCTGCGTCTGCTGCATTTTAGATTAATATGGAACGCGAATGCATTACAATATCACTGTAATGTAAATTCGACCAGTATACGCATCTACCTGAACAATCAGTACCGGTTAGAGTGATAAGTCCTGACATGTTTGAATGTATAGTGGCACTGCTCATATTCTCTGCTGCAATCTGACGCTCGAGAATAAATCAGAAACCTAATATGTATAGACAGAGATAAGTGTGAAAAGGCAAATTGGGAACTATTTTGCTCACCTCGTGGGAGCATGCTTCAGTGAAATCGAGCAATAAATTAGCAAAAACATATCACATTGCAATCCTACATTTATATTTTTATTCAGTCTCTCCAACAAACACTATGTTTCTGTATAAGACAACACAGGAATGCAGAACTAAGTTCAAACAGCACTTCTGTATGAGTATTGATTTAATAGAGGCGTCGAGTTTTTTTTGCCTGTATTATTGTTGAATGTCTTTCTCAGCAGGTCTGAGGTATGTGCCAGTTTTGAGTTGCACTCTCCACTTTAGCGCTAGTGATCTCGGCTTTTAGCGGGCTCACTTTCCCAACAGTACTTTGTCCTGCCATCGAAGACGGTGATGGATTAGCCAAGCTGGTGCATAATAACCCTACTGATCTGTGTTCCTCTGCTTTTTTCTTGGGAAACAGAGGGGGGTCTTTTAATTGCAGCTTGTCTGCACGTCCCCCCAGGCATACAGAGGACCACTTGCGATGACCCCCCTCACTTGCTCACTCCCCCAATCCATCCATCTTTCTCACAAAAATGTCATGCATGCCCCCTCCCCATCACTTTAACCAAAGCAGAGCGAGAAACAACAAAGAAAGAGGCAGAGAATTGGCAGTGCATTTTCTGCCAGATTCTGCCTCATCAGTGTATCTGTTTGGATGGCTTTTGCTGCATGAAATGATAATTTGATCTAACATAATTGCTTGAAACCTTCCCTTCCAAATGCATCAATATATATGGAAATTTTCTATGATCGGAACCTACAGGAGATAATCAGGTGCAGTGTTATTGCATGAAGTCTTTATTTGTTTTGGCTGAATACCTATGCAGGCTCTATTGATGGCCGTATAAGAAGCACAATAAGGGAAAATGGGTTAGCATGAATTAAAACAAGCATGCACATCTAGCCTTGTCTGTTTTTTGTTTTTTTTTTACTATTCTTTTAGATTAAAACATTTTTAAGCTCATGGGGCAAACCTGTCCTGCAGGATCAATATGGAAGAGATTTTCACTTCACCAGCCTGTGGAACATGACCATGACGAAGGTAAATCAAGGCTTAATTGCAGAGCATCTTTCACTACAGTGCAGGCATGATTGCAGAGATGCCATTAAACGATCCTGTGCATCACAATGCCTAGGGCACCTCACCTAGAATATATCATTCATATATCTGTAGCACTATTAGATCACCTTTAGGTCAATGTAATGTGGGCGAAGGTAATATATGGGTTAAAAACTGGCTTACTAAATAAACTGCCGAAGGGACTTTGCAATGAGAGTGTAACAAAAATGTACATAGTGCTTTCAGATTGATACCCAGCCATGAAGCCATGAAGCGACACACAAATTAACTACATGTTCCAACTCTAAAACACGTCTTCTCTCCTGTTTTGTTACATGATAGTTGGACTGCTGTGGTTTTAATAACTACACCGACTTCATCGGCTCCTATTATTTGAAGCACTATGGTGAGATTTACCATCCCAGCTGTTGTGAAAACACAACATTCATATGTAATTTGGAGAATGCGCAGAACAGCATGATACCGGTGAGAAAGCACACTGCCAAACTAATTGTATTGCTTGAAAGTCATAATTGCAAAAGTAGCAACAATTTGCCTTATACTGTTTTTTTTTTTTTTTAATCCACACAACACTAAAGTACACTACGTGTACACTATCTTCAAGGAACGCGACATTAGACGGATACTGTTATAGAAAACTATTCAAGAAAATGGTGTGTGGTGTGCATGTTAACAGCATGTTATATCCTCATACAACTCATACAGTTTGGCAACGATTATATTTTTTATTAATTAAATAGTTAGTAATTATTGTTCATAGCTTTATTCAAAATAAACAAGTTCCTTGTTTATTTAAACCGCATACATAGTCAGCATATACTATGTACATCATATATCATACTCGATATTCAACATGGTACCTCATGGCAAAGAACACACTGATAGTTTGAGAATTAGAATTGTTGCTCTCCACAAAGATGGCCTAAGCTATAAGAAGATCAGTAACACCCTGAAACTGAGTTACAGTACAGTGGACAGGGTCATACAGAGGTTTTCACTCGGAACAGACCTCGCAAGGGTCCATCGAATAAGTTGAGTCCTCGTGCTGTGCGTCAGGTGCGAAAACTGGCTTCAAAGAACAGATGCATGAGTGCTGCCGCATTGCTTTAGAAGTTGCAGAAGCAGAAGGTCCACTTGTCAGTGCTCACACCATACGCCACACACTGCAACAAGTCGGTTTGCATAACTGTCGTCTCAGAAAGAAGCCTCTTCTGCTACTGTGAGCTGGTTTACAAGCCTACAAACAGTTTGCTGGAGAAAACCTGTCTAAGAGCATAAATTACTTGTACCATGTCCTGTGGTCTGATGAGACTAAGTTAAACCGGTTTGGCTCAGATGGTGTCCAGCATGTGTGGCAAATCTTTGGTGAGGAGCACCAAGAAAATTGTGTCTTGCCTACAGTCAAGAATGGTGGTGGTATCATCATGTTCTGGGGCTGCATTAGTGTTTATTGAGTTCATTGAGCAAAACATAGATTCCAACATGTACTATGACATAATTAAGCAGAACATGATGCCCTTCCTTTGGCCCTTCCTTTGGTTTCCAACATGAAAACGACCCCAAACACATCGCCAAGATGAACATTGCCCTGCTAAAGAAGCTGAAGGTGATTGAATGGCTAATTATGTCTCCAGACCTAAACCCTATTGAGCACTTCCTCAAGCGGAAGGTGGTGAAGATTAAGCAGCTCTGTGATGTCATTATGGAGGAGTGGAAGAGGATCCCAGCAACAACCTGTGCAGCTCTGGTGAAATGTACATATTTAGTTTTATGACAAGCTAATACACAAAGCACATTCATCACATGGAAATAATCAGAGCTGAAAATTAATAAGCACCTTTATTGTCATGAAGTAACTTTGTATCCAAAATTGTGTATATTTACAAAACTTTAAGACTGGTCATGTTTATAGAACTAGTTTTTTCTTTCTTCAGGGCTGTTTTGCATGGATTTTACGAAGCCTAGATGAAAGACTCTACATTTTGGGAGCAGTTGCAGCAGGGGTTGGTGGTATTGAGGTAAATTTAAAAGCATAATCAAAATTTCTATTAAAATCAAGATAAACAACTTCTTTAAATATACAAAATGTAACCATTGTCTGTGTTCCTTTATGTCCTTTAGACTGGAGCGATGTTTGTGTCCTTGTACCTGTTCTGTTACCTGGACAAAGATGCCAGTTGAGTGAATCAGAATTATACTTCTAGGGGGGAAAAAAAGCTTCCTCAAAAGGTTTTGAATAATTGAGTGTTCTTCACATCATAAAGACCTTTTGGAATTCTCACTGATACAGAAACACTCTGCTGCATGGTTATACAATAACAAAAAGTTCTACCTGGCAGACAAGCCAAAGTATATTTGAGGGTTCTAGATGTAGACTTTTTTCTCAACTGTGTAACTTCAGAGCTGTATAAAAAGTTTCTGTGTGTAGCAGAGTGGGAAAACAATTCAGCTGTCAGTGTAGCTGAATCTAGTCAATCAAAAAAAAATAAAAAGAAACAAAAAAGAAGCTTTCGTTACAAACGTTCTCTGCCTATAAACATACGTTGATGGATTTCCTTTTAAGAGAGCACAAAAATATTTTTTAACCTTGTCCTTTATTTATTTATTTTTAGTCTAAAACCTTGCTAGCAAGTGTGACTTTCCACTTTGATCAAATACAGAAACAGACAAAAATGTGAATTAATTGAATGACGTAAACTTGCACTTAATTGTCAAAATGCCTGTGAGGAGTCTGTACCACAAACAAACTTAAAACACTGTACGAATGTCATTCATTTTTGAGGTAAATATGAGGCCCCAATTATGAATTTCTTAGAAAGTTATATATTTTCAAAACTATATGTAGAACATGATAAAATTTCACACTATGAATGTTATTTGGAAGCTGCCAAACATTTATTAAACAAATGAGTACGAATATTTTAGAAGTCAAAGCTGGTATAAGAACTTACTGTATATATGCATACCACTGATACAATTAGGAATTCATCAAAGTAAGTAGCAATATAAACAAAAATATACACTTAAGACAAGTTTAAACAAACCGACTGAAATCAAAAGATGTGCTCCAACCATGATTTCATCAGTGACTCCACCATTTGCTGAAATTAAGTCCTCACAGACCGTCGCTGTTCTAGCAGTCAGTTTATTTAAGTAATCCAAAGTGATTTCAATTCCTGAACGTTGAATTGGACTTTCAAAATTTAGCAATTTTTTCATCAGTGTAAGATCTACTGATTGCACATCAAATCCATTACAGACAGAATTCCAGCTGATTTTTCTTGAGACATTTTCATGGCATGGTGCTGCAAAATGGAGTGATAGCCTTCCTTGTTCATAACTACTTGTACCCTGTACAAAACCTCCCACTTGCAGCCCCAACACTCCCCCAACACAATGCCATTTCATCCACCATGTTCAACAGATCATGAACTCCTCCAACATCCATCTCTTTTTCTCTGCACCTCAAATAGTCTCCTCCATGATGCGAACACCTTAAACTTAAACTGTCGAGAGAACTTTTTTTATCATGTCAATAGTGTGTTCTTTTGGTGATATAAATCATTTTCCATTATTGGCAAGTCACAGATTATTTTATTATACATTTTTTTTTCTTGTATTTCTTTGAAACTCTGCCTAGAAACAGAACATCCTGGAGTCTCCTATTCACTGTTAAAAAGTTTTGTTTTACAGGGAATATTTAATAAAGCTGCTAGCTGAGGACCTGTGAGGCATCTGTTTCTCAAACTAGCTGCTTTGATGTTTTTTTATGCTTCTGTAAATTTGTGCACGAAGGACTCCGGCTTTTCTTTTTCTCCTGGATAGGGCCAGTTTGTGCTGTTCTATGAAAGAAGTAGTGCACATCTTTGGAAGATAGCTTGAGGTCCTTGGGAATTCCTCACATGCAATAGATTTTATTTCTAAACACAACAACAGACGGGCGAGTTTCTGAGGAATGTGCTTTCTTTTCTGGCCACTGTGGACCATAATAAAAGCTACAAATGCTGATGCTTCAGATACTTGAGCTGCCCAGTGATGTCCAGTTTTATTGCTTCATTAAACAGCACAATGAGTTTCAGCTGTGCTTAAATAATTGCACAAGGGTATTTCTAATGATAACCTTTTAGCATAATGACATTAACTAACACAAAGTATCCTTAGAACACAGGAGCAATATTTCCAAAGAAATAACCTTAGTATGCCTGTGTAGATTTTATTTTATTTTTTTTAAATGAGCTTGATATATTTGAGATATAAAATGAGAATTTTGATCAATCAAATTTTTTGTACTTCAAAAGAATTGCTTTACTTTCAAAATCCAGGCCATTCCGAACTTTTGAAAAGTAATAGGTAGTTGTATATTGTGCACATAAATACATTGTAACAACAGCGAATTCCAAATGTTAAACATTCTCTGCACTTTATGTAAATTATGAACTGAATAATGTTATTGTGCCATTGCAAAATTCATGTATGTTGGAAACAGCTTTAAATGCTACTGTAAAGTTCACATTTTTGTAAAATGAAGCGTGGTATATAATAATAAATTACATTTTCAAAAGGGAACCACTGTCATAACATTATATAACGGGTGTCTGTCCTACGAGGAAACATCACCCATCACATATTTACTGCTTCGATCAATAAACTTCACGCCTGCTCATTATTTTGACATCTGAAGCTTTTTAGATTCACTCATCGAAAGAAAGTCTAGTGGCCATTAATTTTTTAGAACTGCAGTGAAGAAATGTTATATGAAGGAAAGCAGATGAATGATCATAGCTTTCAAATAGAGCAGAGAACATTTGATTTATTGTCTCTATTAGACAATGATGTGTTAAGCAAGCACATATACCGTGTTTGCAAATGACAGGCAGATGTCTAGTGCTTTAAACATAAGATTTTAGATTTAATTCAATTAAATTTGATCTGTATAGCACTTTTTTACAATGGGCATCGTCCCAAAGCAGCTTTGCAGAAATGAATTGCACCTATAAATTTTAGCATCATAAATTATTACCTATAATTTTATGCCAGTGGCGAGAGTGACATGGAAAAAATCTCAGAGATGGTATGAGAAAGACACCTTAAAGAGGAACCAAACTCAAAATGTGAAAATAGATATAAATGCATTTAAATCTGAAACTAATGAATCAAATGCAAAAAACAAAAGCGATAAAGCGCATCATGAGATGTCAATAGACTATAGAATTAGTGGGTGTTGTTCTTCTCGTACTACTGTAAGATTTTCATTTTAAAAACAAAGAATAATAAACGGTAAACTCTACTGTAAATACTAAATAAAGAAATTAAAGAGCAATTGCACAAACATAAAATAACTTTTCGGTAAATGGAAAATA
The DNA here is from genome assembly GCF_014805685.1 of Silurus meridionalis. Classification (NCBI taxonomy): domain Eukaryota; kingdom Metazoa; phylum Chordata; class Actinopteri; order Siluriformes; family Siluridae; genus Silurus; species Silurus meridionalis. The sequence continues at coordinate 27,469,865 of NC_060884.1, forward strand.
TAGAAAATTACTGCAGGGGATGAAATCTTTGATTTTAAATTCTTTAAAGACTCACTGCAGGAAATGCAACACTGAATACTTGCTCATCTGATCTATATCTTAAATCATACATTTTGCTTTTAAGATGGTAAAAAGTGATTTTAATCAATGGTCCTTGAAACCTCAATGCAGATAAATCCACACAACTACATTTACATCTGAAACCGAGATGAGGATGAATTTGCCTGGATTTCAATGCCCACACAATTTCCTATTCAGAACTGATTTGCTTGCGGTGCTTTGTGTTCACCAGAACTGCAATGAGTCACTCTGTTCTTCTGTGTACTCAACTTTCTCCAAACTTCATTTTCAGTATAATAACACCGCAATGAGGGCCTTCAAATAGAAACAACTACAGGAGAGTCTCTATAGAACATCTAGTTAAGTAACAATTAGGGGGAATTTACGGTGTGGAGGTGCAGTAAGTATATTAACAGAAATGTAGATGAATATCCAAAGAGTGAGATGTCATAAGATGTAACAGTGCGGCTAAAATAATGTTTCCCAAGCTAGAATTTTAAAACACAAAAATTAGTTTAATAACTTTTTTTCTTTGCTTAATTATGTTGGATCAACCAAGTAAATTATTAGATAAATAAATTGTCCTGCAATTCAGGGCAAATAAATAAACTGTGCAAAAGGACAAAAACAAAGCGTATTGTAAAACATCCAATTAAAAAAATTATAATAAATTAAAATAAGCACTACTAAACTGTTGAAGGCAAAAAGGTGTTAAATAAAATTTTTTAAAAAGGGTAAATTGTTAAAGAGTAAATAAACTTACTGTAAAAAGTATAAGTATAATAAAAAAAAAATAATAAAAAAATTCAATTTTATTTCTATAGCACTTTCAACAATGGACCTTATAGAAAAAAAAACAGCTTTATACAGATAAACAGGTTATAAAATGTGAACTTATAAATTTTAGTGCCTATAATGCCTATAAGTCTATCCCCTGATGAGCAAGCCGTTGGCGAGAGCGGCACATAAACACTTGATGGTACGAGGGGAAAAAAAAACCCTACGCAGACTAACGCTGACAAAGCTGATCAAGTGTCTTTAACTAGAAAAAATATTCAGACATAATAAAGCAAAAGCTTATAAACTTTTTATTTTATTAAGAAAGTCCACAGCAAAATACAAAACAAAATTCAGAAATATAGAAAATTCAGCAGTGAAATGTTTAAAAGACATGAGGACCAGTGACCTTGAGTCCTTATGAATAAACATATTTTGCAAATGAATATTCAGTGGTCAAACTAAAATATAAATTCAACACTTCCAGTTGTACTGTTTATAATTTAGTGATGAAATGGTTTGAAAACATTGTACAAGTCTCTTACGTTAATAAAAATAACCGTCACGATACAGAAAAACCCTATGAAAGAATTGAGAGTGAAAAGATAAAAGAACATTATCAGTGTATAGTGTTGTATAGACCTGTAGCTGAACTCATCAAAACCATAACGCAAGCTCGAGGGACCTCTGACTAATGCAAGCGTGTTCGATTCGAGATCAGAGAAGAGGTGATGTTTTCTAGCAAACAAGACATACAAGAACTTCCTTCGGTCTGTAAAAAAAAAAAAATGCCTATGGCTACAATACGCATTGATACAAAGACCTGCCAATTCTCCCGTTTGCTAGCTGAAGGCATCTAGATGCAGCCTTGAACTAGAAAACTCCACCTCAGGCAATGATTTGTACTAGATGTTCTCTCTACCAATAATCAACCTCAGGTGATTAATAAATAAAAACACACATGCACCTCTCATCTGAAATGCGGGACTGAAAATATGATTTTTTTTTTAATGCAAAAATATATGCCTATAAAAAAACCTGTAGCACTTTATTTCAGGTTCTTTATAGGTGCTTCATGAGAAATGATATGACGCTACATATGCATTTGAAATCGACAGGTATCAGCTCTCATAAATACTGCTTTCGTATTGACATGTTTGATGGCGTTTAATGACACTTGACTTTAGAATGTCGTCATGACGAGGAACTTTGTAGCGCAGCATTCTTCCAGTAAAGTGACATACTGGTGATGTAACATTGCTCATAACCTTAAATGTTTTATGAATGCAATGTGGCAATATCTTGCTCTGTATTTATTATTGTAATAAGCCCTTAACACTCCGTCACCTCAAATCAAGATGCCAACTTGACGTCAAAATTGATATAATTATCCTTTATAATAGCTGATCTCTCCGAGTATTGATTACCATGTATTTCAACTTACGCCAGTTATCACAAAAGACTTATGTAGCCTTATAAACACCATGTATTAAGTGTCAACAACTAGCTTAACATTGTCAAAATAAATAGACTTAAGTTAAAATTGACATACTGTACAACCTAAAAGTATTCAGTAGTGTTTAAAAATCAGATTCGTTTCCACACGTCTTGCCCACGTTCCTGTTCATAACTTCTATAACAAGTAACAAGGCGCTTTTCACCTAGTATTTGACATGACATGCGTCTCCCATCGCCGTTAGGACACGCAATTTCCCATTAGACAGGAAGAGCTTCTCTACTCACCATTTGCATTTTCCTCACTCGCAATATTTTCTAGTCGGCACAGGCAGCATGTTACAGAGGATGCTCCAGTAGAGAAGCTGTAGCAGCTGTTAGCAGCTTTTGCTGTGGCCTGAAGGCAGAAGGTTCTTTGAGCACAGGCCTAGTGCAAGTGGGACCCTTTGTTTAATGAGACCTGTTCAACTGCAGCTGCTCTAGAGCTGCTCCACAGGGGCCGCCTCGTCTTTAGGTGGTGGCTCCAGGTGAATAGGGGTAACATGGGCAGGCTTCCGAGTGCTGTAGGGGATAAGTAATGTTTGCGAGGTTTACAAACGCAGCTACGAAGATGCCGAAGAAGTAAAGGATGTAGGACTTACGAGTAAGGCGAGATAGGAACAGCTACAACAAGGACGTGGTTTTTCTTTCGGAAGTGCCTCCAGAGGCCTCTGTGATAGCCCCGTACGTCTAGATCCCACACGTGTAGGCACTACAGATAGAGAACACATCTCTCAATCCCCATTCCTTTGTTTGCAAAAGTAGCATGTCTGAGTCACCACTAGAGGTCAGTAAACATCATGAAATATCTGGGTGCATAGTGAAAAGATAATAAATGCAGTGTGCATGTGTGTTGCTTTTTTTCTCAGTTCATAATGTACAATTATTTCAATATACAACTCATTTATAATTTCTTGCCATCTTATTTTTTACTTTGAGTTATTTGGGTTTGTGGTACTCTTGAACAACACACAACAAAATAACTCCTTGACCATAAGTGAACAATCCACCAGTGCCTTCATCAATCATTTCTGGATTTGTTCCTAAAAGTTCATGTGGATCACTACATGCTTTTCAAAAGCAACAAAACTGTGACAGTAAACAGGAATTCAACGGATTTAATGAATGAATTTATTTAATTAAAAAATAAAAGGCAAATCACAAAATAAATAAATGAACACAACACACACAGAGTTTGTGTATTTTGTGCTTGGATTTCCGCCCTATTTTCCACACAGCTATCTATACAGGAGATCTAAATTTTCTTTATTTAGTTTCAAAACTAAAAGTAATATTTTCCACATCATTAATAAAAGAAAGTTGTACCTTGGCCAGTTCAGTCCAGGTGCTTGTGTCCGTCTCCTGCTCCATTTTGATAAACATGACGTAGGTCTTTCCTTCCGTGTCTGGGATGAACGAGTCTTCACATGGGTTCTTGCTGTGATCCAGAACTTCGGCCTCCCTGCAACAATACAAAGCTGATAGTTCAGTATGGTACACGTCATATTTCTTACATGTTTCTCTTAACAGGCCATACATTGAATACAAAAGAGAAAATAACTCGAATGCAACCTTTTATCAAGAAAGTGGATTTACCGTAACAGATTCTGGATCTCTACTTCATAGGCATCTTTCTTCAAGCTATTCATTTAAACATAGAAGCATACAATTACATTTGAGGAAATGGTTTGGCTTTATTTAAACAGCTGAATCTCATACATACCCATCAATATTTCTCATCTGAACATTTGGGACGGTGTTAAACTTGTGTTTCTTAAAATATACTTCCTGCACAGAAAAGCAATGTTACAATACGCATTATTACACATTTGAAGGGCTTTTTGGGAAATTAATAAAAAAAATAAAATAAAAAAAAAAAACACTGATTGTAGTAAATGTTAGAATATTTGGCAACAAATCTTTTACAAAATGGATAAAATATTAGCTTTTTCCCTTTTGAGATTGAATAAAACATTTAATTACAGATTAATTTAAAATAGTTAAAAAAACCTATAGTGCTTATTTATTTTGATAGCAGAATGTCAATTTTATTTATTTATTTAATTTTTTCCCCTCATTTTTGTGTGCCAACCCATTTTAAATGGTTCACATCAATGGTGCTGGGAATTACTTACAATTTTATTTTATATTGCACTGTGCCTTGAATTGTATTTTGCATTAATTGCTGCATACTGCCAATATTGTCTTTGGCATGTGATGCATATGAAAAAAAAAAATGTCATGTTGTAGAAGTTATGCATTATGATTTGTTGACAGAAGGAAATATTTTAAAATAAATGTTAGCAAATTAAAAAAAAAAAAACGAGTATTTAAAATATATACAGTATTAAGCAATTATTATAGTCATTCGTTATTATGTAATAGTTTGCTCGAGCTACAAGCCAACAGCCAAAATCATTACTCACATGGAAGTAACCGTTCATGTTGAGGCCAACGATGCCAAAGTGATACGAGCGGGAAACATCAGGAATTACGCACTCTCTCCCCTTCCTCTGCTCTGGCATGCGCATCCACATATCCCAGTCCCACAGCTACCAGAGAGGAAGCACACATGAATGTATGAAATGAGCTTAATAAGGGTATTGGTTCACTTTTATGGCTAGAACAGATCGACCAAATATGGTTATTTTTGGACCTTCTCAGGGGTAGGCCACTTGGGTTCCAGTTCATCCTTGTAGAGAGTTTTTTTGAGCACCCAGCCCAGACCAGGCATACTCTCCACCCTGTAAAGCAGTGACGGGTCCTCGGCTGTGTGCTCATAGCCCTAAAGACACAAAGGGAAAGAACAGACTGCTTTAGTGTATTATATACATTGCCTTTTAGTAGCATTCAAACAAATTTTAATCCTGATCATCTATCCTGCAAGAACAGCTCTATTCCATTGGACAGTGTGGTGTTTGGCATGGAGCATTAATAAATATCCAATCACGTGTTTTGTCGTTAATTCAAATGCTGAATTGATTCACAATGTGTCTCCATATCTGTCCTGAATTTGGTTATTGTTCTTACTAAGTCACAAAAAGCACTGAAAATGAGGAATTGTGCAACAGTGCTTCTAAAGGCAGTCATTTACATAAGACTCAAGCCCTGAGGAGAATTTGTTTTTGCATTGTAAATAGCTCCTTCTGCTTATCATTCTCGAGCTCGAGAACAGAGGTTTGAATTGCTTGAGAATGTCCTTAAATAGTTTTTTCCTAAATCATTCATAATCAAATGCAACATTCTGTGTATGGTTTTCCACAGGGATCCATACGCTGCGTTCTTCTTTGCTGGTATGTGTTTGAATCAATAACACACAGTGTTCGACATGCACGACTACATATTACACCAATCCTGGTGATATCATGTTGGTTCCAAGTTTAAAGAAGGTTTTTAGTTTATTATTACTGTTATCAGGTTTTTTTTTTTTTTTGGTATCTATACGTTTCAAATTGTTCTCTAAGACTTATGTGTTATGTCTGCAAAAAAAATAATTATTCAGAATAAAAAAAATAATTAACTGAATTAATGCAGTACCTTTTTTCTTCACTTTAAGGCTAAAGACTTATTTATATTTTAAATGCTATACATAAAAGAAATTTTTTTTTATCTATTTTCAAAATTTTTTGTTTTTATTTCTTTCTATTCTCTTGTAGTATTCAACATAACTAATTATTGCAAAGAAAAATAATCATTTTAAATAAATCTAAATAAGAAGCAAACATTGAATTTAGATTAATGTAGCACTGTATGTTTAGTACAGTGTCCAATCAAAAATTATATTTACTGCAACTTGTACACAATATATCCGAAAGACCAAACTATTACTGTTAAACTCACCTGATCATTCCAGGCTGATATGCAATAAATGCTCTCATCTTCATTAAGCAAATGAATGGTCTGACTGAGAAAACTAAAAAAAAAAGAAATTGCCACTTAAATAAAATACATTAATAAATATCAATTGGCATGGCACAGTAATCTTTTATTAATGCTTATGGTTTTTCTCACCAATTGTATAGAATTAAGCAATTTCCTAAATTCAATAGAGGTTGTAACTGTTGGAGTTTGCTGCCCTCTAGTGAGCATGACTGTGTACTACAAACATTACTATGCTTATGTACCTGTAAAAATCTATGGAAATATCCAAATCTTCCTCCAGGACAATTGCAAAATTTGCATCCTGAAATCAACAAGGATAGGTTAAAGCAACAAAACATGCCTACAACTGAACAGAATTTATGATTTGAAACCCTACTAGATAGAATGATCCTCACCGGATGGAGATTGAACGTTGCAGTCAAACTGGCTTTGTAGTGCTATAACAAAATCAATTGTGAAGAAAAATTACTACTCTAAAATTCCTTCAAGAATTCTTTCATTCTGGTATTGTATTAGCATATACAATCCTAATAAATCACCTGGGACACACGGGCATTTTTAATGCTAATGGGTGTGTGCTGAACTCCTTTAAGTCCAAACAATTCCACCACATCCATCGGCTCCTACATTTACAAAGAATTAGTGTGTGAGAACTTTGTAAAAAGTTAGAATTAATTAAAGCTTGAATAGGATCTCGGGAACAGTATAAAATATCTTTATTTATTCAAGTAGCTGTGAGGTATTTAAAAAGAATAATTTCTGAAAAACATTAAAACATCTCTATAATTATTAGATGAACTCTGTTTCGTGGATTTCATATACATTCCTAACAGATAAAATTTAAACAGAAGGTTAATGACATTACAATGACAACCACAGTTATATATCAACTACAGTATTCACTTCCTTTTTTTTTTTAAATGCAGTTTGTATTGTAGAATCAATATGATCCGCTTTGGCGACCCCTAATGGTAGAAGTAGCATATTGTAGCATCAAGAACCCAGCATTCAGGTAACATGTAATTTTATCATTTTTGTGAGACACGTGCATGTTCTTTTTATTAATATGCAATGAACCACATCATTTAACGATTTACTTTGACCGAACAAATGTAAAACTGAACAGATGTTGAGCTTTATTTATACTGAAAAATCCTTAGCGTTTTGAGAGGCACCGTATGATCAGAAATGATTCCCATACTAGCTTCTTTTTTTCAACTTTTTGCTTTAATACTTTAAGCTAACATAAGAACATAAAATCAAACTGTTAGCACTCTAAACATTGAATCCAGAAACCAGAGTTCAAGTCTAGGTATGAAGTTAGCCTTGTCCATCTCCGGGTTTCCCCTTTTGGTATTAATAAAGCTTCAGGTTATCTTTTGAAGCCGTACTCATTTATTTATGAATATTGCTTAATTTTACTCTGAATAAATGTATGTGTAAAGACATCAAATGAGTATCAAATATAAGGAAGACGGAAGAAAGCATACCTCATAATAGCCATCAATAAAAACAGTGATCATTTGTGGGTTCACGCCATGAGAGGACAGGAGAGAGCGCAGCATTCTGCAGACACAGTGCACAACAGTGCTGTTGATTTATCAGACATACATCACCTTTATATATATATAAAAAAAAAAAAAAAAAAATAAAAGCAGGATTGGACTCACTACTGACCTGTAGAGATAGTTTGGTCTGTTCCCTGCAATGACAGCAACTGGGATGTTGTAGACATTATTATTGGGAAGCTAAACAAGACACACAGGGATACATTTACTCTGTGTATATATACAAAATACAATGGGAAGATCTTTGAAATGTTGAAATTTGAACATACTAAAGAAAAAAAAAAAAAAAAAAAAGAATAATTCAGTATGTTCCTACTGGCTCTGGGTTAAATTCTATTGGTGCTGGATCCTTGCAACTGCAGATGCTTCCATAACCCTCCACTTTACTGCAGAAGAGTTTCCTCCTTCGGTTCAGCTCTGTGTCTGCCCAATGACACTCTGCCTCTATACAACACACACACACACACACACAGATGTGCTGTAAATGTACTAATAAATGTTGAACCCTAATAAACCAATGCTGATGATTATCACTGGAAAAGAGCAGGACTGTACCTTCAGGAGCTGTGAGTTGAACCTCAGTCTTCAGCAGTACAGGATCTCCCCAGGTGGAGAGAGCAGGTGATTTTGAGTGCTTTTCCCCATACACCTGACCTAAGAACACAGTTTTAACACATTGTGACTGAATGGGTTTCACTGTTGGTGTGATTTTTGACTCTCCACATTAAACATTTCCAAAAATATAACCATAGTTTTTAATGTAGTGCCCCTAAAAAAAGTAACAATATTCTGAAAAGGTTGTGAAAATCAGCCTATCCACTTTATCTTTTGTATTAAAGAGGTGTTTTACTTAGAAATTGTCTAAAAAAAAAAATTGGCAGAAGAACGTCCTAAGCATTTATGCTTAAAAAAAAGACCTCAAGGTCAACTCTTGTAATTTTTTCAAACAAAAAGTATGTAAAAAGGTTTTAGATTTTGATTCTAAAACATGTCAAGACACTTGTTTTGTGTGTTACCTCCTTTTTTCACAACCAGAGTCCACATGTCTCTCCAGCTAAGAGTAGCAGCCACCTGACTGCCCAGTCCCTTCAAAAGATTCTTGGCAGCATCTTTCAAATGGAAGGTTCCCTCATCCTGATTACAGCACACAGGGCAGCTATTACCACACTACCACACATACTACACATCCAAAAGTCAATTCATAAATATTAAAGGTTGACCTTGATTGTGAAGATTAGGACTCTGCCACGGGTGACCATGTTGAGAAAGAGGATCATGGCTTCATCCTCATGGGGAGAGTAGGTGTCAAACACTCGCTTAGCCATCACATGACCCTGTGCAGGAAGACAAAGAGATTACTGGATATTAAAATAGCTATGTAATAACCAAAAATCTGTACCAATTTAATGCTGAGTGCAAAGATTGGGGATTTTATAAACCCTGATTTTTATGTTTTAATAATTTATCAAAAGAAAGCTTTTTTGTCATTAATATTTAGCTATGTTTGCCTACCTGGATTCCTTTCCATTTTTAACTGTATTTGCTCATGAGCTGTATCTCAAATGGCTTCTTTGAGTCCAATCCATCACTGTACATGCTCATACTACATGCAATGGTTGTTTATTGTACGTTTATCATTTATTATAGTTTACAGCCACCAAGATGGTGCCTGATGGCTGCCTCGTGTGTTGGTATGCTTTGTTTTGTATTGTTTTGTTTGTTAATTATCGGGTTTTCCTAGTTTTTCATATGTTTATATTACAATCCCACCATGACAAATTCCTTTTACATGCAGCCCATGATACTTAATAATAAAGACGACTCTGAAAAACGATGTTTTGTGCCACTGAGAGTATTGCAGTTTATTAATATATGTCTATATGGGATCTAACATGCTACTTTAATTATATTTAAATGTCACTTATAAGACAAACATACAGAGAACACACTTGTTTTTTTTTGTTGTTTTTTTCTCCCCCATCACGTTAAAGAAAAATGTAAACTTTACTTACAGTAGCCTGATTGAGCACTATGACATGTATGCCTCTTCCCTGCTCACGCATCTCGTCCTCCAATACCTGAAGAAAGCAGCCGAAAAACAAATCGATCATTATCTTATACCTACCAGATCACAGCATTTGATCAGCGAGTTCATTTGCACTGTTACTCATCCAGTTACACCACTGTCACAAATTGTAGTTTCTTACTAATTTTCTGATATAACAGATTTTGGGGAAATATTATCTGAACTGAGATGTCTAAAATTCAAAAGATATATAGAGCCAAAAAACAGATAAAAATGCTCTGCAGGAAGAAAAACTCACCGTGGTACCATCCACTGCAACATACACCTTTGAGCGACTAGAGTACACCTCGATGTCTAGCACCTTGCGTCCGCTTGCTGGTCTTTTGGGCGTTTCCATGTTGGCCACGGTTTCATCTGAGGAACAAATAAAATCACAGGTGGAATAAGAAATAAATTCTCACACACACGAAAAATAAATAAATAAATAAACAACACGAAATTGGACGGCATATAGGAAGGTTGTAAAAAATACCAAAATGCACGTAACTAACAAATTTAAAACACTTGGAATAAATAAATAATAGAAATAATTATTTATATATATATAAATAAGAACAGTCATAGTTTTAATACTTTCTATTTACATTTGATGATTCCAAATGTTTTAGCTCCTGTTCTCTTGATTAAATTATAAGAAAGTGATACAGTTCTTCTGTCTATCTTATATCAGAGCTGCTGTTTGTTTACATTTTTCTGCTACTGTGCACCTTATTTTATTTTGTTAGAACAGGTTTCTGGCGGAGCTATTTTGTGTTTTGTGTATTGTCCTGCACTGTTTTGTGTTGTCTTTTTGCACTGTTTGCACCAGTTGCACACATGCACGTTATGTGGCGAGGATCTTTCTACTAGTACTTGGCCCTGTGTTTTTTCTGTTTCTGTTGTTTTATGTTGTTGTATGTAGCACCTGGGTTCTGGAGGAACGTTGTTTCATTTCACTAAGTAGTGCATCAGCTAAATATGGTTGAAATGACAATAAAAGCTTCTTGACTTGACTGTTATACAAAAATAAGTCAACACTTTCTGGCCAATTAGAATCAAGATTGTTATCAGAGCTACGCTATAAAGCTAGATAATGGCTCTGAGATTTCCATACCAACCGCGACCTGAGTTTTTCCTTCTTACCTCAGTGTAAGAAAATGTGTCAAAATCGCTGCCTGTGTTTATCACACATGGTACAGAAGAGGTACAAATTATCTCGTAACACACTGGAGTATTCATCGAAATGTCAAAAACTGACCCAAATATAGTCTACATACCATAATCTGGAGCAGAATCTTCCTCGCTTGCTGCTCTCCTCGTTTCCAAAATTAGTTTGATGTTCACAATTACAGTAATAAACAAAAATAATACAGCACCGCCCTGAGAACACACAAATCATAAAAACTCAAAGCAGAAGCACAAAATGACAATACGATATGAAATGTTTCTCATGTAAATGAAGATGTTTACCTGGCAAATCCGTCGCAGAGCCCGTTTGTTGGTAAGTTTGTATTTCCAGGTAAGGTAAAGGCTACGCTGTTGTCGAGGGATAAAGGGCTTGGCTCGGGGATTCGGGGTCCAGGAGTCCATTATCCCTGTAACTCACTGCCCACTGCTGCTGCTACAGAGGACAAAAAGCACAAAAAAACTATTATTTATGTACAAGTTAAATACTGTTCAAATTGGTGTTATAGGTGAAATGCAAATCTCAGTGGTGCTATGATTGTTTAAGTGTAAATGATGTGTAGGAAATAATACAAAACAGGGCATGCTGTCGCAGGTAAATAAAAAAAATAAAAAACGATTTCCCGATAACAGCAGCACTGCAAACGCACAATGTGGAACTACAAAGGTGAGAAAAGGGAATTGGCGACACGGCGACACTTTCCACACAACCTTTGTGCGGAAAGTGGGCACTTTTATAAATAAGACGCCAGAGAAGTCCAGAGTTTAGAGGGTGGTGCATCAGTAATAATGGTCCATGGGGAAACAGCAGCACTGCAAACGCACAATGTGGAAATACAGAAGGTGAGAAAAGGGAATTGGCGACACGGATAGCACGCACAACCTGTGTGTGGAAAGTGGGCACTTTTATAAATAAGACCCCAGAGAAGTCCATAGTTTAGAGGGCGGTGCGTCAGTAATAATGGTCCATGGGGAAACAGTGTTTCGTATTAAGTTAAATGGACTACACAAATTTTTTGTATTTGAATTGCTCGAGTTACTCGAGGAATCGTTTTAGCCATACATTATATATACACAATATACATATTTATAAATAAACATTTTTGCATTTCATTTGCATTCCTTGCTGTGTGCCTGTACTAGGCAAAACAATATATCTGTTAGAACAGATAAAAAAAACTTTACATATTGAAATCTGTTGTACTTTAAAGTACATAATACATGAAAAATTAATTTATGTAAAGTAACGAAGTAAAAACCCTTGGCTACGGTTCACCGTTGCATCTAATGCTTCTTGTGAAACAAGTTAGTCCCTATTATTGCTTATTTTAGAGTCACAATACACTGATCATCTGTCTTTAAAGTATGAAAATACTGAAGACGTTCGTGTGTATAATTTGTGTTACAAAGCAATGGAACTGGAGACTCCTTCCAGAAAAATATAAAAAACCGTCAGTTTTTAATGAAGTAAAACTTGAATGAATCCAAGTTCAAACATGCGGATTGATACAGACGTGTAATTTGGCTCGAAGCCGGAACTACAGCTGCTGAAACAAAAAACAAAAAAAACCCGACTCAACGCATTCTGACCAATCAGAATGGAGAATTCAACAGCTCCGGTTATAGCAGGATTTTACTGAAGTTCGCGTCTCTTTTTGCATGAAATATGCAAACAGGAGCAAAAAATATAACGCACAATTATTACAACATTATATATGCCACATAAAGACTTTTTCTCTTAATCCGGGTAGCTCACTGCCCCGGTGAGGGAATCTTTGCTAGCTTCCTACCCTTAGCAAGAAAGCAACCTTGTGCATGTAGTTCTAAAAGCGTTTACCTTTCCTCCAGGTTAGGTGTCATCCATCTTCAAAATTATATTTTATTACATTTATAAAGCTTGCTGTCAGCACCTGCGTGGTGCATGCACAAGAATATGGACAGCAAGCGTTATTATTAAAGCTACAATGGCGGCCACGTGTGCTGCTTCCATAATAAAAGTCTAGGAACCGTAAGAGTTCGAAGTGTATTTAATGATTTACACGTTTCTTTGTAATCTACACGTTATCCTCTCTTGGTGAAATATTTTTCGAACAATACTAAATCAGTCCTGGCGTGTGACATTATCCTTTATTATCTGAAATCATACTTGAATGAAATGATATTTGTTTGTAGTCAGTCAATTGTGTTATTGATTTCTTGTGCAATTTCTGTCCTGCTTAAACACTTCAGCTTCATTTAAACTGTAATTTATATCAACAGTCTGTTCAAATGGCTTAAGACCACAATTTGCAGTTCAGCATTTAAGCGTCAATCACTTTAACATGATAAAACTGTATTGAATGGACATTTGGTGTCACCCAGATGAGAAATTGTTCCATTTTGAATCTGGTTCCTCTCAAGGTTTCTTCCTCATACCATCTCAGGGAGTTTTTCCTTGCCACTTTCCCACTGGTTCGCTCATTAAGGTTAAACCTAGGGGCACTAACATATAAATTCATATTATACAACCTATTTATCTCTTTCGGTGATGCAGACTGATCCAAACAAGGACTGCCAGACTCCAGTGTTCTCCTGACAAACACAAAAACTCTATACACACCCTCCCAGATCCATACTGGACTTTTTTACAACTACAACACCCGTGCAATGTTTCTCTGGACAATCACTGCGATGACATAATGTCACTTTCTGACATGTAATCAATTTAGTATTCGTTTTTGTCCTGTTAGGTTCATTTAAATGTACTGTTTGCCCTAAACCAGAAATAAATCCCTTGGATGCTCAGGCAATAGATCTGATTCCAATTATAACATAGGCAATGCTACTAATGCAGCATACAAGTTATTCTTGAGAAAATAACAAACACAAAATGAAAGCAGTTAAAATCTCAAATATTCATTGATAGAATTTAAGAATATGTTTGTCCTCATTTTGTCTTCACTAAACGTTTTATCCTTCTCAGGGTTGGTGTGATGTCCCTCCCAGCAACACATAGGACATGAGAAATATACTGTGTGGACACTTTGACATGTACTTTAACCACTTCATTTAGGACTTATAACTACTGTACATTTTATACACACATACTACCATACTTGCATATTACACATTTAACAGTTGAACCTGCTAGTGAGTAATATTTTCCATACTGTTCATTCTGCACAGAACGTTCCCTTATTCAGTGTATATTGTACATTTTTTATGTAAGTTTTGTGAAGTGTACTACATCAACTATACTTCATATGTTTGGCATGTTTTTGTGAGTTGGGATAAAACCAAAGAAACACACAGACACAGGGAACACATTTAAAACATACAAAAAGACATAGCATAGGCCCAAACCCGGGACAAAACATAATTACTGATCTTTTTTCCAAGAAACCTTATTGCTCATTATTACAGATGCTTTGATAAATCTGCCACTGAACAATATTATGTGTTATGAGGGCATTTTCCCAAAAAATATTTAAAACATTGTTGTTTTAGATCAGGCTATTTCAAGTTTTAAAATACATGTATTGTATTTTCCCAGAATATTAATGCATGCATGTATGGTTATTATTTTGTATTTTTTTATATATATATTTGTTATTACTTTTTATATTACGTGTCTATATAAAAATAAAAATCAGATGCTTTATTTGAATTAGAAGTGTGTAAAATATTGCTATACATCGTTCCTTCATTTCTGGATTCTGTTTACAGTCTGGGGACTGAAAAAGAGTTTTACACACAGCCAGAACACAGCTGCTTTTCCTTAAAGGACAACTTAGATGCATTTTGCTCCATGATTTTGGGTCCATTTCAAGTTTTAAAATAGGAAAAGGGTCAGTTTTAAGGGCAGGCAAGGTCTTTTAATCAGTTTGTAGCAATTGCAATTGACCTTAAATGCAGCAGAAGGCGTTAGAAATTACAAATTGGTAGTCGTAAAAAAAATAATAAAAAAACTACCATGTAATTGATTAAAAAAAAAACGTTGTATTTGCTACTTTAAATGTAACATGAGGTAAGTGAGAATTAACATAAATCTATGCTGATTCATAATTTCACAACAGATAAACCTGAACCATCAACTGTTTGAGGAGGATAGAAATAAGAATGATGCGAATAAAAGGTCAGAATTTAAACATGAATTTTTACTGCTATATGCACTAATAATGAATTTTATTTAAAAAAAAATACAAATGGAAATCATTTCCTCTTCGACTTGTGACTTTTCTTCGATCGACTGCATAGAAAAGGAAAAAAAAACCAAGTTAAACATAAAATGGAAGGTACACAATCTGAAACAAATTGCTTCACACAAATGTATCTTACTGTGAAAGGTACTGTTTTTACCTCTCAGGTGATTTTGAGTGACTGCGGTGCCTATGGCTTCTGTGATGACCTGCCGTACCAGAGAGAATCCAGTCGATCAGACTTTCTTTACTTCATGAAATTGAGTTTACACAACAACGCTCTATACAAGAAGTAGCATCTTCATATAAATGATTAAGATGGTGGTGTAAATTAAACAGAAGGCAAATAATTAGAACTTTGAATTTAAATACTACAAAACAACCTTCTCCATTTTGAATAAATTTTGCTAAAATAAAGCTCTAAAAAGTCTCTAAAGCAGACTGTACTGAGATTTAGTGTACCTGGAGATTTTGAGCGATGCCTCCTTTCTCTGGATCGGCTACGGTGTCTGCGTGGACTCTTACTGCGATGGCGATCACGATCTCGTTCTCGTTCACGTTCACGCTCACGCCTGGGAGACGGACTACAGGAGAAGGAAGACAAAGTCTAATGTTAAACATGCCCATGTCTCTCTATAGGCTCGGTGGATAATCTCAGCCAAAGCATCTATAATCATAAAGATGGAACTCGTTACAGGACTAGTGTCCACAATTTACTTACAAATCACTGAAGCACACTTAGTGCTGCTGGTCTTTCTACACTTGCAAACACGGACTTCTAAATGACCCCATGTATCAGTCCATGTATAAGACAAAAGGTTCCCATTGAGTTTTCCCCCCCCCCAACTTATTTATCTACTTATTACCTTCCCATTTACAATAACACTAATCAATAATTAAAGTCATTCAGATGATGAAATATCCATATCAAATCATATCAAATGCAGACACTGTAATTAAAATAAGCCGTAAAACCAAAAACTGTAAAACCGTAAACTGGCTTTTACAGCCGTCTTCTAACTTTTGACTGGTACTTCATGACTTGCTGGCTTCATCAGTGCGTTTATGAAGAATTGTGTTTAAAAAAAAAAACAAACAAAAACCAGGGAGACGGAGAACACTACTGCACGTGTACCTTCGTCTCTTCGGTGATCTGCTTCGTCTGCAAACGTAGAAAGAAAAGAATCGTTAGAAATCCGAATAGCTGCTTATAAACGTGAGAAACACTCCAGCAATACACTCGCCTAATTTATTTAATTACTCCCAAATAGTCTAGTACTCTAATAAATAAACCTTGTGCACACGCCACATTACACACTACTTACATTTATTAACTGTATACTTGATTTTTGTCTCGAATGTCAATAACTGACCTTCTGGGTGAGCGGCTTCGTCTGTAGCGAGGAGATGGAGATCTGCGAGGTCTATCTAAATCTCTGTAGCTCCGTCTGTGTGGCTCTGGTGCCTGCACTCGCTCCGGCTAAATCAATCAGAAGAGAGAAAGACGTGAACATTAATGTTTGGAAGATGATCGTAGACCTTGCTTTTCTATTAGTTTTATTTCTAATTATTTTTAATGAATGACGCATCATACATCATATTTGTCATTCATTTTCAATTGAATTGTACATTCTTCTTTTAATATATGCAATTATCTAGGGAGTTAAATTTTTTTTTTAAATAAACAAATAAATAAAGCTCAAAACAAACAAAAATGCATAAAAAAAATAGAGAATCTTTTCAAAAATTTAAAACACCTTTACAATTTAGGAGCCATTTGTTTATTTTTTATTTATTTTTTTATTTTTTAAGATTTATATATCTATGATTTTGATCTTTTCCAAATTTTTTTTTTTGCTGTTTTGCAGGTGTTTCAAATGTATTTATTGCATCATACCTTCTCTTCCTCCTCCTCTTCTTCTTCTTCACTAGACTCCACTTCATCTAGGTCTTCTTCCAGGGCACTGATACGTGGATCGAGAAGCTCAGCCTCCTCCAGAACCTGCCTCTTCTACAAAAATGACTTCCATTAGCACAGATGCGTACCTTAATATTCATTCAAATTCCCAAAAAAAATCTCAACCAACCAACCTGGAGCCTTGGGAGAATGATGTCACATGCACGTTCGGCGTGAAGCAACTCGTCTATGAACTCATCCACGTGCATCAGCTCAAACTCTGAGAAAACACAGGTTCACCGGTTGTGTTTACATAATAAAAAAATATATATATTCCTGTATCCTGGGATCTATAAATGTTTCCTGAGGATCACACCGGAGCTGGTGGACTAGGGTCTAATTCTGGACCGTGTTGTACCTCCGTTTCTGTTCTGGGTTTTAACCTTCCTGTAGTCATTGTACAGCGGTTCCAGGTATTTATAGCAGTCCACCGAGGTGCCAGTCAGACGCATATACATGGCTCCAAGCAGGCGGACATATCTGTAGAGACAGTAAAACAAAGTGACCAAAAGCAATGATGAGGTGCTTTCTACAAGAAAATGACATGAAATAATATTCTCATGAATGATGGATTTCAGCTCATGCATTCTGCTTCAAGACACATCACAGAATCCTGAACATGGGGCCGAGCGATTCACTAATAAAAGAAACTCACAACCAATTCTTTTTTTTCCCCCATTCGTTACAGTATCTCAAGTTTCTACAGTACAGTGTCTCAAATTTTACGAATAAGGGAGATGTGTGAACCTGCAGTAAATACAGGGGAATAAAGTTGATCAGTAAGAGTAGTGGAAGCCAGGCTGAGAGAAAAGGTGACCATCTGTGAGCAACAGTATGGTTTCATATCGAGGAAGAGCACCACAGATGTTACCCTTTTATGTTGTATGGTGTAGAGACAGTGGCATTGAGTAAAAGACAGGAGGTGGAGCTGGAGGTAGCAGAGCTGAAGATGTTAAGGTTTTCATTGGGAGTGACGAGGATGGATAGAATAAGAAACGAGTTTATTAGAGGGAGAGCGCATGTAGGACGTTTTGGAGACAAGGTGAGGGAGGCGAGATTGAGATGGTTTGGACATGTGCAGAGGAGGGACATGGGGTATATCAGTAGGAGAATGCTGAGGATGGAGACACCAGGATGGAGAAAAAGAGGAAGACCAAAGAGGAGGTTTATGGATGTGGTGAGGGAAGACATGCAGGTATGTGGGTTGAAAGAGGCAGATGTAGAGTTCAAGGTAGTGTGTAGACGGAGGATCCGCTGTGGCGACCCCTAACGGGAGCCAACTATATTTAGTATATTTTAGTCAGTGTGCAGCTTGTATAGCAGAATAGATTTACTGTCCTCTGAAAATAACTCAACATATAGCCATTAGTGAGTACACCCTAAGTAATAACAGCTGTACATCATGTAACCATGCAAAGCCACATGTCCTATTCATCATGTTCATGTTTTCATCTGCTTGACACGACCATACAAATTTGTGTATCTTGTATTAGAGCAGAAAAATTTAGTGCTTTGAGTACAATTTTCTCATACTGACCACCGGATGTTCAACATGGTACCTCATGGTAATGACTCTCTAAAGATTTGAGAATTAGAATTGTTGCTCTCCATGAAGATGCTGAGGCTATAAGAAGATCAGTAGGACCCTGAAACTGAGTTACAGTACAGTGGACAGGGTCATACAGAGGTTTTCCTGGACGGGTTCCACTCAGGACAGGCCGCGCAATGGTCCATCAAAGAAGTTGGGTCCTAGTGCTGTGTGTCATGTGTGTGAGTGCTGCAGCATTGCTTTAGAGGTTGCAGAGGCAGAAGGTCCGCTTGTCAGTGCGCAGAACATAAAACCACACACTGCAACAGGTCGGTTTGCATGGGCGTCATCCCAGGAAGAAGCCTTTTCTGAAGCTGGTCCACTGCCTGCAAACAGTTTGCTGAAGACGACCTTTCCAAGAAAATGAATTACTGGAACCATGTCCTGTGGTCTGATGAGACTAAGATAAACTTGTTTGGCTCAGATGGTATCCAGCATTTGTACTGACTGGTGAGAAGCACCAAGAAAATTGTGTCTTGTGGGAAACATGGAATTCAACATGTACTGTGACATTCTGAAGCAGAACATGATGCCCTCCCTCCAGAAACTGGGCCGAATGGCAGTTTACACACATAAAACACACCGCCAAGGTGAGCTTCAGCATCCTGAGGAAGCTGAAGTTCAAGTAGTGGCCAGATATGTCTCCAGACCTGAACCCTACCGAGCACATGTGATGCATCCTCATGCGTGATGTCATTAAGGAGGATCCCAGCAACAACCTGTGCAGCTCTGGTGAATTCCATGCCCAGGAGGATTAAGGCAGTGCTACATAACAATGGTGCTCACACAAAATATTGACACTTTGGACACAGTTTTGACATGTTCTCTTAGGGTGTACTCACTTTAGTTGCCATCTGTTGTGACAATAATGACAATGTTGAGTTATTTATAGAGGACAGTAAATCTGTACTGCTACACAAGCTGCACACTGACTACTCTAAACTATACCCAAGTTTTATTTCTATAGTATCGTCCCTTGAGAACAAATAATAAACGGTTGCTGAAATGTGAGGGGTGCACTTACTTTTGTTAGATACTGTAACTTTTTATTTGTTATTTAATAATAACTTTTGATAATTAAATGAGAAAATCTCTCAACAAGCACACTCCAAAATCTAGTGGAACATCTTCCCAGAAGAGTGGAGGTTATTAACAGCAATTTGGGATAAAATGTAGAATGAAGAAAAGAAAAAAGAACATACTTATGGTCTTATAGACAGATGTCCACAAACTTTTGAACAAAAGTTGTCAACTTGACTATCCAGCATTTTTTTTTCACAATTGCAAAGCAAATCCCTATACAGTACATACTTGAAATCTTCGTTCTTGATGAACTCTACGATGATGTCTTTCTCCGGCTGGATCTGGAGCATCTTCAGGGTGAGGCATAAGAACGGCGTGGGTTTGATGTTGCCTCCGAACACGCCGCCGACGAATTTCAGCTCCATGGCTTTGTCCACGACGAGCTCGGCTATAGGTGGCGTAAGCAGTAACCATGTTGGAGGAGGAGCCAAAAACAAAAAGGATGAAGAAAAAAAAAGTATAACACTTTCATAAGTGAATAAAAAAAATACATGTCAAAATTATTATCTGCCTAAACATACTCCAGACAATGAGTGATTCATTTTAGATAACAAACCAGTCTGTTTAAAACCAGTCTGTCCAAGTAAAATATATTAGTCAATGCAACATAAATGAATAAATTTCCCCCCCTTTATTTAGGACATGTCTTCGAATTCATATTTGCTCCACATTTTACACGATATTTTCCCCTCTGACTTTCCCCATTTCTTATTTCGCTCAGCAGCAATGCATCGGTTTGTCTCCATTATCATTTTATCGTCTCTAGAAACGAGCTGCTGTTTATCCAGGAGCAAAGATCTTTATTTGTTTACTGTACAAACCTATTAAAAAGTCTGACCTTTATTTTGACCCTCACTCAAGACTCCACAACGACACAAAGAGACATTGTCTCCGAGCAGCTTTACCGAATTTGTGAAATAAAGTGAACGATGTGTATTTATCCCTGAAGAGCAGCCTGGGGCGACTGTGGCAAGGAAAAACTCCCTTAGATGTTATGAGGAAGAAACCTTGAGAGGAACCAGACTCAAAAGGGGAACCCATCCTCATTTGGGTTACATCAAGAGTGTGATTATAGTCTTTAAACAATACAGAACACTGGAGAGCGAGAACTAACATGAGCACTGGAGTGTGTGATGAGTATCATTTGAGATTATAGAACTAGGAGCTACTGAGCAACTCATAAAATCTCTCAACATTTGCGATCATCACAGATCCAACATCAGCTTCTCCATTTTAGAGCCTTTAAACACTCAAAAAGCAGTCCAACGTCCAAACTCCAGATGAAGTGAAATCCAGATGGTGCATCTCCAGATGGTTCTGGATGTGAGCTACAGATTCCTTCTCGCAATCTATTCATCTATCTTGCACTATATTCTACCTATCATGAGTTATATATATATTATAATGATTATAGACACCTGATAATCTCATCATTAATTAGTTTTCTGTTGTTTTTTTTTACCATTTAACACTTACTACTGGTAACTGGTAAATTTCCACTGCCTTACTTTAGATTTATACATGAAAATAAAAGAATTTCAAGCAAAATAACTCGCATTGAAGTTACAGAGAAAAAACTCTTTATCTACATTATTTATAAAAAAATAAAATAAAAAACAAATGCCTGAAAATCATATAGACTTAATTCCAAAATACTTTATATATACACTTTATAGTAACATTCTGTAGTTGTGGCTACAAACCAGGTTAGCATCATTAGCATTACTAGCATCACTAGCATTACTAGCATTACTAGCATCACTAGCATCATTAGCATCATTAGCATCATTAGCTCACCCGTAAGCCCGAAACATTCCTCCTTCCAGTATTTAGACTCATAAATGCGGGTTCGAATGATTTTCTCCACCAGATATTGTGGATTTGTTCCGTGTATACTGTTCGCATCCTTCACTGTCCTGTTTGCCATCACGGCCTAAACAACATTCACTCACTCACACACTCAATGAAATCAAACGCGCTGAAGCAGGAGACACGGAGACCAGCCGCGTCCCAAACACCGTAGGATTACACTTATAGTGTACTACTTTTAGCGGTTTTGCGTCCTATTAAGTGCACACTTTTTTAAAATAAGGCGTTGTTTGAAATACAACCAATAAATAAAAGCTTCCGGGTTATCGATAAATGTGCTGTTTCTTGTTGAATAATTAAGTGCACTAGATAGGCTGTTAAGTAATTAAAATGTTTGGCGATATAGTAAATGTACAAAATAATTTAAAATAATATCAAAAACAATGTTTTAACACGGTGTGCACTTGAAAATGTATTTGAATTTACGCCGATGAGTTAGCGCTTCCGGGTGTTAATGGCTACGTTGCAAATGGTTGATTGATAAATATTGAAGGCACCTAGGGCGCAGAAGAGATTTACTAACTAGGGCACAAATATGATCAGTTTTTTTTTGTTTTATATAGAAATTGATTTAGAATACAAAAACTTATTAATCATTAATATTTATTAATTATTAAAATTTTAAAATAATTAAAAAAAAAAATAAATAACATTATAAATATGTTTTTATAAAAATGTTTTGGGGAGATAAATCTCTGGGAAAGTTTTCTGAAAAAAAAAAAAAAAAATATATATATATATATATATATATATATATATATATATATATATATATATATATATATATATATATATATATATATATATATTAGTCCCTATAAGTCCCTATAAGATTCGAATGCATTTTACTATAAAATTGCGTTAGTAAAACCACTTCCGGGTTTGTATTCTAGCGCCCTACGTAGTGCACTTATATGTGTTTAAGACTCAGCCGACAACTCTCGGGATTCCTACGAACTGTTTCCGCCGGTCAAGTGGGCGTGTACTATGGTGACGTCATTTACGCGCGAAAAAACGCTGCGGCTTAATGCAGCGCTGGTCTCGCGCGTGTTCAGGTTGTAGAGTTATTTCTAGTTATTTTTTAGACTTTTAGAGTGAACCTTCAGTGAATGTTATAGTGTAGAGCAGTTTGACGGAATCAGATTAACGCACATTAATTAAATATAAAGGAGTCTTAATAAAGGTAAGCAGATCAGCGCAATGAAAGATTGAGTCCCAAATGTCCTTCTGCTCTCGGCAGAAGTTCACCACATCCTCTAGAATACACTGGCCTACACGTGTTATATGGTGTATTACAGTATGAAGCAGGAGGAATGATTTGAAGTTGAGCCTGACTCATAGATTGGTAGTTTGATTGGTAGTTTGATTGGTAGTTTGATCAGTAGTTTGGTCGGCGGATTGATCGGTAGTTTGGTCGGTAGTTTGTTTGTAATTTGAAGTTTGATTAGAAGTTTGATTGGGAGTTGCAATGGTTTGATCAGTAATTTAATTATTGGTTTGTGCACTATTTAGAATAGTGTTTATTTGTTTCACATACGTTACAGCACAGTATATTTTTAAGCTTAAGGGCCTTGCTCAAGGGCCCCAAGAGTGGCAGCTTGGCGATACCACTGATTGAACCCCTGACCTTTGGCTCAGTAACTCAGCACCTTAACCACTGAGCTACAGATCCCCTCATTTTCATTAGTAGTTTCTACAGTATTGGATTAGTAGTTTGATTAGTCATTTTTATTGGTAATTTGATTGATAGTTTAAATAGTAACCTTTTTTTTTTTTTCGGTTATGAAATCACTAGTTTGATGAGTTATTTAATGGGTAATTTAATCAGGGAGTGTTTTGTCATTTCAGGAAAAATGAGTCCCTATGCCACAAGACTGCGTGTGAGAAGAACTTACTCCTGGCCTGGAAAACCTATCCGTGAAGACCGAAAGCTGAAGAGACACCATCATGAGTGAGTGTGGAGATGTTGAGCTGGATCACATAATGAGCTTAGGATTCAGACCCATTGACATCCTTTTTATTTCTGACGTTTGGTTATTTTTTGTCTGAAATGCTCCTCAGGTCTTTGACTATATCTGTAGAAGGACGGCCGGATGGTGCGCAGGTGTCTGTAGGTCAGTGTATTCTGATCGAGGGAGAGGACAACGATAACCCGTACGTCGCACAGCTGCTCGAGCTGTTCTGTGATGGTAAGAGATTCTGTCTCCTTTCACACTGCCACGTTAATGATCTGGTCTTTCAGAATATACTCACATTAACATGAAGAATGGATCTGATTTTCTGCATTATTAGGTGATGAATCTGATTTTTCTGATTCAGGACTGGTTTCAAGACTTTTTCCCGTTGACATGGATATATTGCTTGTGCTCCTTCTTGCCGTCTATCTTCTAGCCTTGCTTCAGTGTTTGGCAGCAGCTTCGAGTGTGATAGTTCCTCTAAAAATCCATTAACTTGTGACAGCCTTCTGATCCAGCCATTTGAATGGTTTTGATTTGTTTTCTGCTTGTTTCTGAAGTCTATATGCAATAAATCTGCAAAGTCATTGTGCAAAAAATATCTTCATTTTCACCATATGTAAAGACTTTTGAAGGACATTGTGCTTCTTAAGCCAACTAAAGTAATGAATCCTTTAAAAGTCTCAATTCAGTTTGGAGGTTTACTGGTTTAATTTTTTTTTTCCAAACCTGTCCTTTACACACGATGCGGTTGTAGGACAGTGATGGTTTTGACTACAGCATTAATCAATTTTCTTCAGCATCATGTGAACGATGTCTTCAAATCCACCACGTTCACGTGTATCGACCTCATATCCCAAAAGTGTTTGATGTCCCTATATGTAATTCGTTCGACTTTTTATTTCCCCAACCTTAATTTCTCATCACTCTCATGTCTGCTGTACAACAGACCAAAGCATACAAGCAATTAGCACTGACTATATTTAATAGAAGGATGAAGAAATCAGTGATTTGGTTACTTCATATTTGGGAAATTTATTCTAGATAAACTGTAAAGGACCTACTGAAACCCAGGAAGATTTGAAATAGTTGGCCACAAAAATAAATATAATGGCGCTAGGTGTTCTCTTAATAAAAACAGAGATCTAGTAAAACATTAAAACGAACATTTATTCTAAAGTTTTTCCAAAGAATATTAATGCAGATGTGGTGACCAGGTCTTTTTTGGGCATATCATCTTATTTTATTTTATCCAAGCAGTTCTGGAAAAATGTGTAATTTCACTTTACTTCTAGTAATATTATTGAATGTAGTCTGTGTTCATGTGTGTGAAGGCTGTGTGCATGGTCCAAATAATGTCTGAATGTCTGTTAGATACAGGGAAGGAGAAGAGAGCGGTGGTGCAGTGGTTTGTGCGAATGTGTGAGATACCCCACAACAAAAGGAAGTTACTGGGCCGGGACCCTCATCCACAAGAAATCTTCTACTACGAGGATCGCTCCTGTGAAACCGAAGTGGACGCTCAGACTATACTGGGAACAGTTGAGGTCAGTGTGTGTTGATTTAAAAAGTGTGTGTGTGTATGTATGTATGTATGTGTATATAGTTACATGTGCATCATCAAAACCATCTAAATCAGTTAAGTCTAGCACAGGGGTAACCAACAGGTTGCCCGCAAGGACCACATGGGTCGCCTGTGGGCCTTTTCTAAAAAAAAAAAAAACAGCTCACCATAGTGTGGGTATGTATATATGTGTGTATGTATGTATATACGTGGACGAGCACCAGATTGCAAGTGAAAGATGGAGCATACGCTTCTACGTTTGCCTGCTGTGCAAAACGTAAAATATTTTTACAATTGTGTTTTTTTTTATACTCATTGTAAGATCAAAGAATTACACGTCGAACCATTGTTGTGGTTTTTCATTGATGTTTATTATTATTATTGTTTTTCATTAAATGTGTTGTAAATGGTGATGTGTGTGTGGTTCTGGGATTGTCTGTATCGCTTGTCTTTATCATACAGGTTTGTGGTTCCCTTTCTCATGTAGATTAAACACATTCCCCCTGAGGATCAATTCCCAGATGACAACAGCAAAGACACTTTGTTTGTTAAACTTATGTGGGACACTAAGAAATGTGGAGTTATGGATCCTCAGTTGATTAAGCCACCTCAAAGCCCCAAGTCTTCACCCCCAGCTCAGCATGCACATAGACTCCGTGCTCTTCCCACCCCGGACCCCTGCGTGATGAAGCGAGCCATGTCTGGTATGAACACCCGTGGCTGCATGAGCACCGGCAAGATGGGTTCCACCGAGGCTGAATCGGCACACTCCGCCTCCAAGCTGTCTGCCGCCAAACTCCTGAACGTGAAGAGGAGAGGCAGAGTCTCATCCAACTCGAACATCCGCAAGAAGCTTGACCTTTGCAGTGAGTGCTTCTGGAGTTTTCTTATGCTTCCAAAAGTTTTAAATGAATCTGTAAACTCTTATTGTACAGTATCTCTCGAAATACTAATGTATCTCACAAAAGTGAGTACACTCCTCATTTAAGCAACCATTTAAAATATCTTCTAAAGGGACAAGGCTACGGAAATTAAAGTTGGATATATTTTAAAGTCCTCTAAAAATAACTCAACATAGTCATTATTGCTGGCATAGCTGGCAGCAAAAGTGAGTACACCCTAAGAGAACATGTCAAAACTGTGTCCAAAGTGTCAATATTTTGTGTGAGCACCATTGTTATGTAGCACTGCCTTAATCCTCTTGGTCATGGAATTCACCTGAGCTGCACAGGTTGTTGTAGGAATCCTCTTCCACGCCTCCATAATGACATCACGGAGCTGCTGGATGTTAGAAACATGTCGCTTTTCCACCTTCCGCATGAGGATGCATCACAGGTGCTCAATAGGATTCAGGTCTGAAGACATACTTGGCCACTCCATTACCTTCAACTTCCTCAGCATGACAGTTGGCATCTTGGCAGTGTGTTTTGGGGTTGTTATGATGTTAGAAAACTGCCGTTCGGCCCAGTTTCTGAAGGTAGGGCATCATATTCCACCTCAGTACAAGTTGGAATTCATGTTTCCCTCAATGAACCGCAGCTCCCCAGTGCCAGCAGCACTCGTGCAGCCCCAGACATGATGCTACCACCACCATGCTTGACTGTAGGCAAGACACAAATTTCTTGTTTCTCCGCACCAGGGTGTAACCACACATGCTGGACCCAATCTGAGCCAAACAAGTTTATCTTAGTCTCAGAACTCAAGGCATGGTTGCAGTAATTCATGCTCTTGTACAGGTTGTCTTTAGCAAACTGTTCACAGATTTTCTAGTGAGCCAGCTTCAGAAGAGGCTTCCTTTTGTGTGGCATATGGTCTGAGCACTGACAAGCAGACCTTTAACGTCACCTGATCCACAGCGTGTAGACCCAACTTCTTTGATGGACCCTTGCGAGGCCTGTTTCTAGTGGAACCCGTCTTGGAAAGCCGCTGTATTACCCTGGCCACTGTACTGTAACTCTAATTTTCAAATCCTCAGAGTTCTTTGCCATGAACATCCAGTGGTCAGTACGAGAGAATTGTACTAAAAGCACCAAATTGTGACTGCTCTAATACAAGATAAACAATTTTACATGATGACTAGGACATGTGGCTTTGCAAAAAATTACACGAATGTACTGAAGGTGTCCGTTCTTATTGAACATCACATGCTTGTCACTGGTTGGACGTCAGCTTCCGGTTCAATGCAAATAATTGTATTTATAACAGTTTCTATATAAATGCAAACGAAGCAGTAACGTAAAAGTGAAATAGAATCTCACATTAAACAAAAACTCCCAGTAATATACTCTCTTTATCTCTCCACACCAATGAACACGCACCAGATACAGTATGATTTAAACGGCCTAACAAAACAGTCAATGACCCAAGGTACTTAACCCCATAAAAAATGAAGTAGGGTCAAGAGGAAATGTTATTTCTTCTATAAATCATGAGCACTGCATTTACTCAGTGCATACTTTTGAAAAGATTTTGGAGGAAGGGGCCCACAGATCCTATTAGAATTCCTTGAAAGCAAAAACCTTGTCCAATCAAAGCCTTTTATGCTTGAGGTTTGGCAATCATGTCAAACAGCCATTTTTGAATCCTAGGTGGTGATGTGAATTGGCATTTGATCAAGATTACCCACATAGCCACCACCATACTGAACAGAAGACAACTTCTGACCATTTATCAGTGCTAATGTAAAACCAGAACGTCCAAAACCAGAACTAATTCAACATCAGGACTAATCATTTTCAAAAACATGAACGGAACATTCTCCTGAAACCCGGACACTTCACCCCAAATACCAAAAAGTGCGAGCATGTGTCCCTTTCAAGCTCTTAAAGCGATCACAGAGGGGGCTACTAATGAGCAAATTATTCAGAAGTTTGACTTGAGTAATGTAACCCATGTATCTTATAAACTGTAGAAGTGTAGATCCTGTAGGCTTCAGACCCTCTTTTCCAAATGTCTTAAGATATTAAAACATTTACATACTCTAATTTCTCGAACAATGTTGACTGTGGTGCTAAACATTCACAGAAAACATATCCAAGCATGATCATTTTTTGCATGTATAAATAGATTTCCACATTCCTTCACTTCTGGAAGCTTTCGATTTTCAATGGTCTCTTGGACTTGAAGTGGTACGTTAAAATCGGCACCACCAAACTGCCACTTGAGGCCCTTGAGCAAGACCTTAACCATCAACAGTTCAGTTGTGAGTTGCTCTGGATAAGGTGTACTGTCTAGCAAAGTTGTAGCTCAGTGCTTAAGACGTTGGACCTCTAATCATAAGGTTGAGAATTCAAACACCAGCACATCAAGCAGCCACTCAATGCCTGGACCTATCAAATTGCAAGTCGCTTCGCATAAATGGAAATGTATGCTGACATGTAGAAGAAGGAGTGTTATGTTCCATGCTATCTACTTTATGTATATATATATTTTTGTTAATTAACTAAATGTTTGATCATTTGAGATATTGGAAGCTTCTAGAGGAATATAGAATTGTATTTATTTTTACAAAATATTTTACATTGCAAATTTGTGAAAGTAAAAAGCACCAGTCATATTTTGCATAGTGTCGAACATAAAATCATATGTTCGTCTTGTTAGTTCAGTATATGTATATGGCACAATAAATGACACCTTCCATGATGTGAGATTTCCCTCACCCCACTTTAGGTCCAGTGAAGATCTCTAGAGATTTTCTTGGGGAGAGATTGGATGATGACCAGGAGACGGAAGAAGTTATGGCCAGCAAACTTTGTGCTTCACCTTGTCGCATCACCATCAGACTGACTCCCCTCCCATTCGCTGTCATTAACAAAAATTCCACTGATGATGAGAATCTGTCCATCCAGCCTCTGCAAAGCCCACAGAAGCCCAGTCACTCTGCATGTGATAACACCTCCACCAGGTCAGCTTGGGTAGATGTACATGACTTTTTTTTTTTGTTTCTACCTCTAAATTAATCAGGCGCAAGACAATAATGCTTTATTTTATTTATTTATTTTTTGCTCACATTGTTACTATAGCAATCATAATGAAATCTAGTTCACAAATGATAAACCTTGCAGCTCTATAGTCAAAACAGCTGTTATGGAAAATCTATCATCCACTGGATCAGATTTTAAAATTCAACAGTTATATAATCCGATCTAGCACACATTTTCGTCAACAAAAGTCAGAGTTATGCATTTAATTCAGAGCTAATGGAGGTGTTGCTAAAAAAATCTATCTTGCTGCTGCTCTTCCAGGGACTTGCTCGGGGTCGAGCCTCTGGATGACGATGTGTTTGAGTCAGAGGCGCTCATAAGTAAAGGCAGAACTCCTCGTAGGCGAGAGGCCACTCCCAGGAGAACTGGTTTGAGGGGACATAAGTAAGTCTGTCTCCCTCACTGTAAATTGACCTGACTAACACTGTGAAGTGCACAATGTTTGAGTTAAGAGGATGTTTTCCAATTCACAAAACCTGGGTGATTTTCTTTAATTCCTTCTTTCCCTTTTTTCTTCTAACTGCTTTTTTTCCTTTTGATCTGATTTGCTTTGAGCATGAATGTGTGCAATGAGAGGAACATAGATAAGTTTTGAAGTCATGACATCAGTGGCACTTGTGCGTCTTTTCCGTTGACAGCGTGAGAACGCCATCTAGGAGGAGAGAGTCGGCTACAGCCAGAGAGCCTGCTCTTGCGGTGCTGTAAGTATATGGAGTTATGAAAATAAAATAAAGTAAATTTACCTACCTACTATGATCAATTAGCTGTGCACTCTCATTTTAGTGCTTATTGGTTACTAAGATGTGTGTGTATCTTGGAGTAACAAATATTTTGAATTTTGCCAGTAGCCGTTTAGTCTTAGAAATGGTAAGAAAAGGTGAAGTCTTGAGACTTTTGTAAATTTTCTATTTCACAATTGCTGATATACATTTTTACTTGAATTTTCATTGAGACTTTGTCAGTATAAAAATTGAACACATTGACACCCAATGATTCTTGGATTAAAGGTAAATTAGGTGTTCAGTTTGGAGGGAAATCTGCAAGTGAACACTGTTTATATGCTCTCAGGGCTGAAGAGCAGGAAGACTCACCTGTGCAAACTAATGCCACTCCACGCTCCAAGAGAAAATCTGCCCAGCTTGTGTCCTCTCTCATTCGAAAGCAGCTGTGAGTTCTCAGGCTGGAATGGTCTGCATTCTTCTCTTTTATTCACCAATATCATGCCATGGTTATACTGAGATCATGAATTGACTTGTATTGTAGGCTGACTGAATGTGGCGAGTTGCAGTCGGACGGGGAAGACGCTGATGACGACGGCTGTTTCGTACCCTCTAAGATCGATCTGGAGAGCAGCAGTGAAGATGAAGGGGAGGCGAAAATAGACAGTGAAGACGAGCTCGTGGTGAAGCGGAGTAGGCGCTCGGCAGGTCCGAGAACGCCGTTGACTGAAAAGACTCGCACTTCTGCAAGAACTCCTCGCAAAACTCCTAATAAAAAGGTACACATTGATTAAATGAGTCAAGGTATTTGTGTTGATACTAATTTCCTAATGTCCTATTGGAGAGGAATACATTTATACAATTTAGGTTTAATGCCTTAATAATCTGATTAAATAAACAAACAAACTGAACTGAATATAAAAATGATTCCTCTCAGTATTTCATTGTTTAAAAGGAAGTTGCACAGGGGCAGTCAAATCTAAGGTTATTAAAAAATATATTAATGGTAAAGAAATCTCAATTATAGCAACAAAACCTTGTGTTAGATTCTTAATTTCTTCATCAAATCCGACTGCATCAGCTACACTCCAAAATAAACCTGGTCAAATAATAATAATTAAATAGTAGTCAAATAACATAAGTTAATGTACTGATGGTGAAAAAACTAAATGCTATTGCTATTACAAAGTGCAACAAATTGCTGTTTATCCTCTGAGCATTGTATGAAGTCTCTATACATCAAGAAGAAACTTTTTGCACTTCTCTTTCTCAGGGTTTCTCACTGCTATAAAATATAATATTTATATATTTTATTAGTATTAAAATAATGTTTTTTTTGTTGTTGTTTCTTTTCCTCATGGATATAGCCTGCTCCCCCGGTTCCTCGTACACCACGTCATGCCACTCCCAGCATTCCTAGCAGGAGTTTGCCAGCCAGGAAACCTGGGAATGTATTGGAGGAAGCAAGGGCAAGGTAAGAATGTGCCATAACTCTGACTATAAACTTATTTCTGTAGGGCGTTTTACAAAACAGTGCTATCAAACCATTCACTTGGTGCTCTCTCTCCATGTTTCCCATGATTGAGTTATTTATGCGATTTCAAATTTATGTGGCAACAATTTAAGTTTATGAAGAGTCTTATGTAGACTTTTTTTTTTTTTTTGCCCTATCTGCCCTTTAAATAATTGTTTTGGGTTTCTTATCAACTTGACTTTCATTTCCCTTTTATTTAGACTGAACAAATATATTAATAGAGGTGAAAGTGTGGGGGAAAAAAAAAATATATATATATTTTTTCCTTTTTTTATCCCCATGTTCTATCCCCAATAGATTGCATGTGTCTTCGGTCCCTGAGTCTCTGCCATGTCGTGAACAGGAGTTTCAAGACATCTACAATTTTGTGGAGAGCAAGATCATGGATGGCACTGGAGGGTGTGTCCACAGCTGCACAATGTTTCCCTACTCAGTCTTGCTTATTTAAATAAAAAATGGTGTTTAATTGCATGGCGTGTGTTCAATGTGCTTCAGGTGTATGTATATCTCCGGCGTTCCTGGCACAGGAAAGACTGCCACAGTGCATGAGGTCATTAGGTCTCTGCAGCAGGCAGCAGAGCAGGAGGAGATCCCATCATTCAGCTTCATCGAGATAAATGGCATGAAGATGACGGACCCTCATCAGGCCTATGTGCAGATTCTGCAGGTGTCTTATTAGAGTTGATGTATTTCATCTATGATTCTGTCTTTTTCTGTTCATTTTAATTAGTAGGAAAATTGAGATTTTTTTTAAATTAAAATTTATGATGTGGCGCATTATAGAAACTGACCGATCAGAAAGCGACGGCAGACCACGCTGCCGCCCTGCTGGAGAAACGCTTCAGTACACCAGCACCGAAAAAGGAAACTACAGTGCTGCTAGTAGATGAGGTGAGCTTCCAGAACTGTTACATCTGTGGGATTTTTGGATAAATTAAACATAAGGATTGGTCTGAATCTAAATGGCATTGTACATGCAAAGTATGGGGGTGTCTGGATTTCTCACTATTTCTTCAATTCTCGCTCTGAGAAATGATGTATTTGCAAAAATAAAAAAAATCATTGTGAAAAAACAAAAAAATACTGAAAATGGTCTGGAAACAGCTCTGCACCTACATTCTTATTATAGAAATCAAGTTTCTTTTAAATTATTGGATATACAAATATAAAATAAATATTAAAACAAAGCCTTCATGCACCCTTCATATACCGATCACATAGCTAACTGAATTTTTACATCTGTGTGGCCATTGTGGTTGATCTCACCTTTTTATGACCGCAATTACGTGTATATGTGTGTGTGTGTGTGTGTGTGTATATGTATATGTGTATATGTGTATATGTGTATATGTGTATATGTGTATATGTGTATATGTGTATATATATATATATATATATATATATATATATATATATATATATATATATATATATATATATATATATATATATATATTTTCTCGCTCTGAGAAATGATGTATTTGCAAAAATAAAAAAATAAATCCACATACAAAAAAATATACACATACATACATACACACACACAGTGGCGATCAAAATTAGAGAACAGTGTATAAACAATTGAACAATTCTGCAATAATGTCATCTTCACTGCTCAACAGTTGAAGGAGTTTTTGTCCTGTCTATACCATACTACCAGAACACGTTTTCCACAAAATATCTAAGGCATTTAAAAAAAAAAACATTACATTGCAGAAAACTCACTGATCAAAATTAGAGAACAACAATGACTGTAGCATGGAAAAAGATTACAACATAATTTTCTGAAGGTTACAACAGTCAGCAATTAGTAGGAAGTGTACAGGCCTCTGCTCTGATTGACTTCAGCACATCTGCAGCCACAGGACAGCACCAGTCTCTCACACTGCTCTGGTGTGATTTTGGTCCACTCTTCTTCCAGTCTCCTCCACAGTTCAGTGACTGTAGTGGGTTTCTTGGCCATAACTTTGTCGCCAAGGATTGTTCAGAGGTTCTCTATTGGGTTGAGATCAGGACTCTGGGCAGGCCATGTCATTATTTCAATGTTTTCAGTTTCAAGGAACTGCTTTACCCTTTTGCTGTGTGACATGGAGCGTTGTCCTGCATGAACACTGCTGGCTGATTGGGTGATGAACGCAGGGAAGGAACCATATGTTGTTGAAGAAGGTTCTGATAAACATTTGCATTCATGCTGCCATGTAGCTGTATAAGAGGCCCAACTCCTGCTGCAGAAAACATGCCCCAAACCATGACACGGACTTCTTTGCACACTTTGGGTTCAGTCTTTCTCCAGTTTGTCGCCGAACATAATGTTTCCCATCTGACCCAAATATTAGTCCTATTAGTCGGTTGACCTCTACAAAACATATATAAAGTATATAGACATGATCATGATAATGTGATTTAATAAAAATATAAAAATTTTGCAGCTGGACCTTTTATGGACCAGGAAGCAGAACGTCATGTACAATTTATTTGACTGGCCAACGAGACGGCATGCTCGCTTGGTGGTCCTGACGATCGCTAACACTATGGACCTGCCTGAGAGGATCATGATCAACCGTGTAGCCAGTCGCCTGGTAAGACTCTTAGCAGAGATTTTACCATCAGTACAAATTGTACCATGGAATATTTCATAATGACATGAAATTATTAGTAAAATGTTTTTAAAAAAAATGTAATCTCTTTGGCTTTGTAGGGGCTGACACGCATGTCCTTCCAACCGTACACGTTTAAGCAGCTGCAGCAAATTATTACATCGCGATTGAATAAAGTAAAAGCTTTTGAGGAAGATGCTCTTCAGCTGGTCTCCAGAAAGGTAATGAGGTTGAAATGTTTGTGTCTTTTTAAAAAGACGTAGCGAATATTCACACGTTTGACCAACACAAAAGTACTACAGTGTAGAAGATTGTGACGGAATATTCCACAAAAAATTATGTAATCGCCTTTGAAAGAAATTATATCTGGGGTAAAAAGTCATTAAAAGTATTATTAGATATACAATCTTTAGACTGATTGTTACTTGATCTTTAATCATATACAAAGCTAGAGAGAATACCAATAACCACACTGCAATTGGTGTTTTTAGTGTGTTGAAAAATTTCCATTTAGGCCACATGTAATGCACTATATATGCCCAGTAAGGCACCAGGTGGGATTCTGTCATAGCAAAGCTGCCAGAAAACCACATTAAATAAACCTTCTGTTAATCAAAATCTTCAGTGCACTCTTGAATTCATTTTCCGATTGTTGCTCATCATGATGTTCTTCTAGGTTGCTGCTCTTTCCGGCGATGCACGACGCTGTCTTGATATCTGCAGGCGTGCTACGGAGATCTGTGAGCACTCCAGTCAGAAGGGTGATGTCGGACTGGTTGGAATGGGTCATGTGATGGAAGCTTTAGACGAAATGTTTTCTTCCTCGTACATCACAGCTATTAGGTGTGTAGAAACCCTGTGAACCTGGGTCTGGGTGTATGCAGAATTTTCTTGCCATTATACTTTATTATATTTTTTATATTCTAACAATTAGGTATGATTATTATTTTCTTTTTTTGGTCATTGTTCTGTTTGTAGTTCTGCACCTGGTGTTTAATTCTGGCCTTTTTTCAGGTGTGCCTCTTTGCAGGAACAGCTTTTTCTGAGGGCTGTGATCGCAGAGTTTCGCAGACTGGGACTTGAAGAGGCCACCTTTCAGCAGGTAGAGTATGACTTGATGTGTGGCTGAATTCATATCATAACCCTTGCTTGCCTTGCTCCTGTGCACTGTATATGTATGTATGTATGTATATATATGTGTATATATATATATATATATATATATATATATATATATATATATATATATATATATATATATATAAAAAAAGGATAATGGTTTTTTTTTTACGAGTGCAATTACGAGATACAATTTTACCTGGATTAAACCTGCTCGCCCATAATAAAGGGTTAATGTCAACTAAATCTCTAGGAAAATGTATCTAATGTGACACAATTTCACTCCAGCATGCCAAATTATCTAAATAAGTATTAATCTAATACATCTAATCTTTGGGATATTCTTCCAGCAATAGGTGCAAGATGTCATGACCAATCTTCTTTACAAAGAACAGACACACAACACTTAACACTCAGACAATACAGCGGCGCTAGGAACCAGGGGTATCGTAGTCTTCAAACAAAAAAAGTAATCCAGTCTCTGTTTGAATCACAATTTTTTTAAGTTGGAAGAAAAAGTAGACTAATGCCAAAATAAAATTTTAGTCGTTCCGATATTTTTTTTTTTCGGGCATACAAAAATTCTCATTGATTCTTTTGAATACTTCAGACAATATCGTCTATATTGGACAGACCATAAACGTCTTATAATCTTGCATCTTGCGTCTAAGATGAGGAAAACTTTGTCTCGACGAATTCATCCCACCAAAGGAAATTATCATTACATGAACACACGAACACGCATGCAATTTGGCTGGCGAATCGGACAAACCCCACAAGCAAGAAAGTATTAAACAACTTATCTTGATGCGTGATTTCCCTTCGGATATTGCTGGAAAGTATCCCACTTTTGACACCAAAAATGTTAGATTTTTATCATGCCAGAACAAAAAAGTAATTATTGGAGAGGTTTCCCATGTGATCTACGATGCCCATGGTGCCTTTTCTGATCAGGGAAGAATCGCACAGCACATAGAATGGCACATATGTTCTTCAGTTTCATGCAGATAAGACACACACACACACACACACACACACACACACACACACACACACACACACACACACTCTGGAAAAAACCTGACCTAAAACTGTTCCTGATTGGGTAAGAAGACACACTAACCAGAGATGTGTGAACCCAGACAAAGACTTTCTGTATACCTTACATACATCGTAAAGATCCTATAGATACTGAACAGACTACATAGGAATATGTTTAGAGAACAAGTGTAAGGCCCATCTTAATACGAACAGTAGAGTTTTTTTATTTTTCTGTATCCGAGAAAAGAGAGGATGTCGTAAATAAGCGCATGTTGGGTTGAATTTTTTTAAATTTTTTTTTGTATTGCCTCTTTTGAAAATGTAAGAAGTAGAAAGTACATATTTGTGTAAAAATGTAATGAGTAAAAGTAAAAAGTAAAAAAATAAATAGTGAAGTAAAGTACTGATACCAGGAACATCTGCTTAAGTACAGCAACGACGTATTTGAACTTCATTACTTCCCACATCTGACCACTGCTCAGTGTTGGGCAACGTTACTTTTAAAAGTAATGCGTTACAATATTGAGTTACTCCCCAAAAAAGTAACTACAGTGGAACCCGGTTATGTCGATGTCCTAGGGGGTCGCCAAAAAGCATCGAGGTAACCGATGATCAAGATAAACGAAAATCAAAATGGCGGCAATATATTAACGTGCTTGAAATGTCTTTATGTACATGATGTGCGTTAATAAATGAGAATGTGCATGCACGTGTTTTTGAAGAGGTTTTTACACAACAGCGTAGCCGCGATTTGTTTGATGAAGGCATGCTATAAAAATACACACAGTACATGTTTATCTGTCATGAATCCACCTGCCACGCCCCCTTCGGCCCCCTTAAGCGTGTCAGGTGCTTTCTCGGCCGCTTTTTCTGAAGCTCCCGGCTTCAATCGCGCACATATGATGCTCGTTTATCATCATCACCAGCTCCTATTTAAACTTCCACACTCTCACTGTCCGTTATTGTTGGTATATGTTGGTTCACGGCGGTCGTTGTTATCGCCTCGTGTATCCCGGTACGTGCCTTCCCACCGGCACTCTCTCAACGGCTACTTTTCCCAAAGCGCACCGCTGATTCCCAAGGATCCTGCTGGTGTTCATTCTATGCTTTTGCTGGTCATCACACGTTCCGTGTTTCGCCTCCCGTTCGTCGCATAACATTTAACAACAAAAGGCATATGTGCACTAACTAACAGCAGAGATTCACCAGTATACAATACAACACCTGTAGCAGCTGTAAGACTTGATTTTCCGCCACTTCATGAAGTTCTTCTGCGGCTGCACCGAGATAACCGACGTTAAATGGCAAATTTTTCCCCCCTTGTGCTCGAGATATTAGGGTTCGGCGACATAAAAAAAGTCGACATAACCGATAAAAAATGCTTAGAAAAAGCGAGAATTTGGCGGTTCCACATCAAAAACGTCGACTTAATAGGGTTGTCGAGGTAACCGAGGGCGAGATAACCGGGTTCCACTGTAATTACGTTACTTAGTTACTTTTTATGGAAAGTAATGCGTTATATTACTTTTACGTTACTTGTATCTCTTTCACGCCTTACAGGTGTAACAGGTGTAATATAGATAATTGCCATTAAGAAATCAGTTATATTAGGGCAAAATAAATTTCTTAAGCATTTAAAATGATTAATAACTTCTTAGAGAACAAAAAGATGATCGACTAAATTTTGACCACAAGGCTGAACACTTTCCAGTCGCACTTCTGTACACTGCTTTGCAACCTGCCTTCGCCGTCAGGAATGTAACTCGTTCGTGTATATACGGTTAAGGGTGTGGGCTGCACACCGGTAATGTGGAAGGAGAACATACCTTTCGCTGTCATCAAGTAAAACATTGTGCATTTCCGTAAATATGACCTCGTCCTCGTCTACATCATTCTCTGCTTCATCATCAGCTTGAAACATTCTGAATGCTTTTACAAAGTTTGCGCTATTATCAGTGACCGTGGCAGTTTATTTTCCCACAAAGAGCAAATGAGCTATGAATTTGCTCTCTATCTCCGCTGTAATGGCACCGTACATGTGTCTCATACGGAAAACTTATTTTGAGCAGTCCATAGATCTGCAGTGGTGGAAAGTCGGCAAATGTTTTCTATATTTCTGTCTCCATATATTCAACATTATACACGCACGCACACACACACACACCTGTAGTGCTGTGCTTTGCATGCAGATGTTTTTTTTTTTTTTTGAAGTGGTATTTTTTTGCAGTTGACAAGAGCTTTTCACCAACACATAATCTACACTTAACCATTATTCCTTTCTCCTTTTCCTCGACTATTTCAAAATAATAATAACACTTCCATCGCAGTAATGTAATGCTCGGGTTTGCCATCTCCGCTTCTGACCAGCTTCTATTCCCGCGGCTCGCACGTATGAGTGCGCGATTCTACGTGACTACGTTCATTTTAATTCAGTATTTATTTTTTTATGCAAAATAATTTAACTGAAAAGTAACTCGCATTACTTTTTTTAAAAAGTAACTCAGATATTAATGTGTAAATTTATAAAGTAACGCGCTACTTTACTCGTTACTCCAGAAAAGTAATATTACCTAACGCACGTTACTTGTAACGCGTTACCCCAACACTGCTTATAATTAATAATTAAGAAGCCATAAAAAGTGCCAGATGTTTGTTTTCCACTCTGCTGGATAATTATTAGCTTTATTACTAAATATTTGGCGATTTAAAAATTTTTTTAGGGTATATTTTGAAATATTTGTATTTTCCCTACCATTATATTATGTATATGGAATAAAACATTACCTCACCAGCTGGTCATGTTCTCAAGACTAGCAATTCACTGTCTAAACTTCTTTTAGAGAAAGTTAATTAACTTTTTGAACAATCTGATTAGAGATTTCAACAGCGCTGTGGTATAATTACAGTTGGTGCATTTCTGTTCCTATTTCTCAGGTCTTCATACAGCACCAGGCCCTGTGTCGGGTAGAAGGGCTGCAGCCAGTCAGTGTGTCTGAGAGCCTTGCGGTGTGTCAGAGGTTGGGAGCTTGTCGTCTGCTCCTGCTTGAGCCTAGTCGTCTGGATCTTCTGCTCCGCGTTCGCCTTAATCTCAGCCAGGATGATGTGCTGTATGCTCTGAAGGCAGACTGAGTGTGTGTGTGAGAGACATGCTAATTAACTTAAAGAAGCTTTATATTAAACCTCAGTAAGCTGAGATGGAGGTTGGTGCTGCCAGACCAGCTGATCTCTTTAGAGGTTGACAAAAGTAGTGCATTTTCTTTAATTGCACTTGATACAATATATTTAAAAAAATTTGATTTTGTTTCCTTTTTATTTTAGACCAGCATTTTTGGCTTGTAGCATTGAGCATTTAATTCTGTGTGCAACCTGTTTTTTGGTAGCAATTTGGGCTTCTGAGATAGGTAAATCATGAATTTATTGGTGTTGACCACAAAATAAACTGACTGCAAAGCAATATTTTGTTTTTAACACTGGAGAGCAAGCCTCCCCATTTCTGTGTTTACCTCTTATTGGTCAGTCTGGTTATTCTCTCTGTGTGTGTGTGTGTGTGTGTGTGTGTGTGTGTGTGTGTGTGTGTGTGTGTGTGTGTGTGTGTGTGTGTGTGTGTGTGTGTGTGTGTGTGTGAGATTATTTTTGTATTGCTTTCCTGAGCCAAGTAATATTTTATCTTTATGGTTTTAGTTGAAATATTTCCTAACTCTAAATAAAGCTATTGAAAATTATTCTGAGTATGTGATTTTTAGTTGTTGTACTTACTTGATTACATAAGTATATTGTGTTTCAGTGTGAATGTGGTTTGTGGGGAACTTCATAAGAAACTAAAACCATAGAC
This sequence comes from Silurus meridionalis, assembly GCF_014805685.1. Classification (NCBI taxonomy): domain Eukaryota; kingdom Metazoa; phylum Chordata; class Actinopteri; order Siluriformes; family Siluridae; genus Silurus; species Silurus meridionalis. Next base: position 27,509,915 of record NC_060884.1, read on the forward strand.
GCTGGACTTTCTGTTCATGAAGAAGTGGTTAAACTAAAGTACTTAACGGCAAACAATAACCAACTTTTAAACGGCAAAAATGCTCATGATTGGATAAACAATATTGGTATGCCTACAATAGAAATACAGCAGAAATGCAATATTGTTTATATTCTGTGGTGCCCCAAATATTCCCACCTTAATGTTTATCCCATTTCTTAATTTTGCACATGCACTCCAAAAAGACATAACATTGTTTATTTCACAATGTTTAAATTTTAATACAAGTAGGAAAGATTTATTAAAAAAAATATTGTAAATGGAAATAGATTTAAAAAAAAGATATAAATCTAATTTTAAAAATAACATGCATCTCACTGCTAAATACATAATACATCAGCAAACTATTTTGATATACTGTATATAATGTATAAAACTCGTATCGTGTTTCTGAAGCTTGTTTGGCGATTGCACATGAATAAATGGAATAGTTGTAATGCAACACTGAACTCTTTCACTGTGAATTCTTTCCATAAAAGAAAAAATTTGAATAAAAAAAAAGAATGAGTTCATTCAGCAATATTTAAATCAGAAAAGTTTTTCGATTTTATCTTCTTTTACATTGAGGTATATTTTTTATGTATATTTCAGCCTATGTTCTGTCTTATAAAATAAGTTGTGACCGTGAGAATTAGGAGGGTATTACCACTAATGGTTTCTTCAAACTACAGAACTTACAAAAACTTTGGTATGTTTTTTTTTTAATTTGGTTCTGTTGAAACGCTGTGGCAGAGGGTTGTTTTTATATTTTCAAAATTTTACAATTGGCATGTCTTGCAGATTGAGAATATTGTCCAGATTTTTTTTGCGTAGTATACAGCATCTAGTCCAGATAAGGAGCAACAAATTGTATTTACACGACTCTCAGAGATGCAACAGCTCGGTGTCTTGTCCTATTTTAATCTTACTTAAACGCTTTCGAACCTGACTGGGTTAAACCTTGCATGTCGGATAAACCTCAAAATACTTTTATCCCTGCTTTTAATGCATTGTGTTCATTGAACGATGAAACTGCTCTTCCTTTTCACTCTTCTTTAACTGTAGCTACATTTTCCAGGTTGGTGTAACGGCCAATAATGTTGTGGAGCTCACTCCCAACCTCAGCCTGCAAATAGGATTGGTTGAGGATGTTGGTGGTGGAGGCTGGAAAAGTGTCTGAACAGAGCGAAGTATAACTGCAGACTGTTTCCTTAACCTGATTCGATGCAGCATTCACTCCATAAACATAATCATTCCCAGCCAGGCATGAGATGTCATTAGCAGGGCTGGACTTCAAGATTACATATTCTCTGGTCATTTCTAGCCCCTGCATCGCACACTCCTTGTTACTATCCACAGCCAACTGGTATTGTGGGAAATATGAGCCTTTAGATGGTTTCTTTATGGTTTGAGTATCTTTTTCAGACATGATCTCCACCACAGATGCAGGGGTGTCATCATCACACTGCTTGATGCTGATGTCGGGCTCCTATATTATTAATAAATTAGCACAGTATTAATAATTATAGTAAATGCAATTAGTAACACCAATAACATTTCTTTCATACAACATTTAAAGCAAATAAAAGCATTGATGCAATAATTATTGAATTCACTGGTTATTTGCAACATAGTGTGCTATCCAAAAAATTCAAAGATACTCTAAATGATTCACTTTCAACCACATTGGACAGTTAGCTTGCAGAATAGTATATCATTAATATACTATGATGTCATTTACCCAGTCTTGTCTGTTGATATCTTTCAAGAAACTTTCTAGCACATCATTCAGGTTTGGGACTGGTGGCCAGAGAACCTGCTTCAGCTTACTAAAGAACGATTGAAAATGAAAAAAGATTGCAAACAACACAAATCAAACACTAAACATGTTTGCCATTTTTTTACATTTTGTATAGTGTTTATGTGTTGTTTAAACTGACCTGGCATATCTGGAGAAGGAGGTTAGCAATACAACAGAAATGATGAGCATGGCAAAAGGTATACATGCGATAAACAGCAACCCTGTATTGGCATAGACATACAGATGAACATTGCGTTAATTCAAATTCGTGTATTTCTTGGATTGTGTATAAGAATGCTTGAGTACCTGAATTTGAAGTCAACTGTTTTGTGAGCGGTTTAGACCAATCACTCCAGTCCCCACTGTAGAACAATCCAATGGGTTTGGCTTTTACTTGGATGGTGTACTGGCCACTTGCTTGCACATCCAGACAGGTCCTGGTACTAGGGGTTTGCACTGTAAAAACCTGGCACAGAAAAATACGTTTTGTTTGCAACCAGAGTTTACCTTTGAAATTATGTTTTATCTCTCTAATCAAATTTCTTACTCATTCCATTGTTATTAAGCACCTCAATAATTTTATTCAATTGTGTGTGCTTGTGTGTTTTCCTTACCTTCCAATCATTCTCTCCTTTTACCTGGTACCGAACCTGATACATTAAATGCTCAGTTATTTTAGGAAAAGGAGAGCTCCATTTCAGACAAAGCCTTTCTCCGATGATCTCCTCCATTAGCCCTTCTGGAGGTACTGTTTTGACTAATCATGGAAGTGATATTGCAAACCACAAACAAATTAAGCATATTGAAATACATAATAATAAGAATAAAAAGTGTTTAAGTCAGTACTTTTCTTAAGCTTCTTCTATGCCACACCTTTTTAGTGCCAGGACTAATAGATTTTAAGTGTTTGGCTTACACATACATTTATATACAGCTTTAATAAAACACTGATAAATTAATAGATTTTTTTAGCAGCATAGTGGCTTAGGAAAACTGCCCATGAAGGCTGCTTGTTTATAGTGGCAAAAATGTAATTGATAATGGGAATTGATCAGTTTATGTTCCACATCATTAAACATAACTATACATTAAAAAAGTGTAGCATTGATTTTCAATACAGAGACGTTCAAAAGTTTGGACCTAACAGAAGAACTTCTTTAAGATGGACAACAGGAGTGAAGATGTTAGCAGACTGCCTCACCCCCATAGTCAAACATGAAGGTGAAAGCTCAATGTTTTTGTATTTTTTTGGAGCAGTGAAGGTTGGAGACTTATTCCGGAAGAAAGAAATACTAGACCAACATGGCTACCATTCCATACTTCAGCACCATGCAATTCGGCTAAATAAACAACTTCACCATACAACGAGACAAATGCACAAGCTTTAGAAGAGTTATTTATAGAGCAAACAGTCAGTTGCAGTGAACTGCTCTGTGATGAACTGCATCGCAAGGTTAAAAAGAAATATCCAACTAGCAAAGAACACCTTTGGCAAGTTCCACAAGATGCATTGCAAAGTATTTTAGCTGAATGTTAGGAGAAACATATGCCAAGAGTGTGTAAAGCTGTTATTCTTGCTAAGAGAGGATTTTTCAATAAAAATAAAGCTTAAAAAATAAACATTTGTACATTTATATATTTGTTTGTTCAAATTAAATAGTTATACCTAGTTTGTTGCATATAAACAAAAAGAACATACATTGTGCCTCTTAAAACGATAAAAGATGAGGTCTTTCCATAATTAGTAATAAATATATTCTGTAATAGGTCTGACGCCTGAAAGAAATGAATTAATTAAGTTACAGTGTGTGACAAAATGGCTTACTGCTGCTGTTCATCCAAAACTCGTCCATATAAAAAGTTTGGTTAAGGAGCCCATGTGGAGCTGTTAAGTAAAGCTGAAACATGGTCCATTCATCTCCATAGATAATACATTGACCTGCAGAGACATTACTCTGGTCACAGCTCTTCCAGTTCCCCCAAGAATTTCTGAAATAAATCACTTGTTAAACCGGAGATGTATTTTGCATTGAATAACAGAAACTGCAGTCTAATCAGTAATTGCAGGGAGTAAAAAGAATGTTACCTGTTAGTTTGTCGATAATGTAGACTCATATAGTTATAACGCTCTTTGTTCCACTGACACCAGACTTGGTGCAAATCAGAAGTGTGGCATGTAAATTCAATGTCAGCTACAACAAAAACCAAAAAAAAAATTGCTTTTGAAAGCCACATGTATATAATGTGCTGCACTGAAGGAATGTCACATTGTGAGAACGTCTCCAGGTTACGTGTGTAAGACACTGCATAAACAACACTTTGGGAATGCTTCCACGTTGTCCACGCTCTGAATCACATGTGCAATCAGTCCGTCCAATGTAAAGTCGGCGGGTGAAGTCACGACCAGGAAGCTATAAAGAACATGGAGTGGAGCGAGCGCTAGCTTCTGAAAGGGAAGGAAGTGCTGCATGGATGCAGGTAGTGGGGCTTGGAGAACCATGGTTACACACGTAACCTGGAGGCGTTCCCCTTCAGGAACTCAAGCTGCGTCAACAATGGTTTGGGAACAAGCATTCAATACCGCCATGATGACCTGTCCCTGCCTAGTGTGAAATAGCATAGCTAGGTGGAAGGACAGAGGGGCCAGAAGTGGCACTAAGGTTAAGGCTATAAAACCTGACAACGGTCAGCGAGGTGGACCAGCCTGCAGAGTTGCAGATGTCTTGGAAGGAAACTCCAGAGGACAAAGCGTTAGAGGCTGCCACATGGAGAGTAGAGAAACCCCGAAAGGAGCGGGGAGACTAGATGACTGAAAAGAGCATGAGATAGCATCCATTATTCACTTGCTGAGGGTCTGCTTGTTCGCAGGTCCTCCTCAGAGGACCATAGCAGACGAACAGCTGCTCCGACTTCCTACTCAGTTCTGTTCTGTGGACACACAGTCGGTTAAGCTTCTCCTGGTCTGGGGCCTGAAAGGGAGGAGGAAAGAATGCCTGGAGCATAACAGGTCATGGGACAGCCAAGGGTACCTTGGTAACATACCCCAAGTAAATTCCAGGAATGAGGGGGCAACAATGGGGCCTGAAGATCCCCTACTCTCTTGAGAGAGGAGATGGCCAGGAGAACACAGTCTTGACTGTGAGGAGTGTAAGAAGACTGTGAGGATACTGTGGTGGAAATGTGTCTTTAACAGGTTCTTACCCAGGGACTGCCACGTGAAGTGGGGCATGACAGGCTGCAATCGCGGACACGTAAATCTTTAAAATGGAAAGAGCCAACCCTGTGGCGAAATAGTCTCAAAGAAATTTCAGCACTGGGTCAACTGAGCAGTGATGCTGTTCACACTATGCCGTGAAAAGCTATCTTGCGGTGTACGACCCCCTCGTGGAGGGAGAGAAGATCCCTCTTAAATCTCCCAGGACGGGTGTTCGAAAAAAGGGTTACCCGTTTCAAAAACTGTCCGTCTCCAGAACTCCTGGGAGCAGCACGACAGGGGGAAAGGCGTACAGATGCGGCCTTGGCCACGCCTGTACCATGGTGTACAGCCCTAGAGGAGCTGGGGGAGTAAGACAGAGCCAGAGGGGACAGTGCGATGACTCTTGAGTTGCAAACAGGTCTGCTCGCGCTCTGTAAAATCTCTCTCAAATCTTCTACACCACAACTGGGTGGAGTTGCCATTTCCAGGGCCCCTGTCCTTGCATTGAGAGGGCAGTTGCTCTCTTGTTTAATTAACCCAGGATATATGCTGCCCTCAAGGAGAGCAGCTTCCCCTGGACCCACAGAAGGATCTGACATGCCAGCTTGTACAGGAGGTGAGATTGCAGACCTCCCTAGTGGTTGATAGGGCTGTGCAATTAATTGCAATCGCAAAAAAATCGCGATTTAAGCACATGCGATTTCTAAACCGCATAAGGCTGCGATTTTATCTATTAATTTATTTATATTTTTATTCAGAATACTTTCTTGTGCGCATGTTTTTAAGACATTAACCAATCAGAGCTCATGCAGCGCATGACGAAGCTGAGCGGAAGAACCAAATCGGCGAGCGGGAGGAAAGAACATAAAATATGGATGCGGGTCAAAATGATTTGGTGCCAAAGAGAAATTTAACGTCAGTCGTTTCGGAGTATTTTGGCTTCAGGAGAGAGGATGTGTCACAGAGCAAGGTAATTTGCAAGACTTGTGAAATGATTATTCCAATGAAACGGAGCAATACTACAAATCTGTTCCAACACTTAAAACAGTGCCATAAAAACTGCATGATCAATGCATGTCGACAAAGTCCATCGAAACAAACAAAAGCACACATCCAAGCCAGTCCAAACAGATTGAACAAGTATCCTTTGTTCAAGCATTTGCAAGCGCCATGCCTTATGAGAAAGGATCAAAACGGCACAAAGAAATTACCGACGCGGTCACCTATTATATATGCAAAGATATGATGCCTGCGCACATCTTCAGTAAAGACGGCTTTCAAAGACTAATACAAACACTCGACAAAAAATACCAGCTGCCATATCGCACTCATTTCACACGATTTGCTATTCCCGAAATGTATGAGAAATGTAAGGCAGGCGTTGAATACGAGCAGGTGAAATACTACGCCACGACCACAGATATGGTGGACATGCTGGTTTTTCTTGCAAAAAACCTTTAAGAGAGCAATCTGTTTTTTGGTTTTGATTTCTGTTAGTTTTTATTTATTGTTATGACTGGAGTTGAGGTTAGTTAATTTTAATTTATTTCATGTTGTCTGTTTTTAAGACAATTTATTACAGTTTTGTTTATCAAGCAGTTAGTACTACTGTACAGTATGTTATTTAAAAACAGTTTTGAAGTTTATTTATTATGACTGGAATTTAGTTTAGTTAATCTTAATTTATTTTATGTTGTCTGTTTTAAAATTTTTTTAAAAATTCAGTGCACTTCTTGTGCACTGAATACATTTAGAAAAAGCTTGTTTAAATAAAGTTTGAAATAGTGAAAACAATTGCCAAAATCCCAAAGAAAATCGCAATCGCAATATTCATTCAGAAAATCGCAATATGATTATTTTATCCATATTGCACAGCCCTAGTGGTTGATATAGAAAACCACAGAAGTACCGGCTGCAGTCCACCTCGATGGCCTCCTACCTCATGAGAGTATTTACTTCTTGTTCCATGACCAGAGCCTGTTCGGGCCCCACCAGGGTGGGCCTAGAGCCGGAGCTACGCCCTGGGGCAGACCCACGAGAGCGATGCGGGAGGAAGCTCCTGAAATTTGTCATCAACTGTATTGACAGTGTCGCCAAACAGGCCAGTCAACACCAGATAGGCGTTCAGCAGTACAGCCCTATCCCTGTCGGAAAGGTCTGACAGGGTGAGCCATAGGTGCCTTTCAGTCAACACTAGGGCAGACATAGACCAGCCAATGGCCCCAGTGGTCTCCTTTGTTGCCCTGAGGACCAGGTCTGTAGCACGATTAAGCTCTTGAACTTGCTGACCATCCGGGATGTCTCCCACATCCAGCTCTCAAAGCAGGTCTGCTTGGTAGGATCAAATCACAGCCATGGTGTGCAGACAGCCTGCGGCTTAAGCTGCTGAGGCTTAAGCCTTGCCCACCAGTGCCGAGTAGTACGAAGGGGCTTGGTGGGCAGTGCTGAGGTCTTTTAACTGCATTTCTTTAGGGAAACCTTAGGACCAAAGAGGCGGGCCAAGTGAGGCTTAATTCAAGACCTGGACACCTTGGTGTGTCGGCGGAGCATTCCATAGACATGCGAGCACAATCTATGCAGTCGACTACCTCGAGAACTGACCCAGCATGCTCTGCTCCCAAACAAGCTACACTCAGGCAAAAAGAGTGACTCTTTTCATGCTTATTTTTTCAGACATTTACCACTTACCATTGAACACATGCACTTTCCAAACAAACAGAAGCTAGTGCCGGCTCCACTCCATGTGCTTTCATAGCTTCCTGGTCATGACGTCACCCCGCCAGTGATGCCGCAATTTAATTTAACTGATTACACATATGACAATGTGGAAGCATTTCCAAAGCGTTGTTGATGCAGCTCGAAATCCCAAAGGGGAACCCTTTTTTGGATTTTTTCACCAATTTTCTCCTTTTTTTTTTTACTTAGTTCCCACCCACCCATCAGCTACCATTCAAGAAGGTCTCCTCCAAGACATGTGGACCCAGCCAGCCCTATCTTTTGAAAATACTGTATAATGTAACATGTATTGAGGAGTATTAAAATACACTGTGGAAAAATGTTATCCACCCCTTTTAAATGCAGCTCTCTGAAACCCACTTACACAGGTTACTAATAGGGTAAAAAGAATATGCCTTTCCTCTCCACCTCCCTAATTTTGCTTATTTGTGCTCGAGATGATAGAGGAACAATTTTTTGTTGCACAATTCGAGAACCTCTTTTATTAGATTAAAATCATCTAGCATTTCTTGACTAAGATTTTACATGATATTTATAAAATTTAAAGTTTTTTCCAATGCTAAATAATTGTTATGATTTGCCATTTGCAAATGTTTACTTTTTAAAACTTTTTTCTTGAATTGAAAAATCTGATATAATTTTATGATCAATTATATACATATTATAATACACGTTTCAGAGCAAAGTATATATTGTTAGGACAAATATTTGTTCAGTTAATGTACAAACCCGATTCCAAAAAAGTTGGGACACAGTACAAATTGAATAAAAACAGAATGCAATGATGTGGAAGTTTCAAATTTCAATATTTTATTCAGAATACAACATAGACGACATATCAAATGTTTAAACTGGGAAAATGTATAATTTTAAGGGGAAAATAAGTTATTTTCATGGCATCAACACATCTCAAAAAAGTTGACAATGACAAGGCCATGTTTACCACTGTGTGGCATCCCCTATTCTTTTTATAACAGTTTGCAAATGTCTGGGGACTGAGGAGACAAGTTGCTCAAATTTAGGAATAGGAATGTTGTCCCATTCTTGTCTAATACAGACTTTTAGTTGTTTGACTGTTTTAGGTCTTCTTTGTCGCATCTTCCTCTTTATGATGCGCCAAATGTTTTCTATGGGTGAAAGATCTGGACTGCAGGCTGGCCATTTCAGTACCCGGATCCTTCTTCCTACGCAGTCATGATGTTGTAAAAAATGCAAGGTCTTCCCTAAAAGAAACGACGTCTGGATGGAAGCATATGTTGTTCTAGAACTTGGATATACCTTTTAGCCTTGATGGTGCCTTTCCAGATGTGTAAGCTGCCCATGCCACACGCACTCATGCAACCCCATACCATCAGAGATGCAGGCTTTTGAACTGAGCGCTGATAACAACTTGGGTTATCCTTATCCTCTTTAGTCCGGATGACATGGCGTCCCAGTTTTCCAAAAAGAACGTTACATTTTGATTCGTCTGACCACAGAACAGTTTTGCACTTTGCCACTGTCCATTTTCAGGTGTTCACCAACAAATGTTTTCTGGAAGTATTCCTGAGTCCATGTTGTGATTTCCATTACAGTAGCATTCCTGTATGTGATACAGTACCGTCTAAAGGCCCGAAGATCACGGGCATTCAGTATGGTTTTCGGGCCTTGACCCTTACTCACAAAGATTGTTCCAATCTTTGCCGCAGCATTGGGGGAATTGGTGATCCTCTGCCCAGCTTGACTTATGAGAGGCTCTTTTTATGCCCAATCATGTTGCCAATTGACCTTATAAGTTGCAAATTGGTCCTCCAGCTGTTCCTTATATGTACATTTAACTTTTCCGGCCTCTTATTGCTACCTGTGCCAACTTTTTTGGAATGTGTAGCCCTCATGAAATCCAAAATGAGCCAATATTTGGCATGACATTTCAAAATGTCTCATTTTCAACTTTTGATATGTTATCTATATTCTATTGTGATTAAAATATAAGTTTATGAGATTTGTAAATTATTGCATTCCATTTTTTATTTACAATTTGTACAGTGTCCCAACTTTTTTGGAATCGGGTTGTATTTTTTAAAACATGCAACAAAATGAAATAGAATAAAAAAAAATATAAAACTGTTAATATATTATTAAATACATATAAAAGCATATGATGATGTGTTACCTGGCTCATTACTTATATAACTACAGAATCAGAGAAAAACCTATCACAATTTTATGTTTAAAAATATATATATATTGTTTGTGCAATATTTACAGATTATTGAAATCTTATTTTTTGTCACTTTTCTCACCTGCATTTTGAGGTACCAGGGCTGTAACTGGAGATGACCAGTCACTCCAGTGGCCTCCAGCATCATTAAAACTGGCCTTAACCCTGATCTGCACTGTGCATGACTGTCCTGGGACCAGTGAGAGCAACGCATGCTCACATATGGAAACTTTCTTCTACAAAAAAAGATAATAACAACAACAACAACAATAATAATAACAATAATAATAATAATAATAATAATAATAATAATAATAATTATTATTATTATTATTATTATTATTTCGGCTTCTCCTACTAGGGGTCGCCACAGCAGATCATCCGTCTCCATACTACTCTTTTCTCTACATCTGCCTCTTTCAAACCAACTACCTGCATGTCTTCCCTCACCACATTTATGAACCTCCTCCTTTGTCTTTCTCTTTTCCTCCTCTCTGGCGGCTCCATCCTCAGCATTTTCCTACCCATATACCCCATGTCCCTCCTCTGCACATGTCTAAACCATCTCAATGACACCTCCCTCACCTTATCCCCGAAATGTCCTACATGCGCTGTTTCTCTAATAAACAAGTTTTTAATCTTGTCCATCATTGTCCATCATTGTCTCGTCACTCAAAATGAAAATCTCAACATCTTTAACTCTGCTACCTCCAGCTCCACCTTCTGTCTTTTAGTCAATGTAACTGTCTCTAAACCATACTATATAGCAGGTCTCACCACAGTCCAAAAAACAATAATAATAATAGAACTCACCAGTTTAACTGTTTCCTCTAGTGCTTTAGAAGTGTAACGTAACTCATACTGCTCATGATCTTTCATTGATTGTGAAAGTGCTGTCCACTTAACCAGAATTTGCCCTGCTTTTCCAGTGGGGTGAAGAGATACATCTGATGGAGGATAAAACAGGCCTGGAAAGAGGAATTGCTTATTAATACCTTATTCATCTGCATCAATTCTGCAAAATGTGCACAATTTTCTTACAGTTGTCCTCCACATTAAGCTTGCGCGTGTAGACAGTTGTGTTGGTATCTTTATCCACCACTCTGACGTGTGTGTACTCAAGCAGGAAGACATCCAGAGGTTGAAAGAAGCAGGCATAAAGGATTTTTCCTTCTGTCGTCTCCTGCTGACTTAAATTACAGGCACGCTCTGCATTGTGACTAAATAAGAATCACTTGTAAGGACATAGCCACACACAAAAAGCAATTTAGACATAACTTAATTAAAGATAAATACATTAAAAACAGAATAATGTCAATAATGATAATAATAATATAATAATATTTATGGCAGTTAATCAAAAACGACATATTAATTAGGGGAAAAGTTCTCAGTCCTAGTCATAACCCTTGTACACATTAGTTGTCCTACTAGACATTATTGCCATGCAAGCTAATTTTATTCAAGTAATATCAGATTTTTGAATTTTTATTAAAATTCCAAAGGTTTTTGTTCCTTATATTTTCTTTTTTTTTTTTTTTTTTTTTATTATGGGGTTTTGATAGATAAGTCCATTGCATACTCACGCCTCATCTGTTTTATAAAGGAAGTCATAGGATTTTCCCACAGGTGCCTCCCAGAAGCAGGTGAAGTCTTCAAGGCTTCTCGTGAAACATGCTGGGTATGGCTCAGCAGACAGCAGTGCCAGATCTGAAAACAGAAACATGATGTTGGTGTAATATAATCAGGAACAAAGCAGAACAGGGTGTGCAACTGGCATCTAAAGAATTATTTTCCTAAAAGTGTCTGTTCCTCTTATACCACAGCTTTTTGCCTGTGATTACATTTGGGATGTAATAATAAAATAATGGCATATGATCATTTCTTATTCTTTGTAACTAAATGTTGTAGAACTTCTTTAAAACCAGCTCCTGGTATAGCAGCTTATGGCATGTTCATTACAGCAGCTATAAACTCTCCAGGAGACTTTTCCAATGTGGAAAACTTTACTATGGCTGTTACAATGGTCTGGCACTAGAGCCTTCTTTAAAAGATGCTTAATAAACATCTTTTAAAAGATAGCATTATCATACTTATGGTTATACGTTTTTGGTTTTCAATAGCAACATGATTTAAAAGTGTTTTTAGCCTTAGATTTTGTTCAGCATCTACAGTACATGCTGCTATAGATAAATCTGTTATTTTCAACTGGCACTAAAAACCAACACCTTCTCACCAGTCACCAAAGTGAAATAATACATAAATTATAAAAATAATAATGTGATAACAATGATAAATGAAATATTCATAAATAAGTAAGAAGATAATGCAATTGTTATGTAACTACTGAAAAAGTAGGCACCGTTACAAATAGATAAAAAACATTAACATCAAAAAACGTGTTTAAGTGCACAAGTCTATCTTATAACAGTTGTAAAATTTCTATTTTGTAACTTGATAATGTCATCATACTATTAACAAAGCAAGAGACAACAAACAAAACAAGCTAGCGCCCTACCTTGTTTTGACAGATAAGGGTCACAATTCATCTGCAAAGTTAGACAGGAGAACAATATTGACCAGGTGATCTGCAGATCCATTGTCTGTGAAGGATCTCTTTTAACCCATGACTATTCAGAACCGTATGAGTTAAATGTCTTGTTGCATGTGTGTATTTGTGCAACACAGCTAATGAGTGGATTCGTGTTGGGTGTTGGGTCTAAAATGAATATGGTGGGCTGGTCTAATGTGTTAGGCTTTGGCACAGAAGGAAGTCACTCAGACAAATTTTAGACACACTCAGTGTCATACAATCACATGTTTTCACACATTCACAGAATAGTGGTCACAAAGTAGTAGTTCTAACACATTTTAGCAAGCAAGATAAAAACTGACTGGTTGTTAAATGTACAGGATTTGTAGGAAAATATGTTAGAACTTTTAGTTTCATTTCTAGTATTACGCATTTAAAATAATTTTTATTCTAAAAGTATGAAATTCTGTCTTTGTATCTGAATAAACCTTTTATTCACGTACACAATGCAGGTGTTAAACAGATATGCTTTAGAAACACACACAAATGAAATCCTGGTTGTACACCCTTTAATATAGGTCATGTTACTGTGCAGTGTTCCAACAGCAATTGTATTATATTACATTAGAACATCATCAGGGGACAATGCAAATGAAAAATATTTCTATTAGCAGAAGAAAACTAAAATACCCAGGTTATACTGACACATTTTTTGTGTCAAAAATGTCAGTTGCATAGCTAATTAAAAGTTCCAAAAACTGTAAAAATCACTCTGAATTTCCATGTAAAACTTCAAATACCTATCTATTTTGGCAAAAATCCTCAGGCCCTTTATAGACAGCTGAAGATACGGCTGAAGATCCGGCTGAAGATAATTTCCCATTCCAGCAACTACTCAAGCACAAATCCATACAATTAAAGGAATGGCTTAAGAAGAAGAAGAAGTAGAAGAAGAAGTTTCTTTTAATGATTGTTTAATGTTTAATTTATATTTAATTATATTATATTTAAATCCTGTGTCATGACATAAAAAGAGGGCAACCAATGTCCGATCCTTTCACAATCTGATAGATCTAGAGCACTTCTGCAATTACAAGCAAGTTGTATTACAAACATCATGTGCTTAGATTATGTTCAATTAATTTTACTTTTGACAATGGACAAAGGCAGCTTTACAGAGATAAATAGATTATACAAATATACATTTTAAATGTATTTATTAGATCCTAGAATTTTATCCCTAATGAATGAGCAAGTGGCAACAGTGTCAAGGAAAAACTATCTGAGATTTTATGAGGAAGGAATCTTGAAAGGAATCAGACTCAACTCACCCTTATCTTGGTAACACAGAATGTCCAATTGTTGAAGTTACATGTGGTAGTTTGTAAAGTTTGTAGACACTAATACAACCAGGTATTGCAAGCATTGTTTTTGAAAGGGGGATTTCTATTCCATTTGAAATGTGACATGCAGACTTTTGATATCCAGTGTAAATGAGAACATGATAGAAGATTATTACTGAGTAAAAATAACAGGTTACTGACCATTTAAAGATATACAGTTCATTGTTTAGTGCATATGCTACTAGAGTTACACAATTACCTAAACACACATTTCTAATAGAAAACTGGAAATTCAGATACAGACATGAATATTTAGAGCACCAAACAAATGCAAAAAACACATAGAGGCATTGCATTACATTTCAATTGGACATATAATAGAACAGCAAGAAATGATCAAATTATTGTCATGCAGCATGACAATTTTAGCCATCTAAAACCATCTGATGTGTCAATAAGCAAAAATCTATTTCTCGTGTGAGAATAGCATTGATTAGAAAAAGACGAGTAGAATGAAGTGTTTTGCAAAATTATGACTTATTGACACCGATAATGTATGCGTATAAGTGCGTGTATGTGTAAGCAAGGGTTTTTGAGAGATTGTGCTAGTGGGAAGGAAACTGAGTGTCCTCAGTGTGACAAGTCCAGTGCCTGTGGTTCACTTAGAAAGGAAACCATATGACAGATCACTGTGCTGCAGAAGGCGAGAGGCCCAACCTCAATACCTCTGGTGACAGACAGACAGAGAAAAAGACAGAGAGAGCAAGTTGGAAAAAGAAAAAAAAAAAAGGGGGGGGGGGTGTCTATATAATGCATATAACCAGACATTTGGGGAACAAGTCCTTTCTGTATAAATGCTTTATTTATAAAATTAAACAAAATTTAATGGAGTTTCCAGTATTTTTATTTTTTGCTTTATAACTGTACATATAATATAAGCAGCCAGGTACAAACATGTTTGCATCTGATATCACTGCTAATATATGCATAGAGAAGCTACTTGATGAGATGTTTTCTAAGCAAACAACATAGCTTTAATATTCATACGAATACATAACACCTACATAAGCTCTTCTAGTCACCTTATACATTTACACTGAATTAAAAAATCGAAAAGTGTTACAATACCACAGCTTCTGTAGAGACAGAGAGACCTAAACTGTTAAGTGTGTGTTAAACTGGAAAGAAATATTAAGCATGAGAACCTCAAAAGATTATTTAAAAAAATATTGATTGTGAAAACATGTTGTAAAACATTGCTACATACACTAGTGAATGTTTTAGTAGTGACAGTACTACACCATAAAGCTGCTTAATGCTTACTCTAAAAGCAGAGTTGTATGTATATTTCCTCTGGCTTTTAAACTGAGTTTCATATTTCTGCTTATACAGTTTTTATGAATACTTTACAGAAGTAAAGTTTACAGAGATACAAAGTCAGTTGTCACGAAAGTAATCCAGATTGTAAAATGATATAATCTTCTGTTAGCTTAAGCTTGTTGTTATATAAAATCTGTAAGCGAAGTAAACTGTTTTATTCACTTGACATCAGATTTGATAAAAGTACTTTTTCCAGGATCTGACACTTTTTTTGAATGAAGATTAAGATTAAGTGGGGTATGTGCGCTATCAGGAAGAGTTTATAAGAGAGTCATGTAGCCATTTAAACTTTACAAGCATAGAACATCAGCAAATGTCAAATATACAGTATACATGTAGTGCTGAAATGTTTCACTTGGCTTTTTGTCACTATATTAAATGCTACATAAAACAATGTCCATCTCTATGAACTGCACTGATACGTCTTTCCATTGGAACAATGTTACAAGGCATCTCATAATAGAGAAGAATATTTTCACAGAGTTGTCAAAATCCCCACAGATCCCAGCAGGTTTAGGACAAATATGATCTCTTTTTTGAAGCCCAGTGTATAACAATGAACAATGAGATCATCCACAGTTTAACGGAAGGCAACAGGGACTCTACAAGTGTCCTTTCACAGTCTTTCCTCTACAACCCATGGTCCCGGGTGAGTGTCTCTTCTGCGAGCGATGGAATCGAACAACAGGGGGGTGGCAGTAACGTGTTGCCCTGCTGTGCTGAGCTTCTCTCGGACTGTGGAACCTGCCAGAATCTGGGGGGGCGAGTAGTCAGGCCTCTTCAGCAGTGGCATCTATTCCAGCGTAGGTAAAATTCTCAAACAGAGCCATGTTGACATAGGCCTTTACAAAACATATAAAGGAGTTATGTGTTAGATGAAGAACAGATTGCGTTTTAACAGACACATAACAGATATATACGCATTTATTTCACTTCCAAGGTTATTGAGTAGCTAGCTCCATGCCATTATGTTACTAACTTAAAGAATATTATTCGTTTTTAAAACAGATGTTCAACATCTACAGAGAATGGATCCTTCCGGTGATGAAAGCAAGACTATCGAAAACCCATGGCCATATGTTTTTTTGCACTGCATTGTGTCAGTTTATATGTACTCCCAGTTATAATTTTTACAGCTCTCCTCGCACAGTACTGTATAATCAAAGTATACAGTGGGTTTACTGGTCGGCGCTATGTTGGGTTTTGTGTCTTGTCTTGTGTTTGTCTTGTGTTGTCTGTCTGCACTGCCTGTCTGCACTGTTTTTCGTCTGCACTGTTTGCACTCGGTTGCACTCGATGCACTTTACGTAGCTTGTGTTGTGTTGTAGCTCTATGTTGTTGTTTAGTGTAGCACCAGGGTTCTGGAGAAATGTTGTCTCGTTTTTACTGTGTACTGTGTACCACTGTGTATAGTAGAAATGACAATAAAAGCCTCTTGACTTGACTTTTCATCTGTATGAGGGTAAGAGTTTTAAATTCTACCTTGTTTAAGATCTACCTTGTTTGTACATTGAGCAAAGAGGAATTAGAATTCTACTGACTCTAGCAAGTGGTTGGCAAATGATCTATTTTTGTTAATGTTGTCAGTGATCTAGCTGGTTAAGTTTATAGTGTGATCAAGAAGGAAGCATTAGGTGTTGAGTATTTTGTGTCACATTAAAGGGATAAATTAATGATTTATAACCATAGTCTTGATAAAACATAGTGTCTGACCTCAGGTATCTTTAAGTTTATCTAAGTCTATCTATCTATCTATCTATCTATCTATCTATCTATCTATCTATCTATCTATCTATCTATCTATCTATCTATCTATCTATCTATCTATCTATCTATCTATCTATTCCCAGTTTTAAAAAGTAACTAAATTTTTTAAGGTCCTGTACTGTAGCCTGCTACTTTATCAAATAGGCAGTGTTACAGTAGCTTAGCTATTTTAAATCATGAGTAGCTTGTAACATGATGAGTTACGTATGCAAAATGGCTTCCCCAACGCTGAGAGTTACAGCTGGTTCTTACCTTCCTTGCCTCCTGCATCCTGTTCAGCTGAACAGATATCTGAGAAAATGGTGGTCTTTCATAAGGCCTGTCTCGCCAACACTGTCTCATCAACTCATACCTGAAAAAAGGAAATGCTACGTATTACAGCAAATAATCACTGGTTAGCCGATAGTGCCCTTTTATTAGCTTGAAACAAGAATACTTAAAGAGCTGAATCCTTACACTTCATCATCACAGTTTCTGGGCTTCTCCATCCTATAGCCCTGAGGAAGCTTCTCGTAGAGCTCAGCACACGTCATCCCACAGTAAGGAGTTCCTCCTGTTATTACACCAGTAAATACTTTACTTAGGTCTTAAATTTGATGAATGCCTTATGGTTCATATGTAGTGAAATTTGCTTATCTGCAAAATAATTCCTCGGTATACGGTATATTATTGAGTTTGTTTCAAAACATTTTTATTTATATTTGAGCAACAAAAGAGTGACAGAATGAAATAATGTGTAGCTCTTAATGTGGCTACTTATTTAGCATATAAAGCATAACATATGAAGCAAAAAAAAAAAATGAGATGCGAGAAAGTTAAATGTAAAATTTCATTATTCACAAACACACAGTGCAGTGCAGTGTCACTGTTTTTTTTATTATTTATTATTATTAATAAACTTAAAAACATAGCACAATGCCAGGGGTACAAAAAAAAGAACAGTTAGCAGTTAGCTACTCACTCCGTACCTGAAATACGATTTGTAGATCGCTGAAATAGGATTTGTAGTGCATTTTAAAACCTAGATTTTTTGTTGCGCATGTGTGAAATCGCAGCTACCTTCTGTTTTTTATGACAGTCTAGCGATATAGATTCTTTAGCATTTGCTTCAATAATTACTGAAAGGAGAGAATTTTAAAAAAGAGAAAATCGTGACAACTCCACGTATCGAAGAAGTGAAAAGATGAAAGTTGGAATGAATGAAGACATTTGTTAAAGTAGGCTGAAATACACATACACACATACTAAAAATTTTAAACTATTTAATTAGATTTTTCCATTTATTTAATTTAATTTTTTACATTTATTTTGTGCTATTTCAAATAATAACAAAACGTGAAAGTGTATTTCAATAATTTTATTTTTTCTATTATATTTATATATAATATTCTATTATATATATATATATATATATATATATATATATATATATATATATATATATATATATATAGAGAGAGAGAGAGAGAGAGAGAGAGAGAGAGAGAGAGAGAGAGAGAGAGAAAGGGTTATTTTTTTATTATTAATTATTATTAATTCACATTATTAATTATTTGTTTTAAATAAAATATTATACAATATTATTTTACATATTATTTATCCAAGCAGGAATAATGTTAATGATTATAAGCAATTTTATGGTTTGCATTTCTTCCCCCTAACTGTACCAAAAATGAACCGAACTGTGACTGAGGTGAAAACTTTTTGTATAAAGTAATAAAATTAGTATTGCTTTGGCATGGTATGTATCATAAAGCCCAAAAACATGTGATCATAATAATGCATTCTGAAGCAACATAATACAACCCTTATAAGTTATCAACTTATAACCTTCATACAAATGAGAGATTTTCTGGGAAATTTACAACAGTATTTAAACATTAATATAAACACTTATAAACAAAACATCCAGTAGGTACACGTATTTTAATTTGTTGTAATTGTGTTATGTGTATGAAATAAAATCCTTAGAACTCTTTTTTATAGATGGAGCAGTGATTACACAAACTTAAAACAAACTTACCTAAACTTACAATCTCCCACAGGAGCACCCCAAAAGACCAGCTATAGGTGACAAAGAAATGCAGTTGAGATACAGGATCAGAATCAACAGTTCATGATTTTTCATGTTCATGATTTTTTATACATTAAAACACTGAAACTTTACTTAAAAAGTGTCTGTTTGGAACACAGACTAAGATATTACACTAAAGTGTCTGTTATGCCTTATGAGAAAAGAAGCATCTAGGGTTAGGTTTAGAATCAAATCATCTAGTAAACTGAGCGCGTCTGGTGACAGTGGTCATGATGCAGAAATGTATTTCTTTAAATACAGCACATGACAAAAATGCTGTAAAACAGCTGATGCTGGTCGGTGTTCTGTTTGTGTGCGACTTTTAGCAAATCATCTGTTGTGGTTTATCCCATTTATTTATGAAAAATTATTTGGCTGAATAAAACCATTAGAGTGGCACAAGCCAACAAAAGTTTGGAAAGTGAGAGGATGCCTGAGGAATGGAGCGATAAAAAAAAGGGGAAGATGTGCAGACCTGCATTAACTACAGGGGAATAAGGTTGATCAGTCACACCATAAAGTTATGGGAAAGAGTAGTGGAAGCCAGGCTGAGGGACAGTGGTGACCATCTGTGAGCAACAGTATGGTTTCATGCTGAGGAAGAGCACTATGGATGCATTATTTGCTTTGAGAATGTTGATGGAGAAGTAAACAGAAGGTCAATAAGATTTGCATTGTGTGTTTGTGGATTTAGAGAAAGTGTACAACAGGGTGCCAAGAGAGGAGTTGTGGTATTGTATGAGGAAGTCAGGTGTGTCAGAGAAGTATGTGAGAATGGTGCGGGACATGTATGAGGACAGTGTGACAGCAGTGAAATGTGCAATAGGAACGACAGACTGGTTTAAGGTGGAGGTTGGATTGCATCAAGGATCGGTTCTGAGTCCTTTCCTGTTTGCAGTGATGATGGACAGGTTGACGGACGAGGTCAGACAGGAGTCTCTGTTGACCATGATGTTTGCGGATGTTATTGTGATTTGTGGTGAGAGTAGGGAGCAGGTTGAGAAGAGCCTGGAGAGGTGGAGGTATGTGCTGGAGAGAAGGGGAATAAAAGTCAGTAGGAGAAGGACAGAGTACATGTGTGTGAATGAGAGGGAGGGCAGTAAAGTGGTGCAGTTGCAGGGAGAAGAGGTGAAGAAGGTGGAGGAGTTTAAGCATCTGGGTTCAACAGTGCAAAGTAATAATGATAGTGTTTTAGAGAAGTAAAGAAAAGAGTACAGACAGGGTGGAGTGGGTGGAAAAGAGTGGCAGGAGTGATTTGTGATAGAAGAGTATCTGCAAGAGTGAAAGTGAAAGTTTATAGGACTGTGGTGAGACCTGCGATGTTGTATAGTTTAGAGACAATGGCACTGAGTAAAAGACAGGTGGAGCTGGAGGTAGCAGAGCTGAAGATGTTGAGAATGGACAGGATTATAAATGAGTTTATAAGAGGGACAGCGCATGTAAGACTTTTTAAAGATAAGGTGAGAGAGGCGAGATTGAGATGATTTGGTCATTTGCAGATGAGGGACATGGGGTATATCGGTAGTAGAATGCTGAGGATGGAGTTGTCAGGAAGGAGAAAAAAAGGAAGGCCAAGGAGGAGGTTTATTGATGTGGTGAGGGAAGACATGCAGGTAGTTGGTTTTAAAAAAGCAGCTGTAGATGACAGGGGGGTATGGAGACGGATGATCCACTGTGGTGACCCATAACAGGAGCAGCCGAAAGAAGGAGATTTAGCTGAATGCAGCTCATTGGGAAGACATGACTTCTTTTTAATGGAATACTGTATGTGTTTTCTCCCCTGATGAAATTCAACAGATCTCATCAACACGATTACTGTGAAACTCCACTATGAAATAAAACCATTACAAATAGTCTTCTTGTAAGTTATAAACTAATAATGAATGGTTAAGCCTTTAATAGCAATTTGCCACCATTTTGATGCTGCAGCCTATTTATACATTTAAAATAGTAGAAATTTTAGGCATTTTTCCAGCTATAATGCATCCTTCAAGCATAATTATTTTGCAACCATTACATTATTAACTTCAACAAAATAAGAGTTGAAAACAACCAGTACTTTCTTTGTTTTTCATCTTGTCAGTACAGCAAGTTCCTTATAGTTATAAATAGGGGTTTAACACAGTCGTTGTGGCCTAGTAGCTGCTTTTGAATTTCCTGCCATGTTATCAGTTCCTCCCTTCATATTTATCAGTTGCCCAGTGACCAATGGGAGAGGGACACAAACAGGATGATCGTAGAATGATTTGCTGTTTTTCATTAAAACCACAGCATGAGATGGCACACTGCTCTCTATATTAACTGTTTAGTGTTCTTACATTAACAGAGTGTATAACAGTGAACAGTGTACAAATAAAAAACAGAAAGCAAAAATACAGCTTGACCAAACAGTAAATATTTTTGGGTTTACCACTAAACTAATTTAAACTAAACAAACATTTATAAAATAAATTAAATTAAATTAAATTAATTAAATTAATAATTAAAAAAAAAAAATATTTAATTTAATTTAATACTGTTATGGATATATTTTGTGCACATTTTTATTTTTGTTTAAAAATAAAGAATCAAGAATCCACAATGGGCACTGAGGCATGACTGTGGTTGGGAATCTCTGCTTTAAAGCACTGTAAAGATTCACTCAGGGTGATATTTATATAGACATTTGTAAACGGTTTTATATAACATTCGTAAAAGATACTTACACATCACTCTTTGTGGTGTAGACACTGTAATTGAGAGATTCAATAGCCATCCATCGTACAGGAAGTCTCCCCTAGGGAAGATGACTCGATTTTTTATTTGTGTATTGCACAATTTATTTTATCATATAAGTATTTTTACCCTTTACTTTACTTGTCTTGAAGAAATGAATGAATGAGTCCGAAGTTTGCACACTTGCTAATAAAAAATATATAAATATATAAAATAAAAAATGGCCTACCTAATTTACAAAATGAATCTAATCACTCTGGAAATCACCTGAAGACATTTTTCATAATTTCTTTAATTTCCCATTTACTGAATGACCCAAACACTTTGTAGTGGCCTTGTCATTAAAATATTTGTACTATTATAGAGTATCACATTCTCATGTTCTCACGTTTAATGAGTTCTCACTTACTTGCACAAGCCAAATAAACTTTTCTCACCATGGTCTTTTTGACATACACTTCCTCCCCACGTGAGAGTCCAAAATCAGCAATTTTTGCCACCAGATTTTCTCCAACTAGTACATTCCTGGCTGCCAGATCTCTGTGAATAAACTGACAGTATATAATAGAAATAAATTTATATCAATTATTAACAATATTATTAAACAATATTTATATGACACTATTGTAAGATCATAGATTATGGTCAATGTGACATAACATATCTATTTTGTAAATAAGCACTACAAATCTGTTCATTGTTAAGATTAAAATTTAAATCGTACATTTTCATTACTATGAACAGCATATGTGTACAGTTGTTATTTGCTTACCTGTTTGTCGCTAAGGTAATGCATGCCTGTTGCCACATCTGCAGCAAACTGCAGGAGCTGGTGTGAAGTGAGCGTAGAGGCAGTGCCATGTTCTTTTGCAAAAGCTGGATCGGTCTCCAGAACACGACTCTTCCTCAGGAAATCCAGGAGATTTCCATAGGGAGCATACTCAATAGCAATGTAAAGGTAGCCTGCAAGGGAAGAGTGACAAACAATACGTGACAACAGTTAGAAATGGTCAGAATGGCCATTTTTCTTTCCTGAGAAGCTAATTGTAATATAAAATTTAATTCTAAAAAACTGAAAGACTATTAATATTTATTGATTTTTTAATGCAGGAATTAATTCAGGAGCTAGCTTGCTGATTTATTGCAAACTCTTTTAGGAAAAAGGCAAATCCCTTTCAATGCTGAAAAACCACATGAAAAATTTAATAATAATAATAATAAAAAAATTGTTTTATTTCTATAGCTCCTCCTATGTGATCTAACTGTAAAAAACCCT
Source organism: Silurus meridionalis (assembly GCF_014805685.1). Taxonomy (NCBI): domain Eukaryota; kingdom Metazoa; phylum Chordata; class Actinopteri; order Siluriformes; family Siluridae; genus Silurus; species Silurus meridionalis. The sequence continues at coordinate 27,532,954 of NC_060884.1, forward strand.
AAATAAGATAAAATGATATATAAATAACTATGTACATTCATACATAATCTATTTTCTTTGTCTTAAAAATTGCTGGCATTTATTTAGCTTGAATTCTCAAGGTTGATTAGATACAGCCAGTCACAGTTGCAGTAGCTGTATACAGTATAGGAACAGCTTTCATGACCAGTAGGAAGCACTCTCACCTTTGTTTTCACAAGCTCCTAAAAGGTTAATGATGTTTGGATGCTGGCCCAGCTTGCAAAGCACTTCCAGTTCCCCAGCAAAATCCCGGTGATCATTTTCAGAGGCAAACTCTGCACAAAGAAACACGTGAATCAAAAAACAGGCATGCGAGAACACTGCTCCTATTGTATGTTTATCACGTCTCAATGTATTTTGCGATGCATGTTGGTTTAAATTTGAGCCTGACCTTTGAGCATTTTGACTGCAGCACTCATTTTAGTTCCATTCTTTTTGATCATGGCTTTAATGACTTGGCCAAAATTCCCTTCACCAATGACATCCTCAAACTTGATGTCCTCCCATTCTAGAATAGGGTAGGTTAGGGGCTCTGGGGTAGGCTTCGGTCTCCGAGTCAGTGTGAGAGTCCCGGAGTTAAACTGCAGGATGGTCTCTTCTCCCTTTGTGTGTATACATGTGTTTGGGTTGGGATGTAATAGGGTTAAGAAATATTATTAGAGAAACTCTTCTAAATTCAAAATGAACACAAAACAGATAGAATGTACAGGAAATATCTAAAGGTTGGTCTAAAGTTTTTTGGAGATAAAAGCAAAAATGTTAACTCACTGATCCAGACTGGTAGGTGAACGTGCGTCTACGTTTAACAATAGATTTGCGTATGTAGAAGAGGACCAGAAGTGCTAGCATAATAGTAACACAAGTGATAGCCACTGAGCCAATCACAGCCCAGAGCAGCTGATGCTCCTCCTTCCTAGGCTTTTTAACCCCCTGAGTGGTTGGAATGAAGCTTGCAGGTCCTGATGGACACATATTAAATAATATTGAACATCAATTACAGAATCTAACGGATATTGATATTCTGTGACAAATAAACACATCACAGTTTAACGTGTTTTTCCTTCGTGTATTTAAAGTATAATTTATTCTACACTACTGTAAATCCTATCTTTCATTTATTTAATCCAAAATCATACCATCTCCTTGGGTTCTGGCTTGCACAAACTTGCTCCACTCTCCAGGTACTTTTGAGAAAGCCCTCACACGAAACTGGTATAAGGTGCTGCCATTTAATGCTGTCACATCCTTCGTGGTCTTGTTTCCATTATCACTGTCCACCCATGGAAGTAGGCTGTCCTGGCCCACTGGCTGGTATTCAATAACGTATTTCACTATGCCGCCACTGGAATTCTCAGGGGGCTCCCAGCGAAGCTGAACGGTGCTGAGGGACAAAGGGTTTGCCTGGACATTCCGTGGAGAAGAGGGACCTTGAGTGGATATTAAAAAACCTGTAAATTAGGCTAGCATGCCACAATATAGCTCAATATTTAAATGGACTGCGAAATATTTCTCCCTTCTTTGACTTCCAAAAAAAAAAGATGATGGAGCACAAAGAAGGTGCTCATATCAAGGCCACAAAAACAAACGTACAATTACTGCTAACTCTGCTGTAATGCTTTTTTCATGAAACAACCCATATTTTACACAGTACAATAATTCTTCAAGATATCTAACCCATTAAACAACATCTATCATATCCCCAATTTATAAATGCCACTTAATGACTAGAAGGAGTTGCCTGGCTGTTAAGATGCATGGGATAAAACTTTGAGGCAGGCCAAAGTCTACTACAGCTGATCAGAGTCTAATTATTTGGTCTGTAGAGCTGTGCTAAAAAGACCATGGCCTCACCAGAGGCTCAACCACTTGACAGGTGCTAATTCACTTTAGCATTCTACCCGTCCTAAAAGCTGGAATCAATCTCCAGGCTGCTGCACCTCACAGAACAGCCTAGAATTTGGAAGCCATCCAAAATCCACAATAGATTAAAACCTGAATGACATTCTAGCCAACAAAGATCTGACTCACAAAAAGTCAAGGCCATAGATTCAGACCTGGAGCCTGTAAAATGTAAAGCTCTGTTTTTTATGAGCTAGACATCCATAAGTCTTTTGTCATAGTCCAATAATGCACTCACCTGGACAATCAGTCTCCATGATAGCTTCTGGACCAAAAGGCCCCTCTCCCCCATCTCCTGGTCGAGTAAGTTGTACACGAACTCGATATTTGGTTGTGGCCTTCAAGTTCATTAGTGTAATAGGCTCAACTCCGTACGCTAAAAATAAAATAAAATAAAAACAAACAAAGGGCTTTAATTTCTTTTCTCATGTGGAGTAACTTATAGATTTCTATAAAATTGAGCAATAAAATGACAATTTCTCACCTATAATGGAAGCCCATGGGTTTTCTGACTCCATAGGTTTATAGTGGATCTTTACAGACAAAATTGGCCCATCACCTTTGTACTTCTCCAAAGGCTTTAAAATGAGCTGTTTACTATCCTTCCCTATCAGTTTTGGAGGTGTGGTTGGACATGGGGGCTCTTGTTAAAAATATATAAAAAAATAGGAGTCATTTCATCAGTCAGCAGTCTCAGTATTATAAGAATTATATGGCATTTTGAATGAATGAAAATGAGTTAACCACATAAACGTTCATCAATAGAAAGAGTATGCCATCTCTAAAACCCAGAGAATATGGTCATATTTGCTCTCCTTTTGTCTCTGTCTCACTCTAACCCATTTATTAATGAATTATTAAAAATTGAGAGATTGTTTAATATGAAATACACATGTAGAATCTTAAAAAAAAAAAAAAATCACTGCATAAGAGCTTAATGCGGTTCTGTTTGTGATTGAACTATATAGTAACTAATCTTATTTTCTAAAAGTTTAATTTGAATAATGTACATTTAAATTCCTGCTTAGCTTCAAAAAGGGTGTTTTTTACTTGTAAAATGTACTAAACAGCACAGTGAGAATCTTTCTTCATATTTCCCGGTGATGTTAGGAAGCTGGAGATAGAGCACAGGGTCAGCCTTGATACAGTATCCCTGGTGCACAGAGGGTTAAGGGCCCAAAAGGCAGCTTTTCCCCAAAAAAGTCCTAATCTGTTTGATAACCATAACCTAAAAGTATGTATGTATGTATATCTTATATATTCCTTTATTCCTTACCTTTAACAGTCATGTTGAATTTGAAAAAATCCTGCCCACCCTTAGTCGAAACCCGACATTCCCAGAGCCCTCTATGCTCAGCAGTCAAACGTGGAATCTCGAACTGGGCTGTGCTTTTATTTGAGTCCATTGTTGTGTGGGAGGCCTGAAAAAAAGATTGGAGTTTGGAAATTACTATAATATTGGAAAAAATAAAATATGTAATACATCACAATTATCAGCTTTTATAGTAATAATAATAATAACACAAATATAATAATAATACTATACGAATAATATTTTGCTACAAGCCGACATTATATCATAATAATGTGTTTTTAACCTTAAGAACTGTGCTGTCTGGCTTGCGTAGCTCAAAGTTGGTGTGGCTGGGAAGAGGACTGCCTGTAGCAGAACATAAGATGTTTTTGCTGGAGTTGAGGTTACACTCCAGGTTTCTAGCCATGCCATGGATTTGTGGAGCATTTTCTGCAAGACAATATAAAAACATATGAATTGTTACATAAAGAAAGAGTACATTTAGTTAATGTGCAGATCAGTAAGATGAAAACACAATGAAGGCCTAACCTAATTTCTCACAATATTGTCCTCTCCAACCACTAGGACACTGGCAGCCACTGAAGCGATTACATTTGCCCTTGTTCTTACAGTTGCAGCTTAGACGGCAGTCAGCTCCATACATTCCCTCAGGACAGGCTAAAGAGCAAGATCAAGATTAGCAAGAACCATTCACGAGCTATTTATGCATCATAAGGTTCATAAATTTTTAAGTGTATTAAATTTTATTTTAAGGCAGATTTGCAAAAAAAAAAAAGTGTAGCCTTGTAAAAGAAAACTTTAATTATTATTCATTATTAATACATAATTGATAATGGTATTTTTAAGCCATTTAAATACTGCTTAAACACTGTAGGCTGATTTTAAAGATCAAAGTTTTACCAGTTTTTTTTTTACCATATTTTCTAATCATTCATTGATAAAAATGCTATTGTCTAAAAAATATCACATTTTTGCCATATCCAAAGCAGCATATTTTTTACCATTAATTTTCATTTCCCAAATGAATTGTTTATCAGAGACCGATAATGCATTATTGAGCAACTACTAAAAAACATCAGACCAATAGTGATTACTTAATGTAGTAATCTGTCAAACCTACGTTTGTTGCAGTGGTGTCCATGCCAGCCACTTGCACAGGAGCAGCCATAAGGCTCAACAAGGCAGAAGGTTTTACCCTGGCATCCATATTCTGCCTTACAGGATTCCTGGCAGTTTCGTCCAAACATACCCTCTCGACATGCTACAAGTCACAACAGCACATAAGGCATTTAATACTTTGACCTGTCAAATGATTTAGCTGAATAGCCTTTACCTAAATATTGATCATTGGCTTATAACCTTAAACAGTGAGCTGATTTCTGTGTCTCTAAAGCTGTAATACCTGTCTCACAGCGTGTTCCCATAAAGCCTGGAGGACATACGCAGTCTCCATCTTTGTCATGGCACACACCACCATTAAGACATTCAGGACATTCCTTGTCACAATTTGTGCCCCATTTGTTCTTCGTACAATCTAAATAAACAAATGTGACAAAAATGTGTAAGGCATCACAAAAACATGCACATTTTGGATTGAACATAAAATACAAAGATGAAATTGAAATGAAATTACCGCGAACAATTAGTTGCATCCAGGCTCCAAAGAGTGGGGTTTCTCCTACATAGTTTGCACTGTATATCCCTGCATTGGCTTGCTTAACGTTTTCTATGGTGAGAACTGCTGTCCGATTTTCAATATCTCCCCAGTAGGTCATGTAGTGATAATTCCCTGAAATACATAGTAATTAATTAATAAATTGTTTGATATATATATATATATATATATATATATATATATATATATATATATATATATATATATATATATATATTTTATATATATATATATATATATATATATATATATATATATATATATATATATATATATATATATATATATATATATGAGTTAGGCATGAGTTAGGATTTGAGCAAGTTTGCCAAGGGACAAATTGTGATGCAAGACGACTGGATCAGAACATCACCAAAACTGCAGCTCTTGTGGGCTGTTCCCTGTCTGCAGTATACAGTATCTGTCAAAAGTGATACTTGGAAGGAACAGTGGTGAACCGGTGACAGGGTCATGGGTGGTCAAGGCTCAGTGATGCATGTGGGGAGCAAAGGCTGGCCCGTGTGGTCCGATCCAACAGATGTTGCTGAAGAAGTTAATGCTGTTAATGCTTGACAGGTCAGGACTGTTTTGGCAGCAAAAGGAGAACAACACAATATTTGGAAGGTGGTCATATACAATATCTCACAAAAGTACACAAACAAGAGTACACCCTAAGTGATAACAGCAAAGCCACATGTCCTATTCATCATGCTCCTGTTTTTGTCCACTCGAAACTGACCTCGCAAAGGTCGATCAGAGAAGTTGTATCCTCGTGCTGTGCATCAGGTGCAGAAGCTGGCTTCCAAAAACAGACGCGAATGCTGCCAGTATTGCTTTAGGGGTTGCAGAAGTGGAAGGTCAGCTTATCAGTGCTCAGACCATATGCCACTTACTGCAACAAGTCAGTTTGCATGGTTGTCATCTTAGAAGGATGCCTCTTCTGAAGCTGGCTCACAAAAAAGCCCACAAACAGTTTGCTGAAGACACCCTGTACAAAAGCATGAAGTACTGCAACCATGCCTTGAGTTCTGAGACTAAGATAAACTTGTTTGGCTCAGATGGTGTACAGCTTGTGTGGTGAAACCCTGGTGAGAAGAACCAAGAAAAATGCGTCTTGCTTACAGTCAAACCTGGTGGTTGTAGCATCATGGTCCGGGGACTGCATGGTTGCTGCTGGTACTGGGGAGCTGCGGTTAATTCTGAAGCAGAACATGACGCCCTCCATTTAGAAACTGGGTCAAACGGCAGTTTCCAACATAATAGGGACCCCAAACACACCGCTAAGATGACAACTGCAATGCTGAGGAAGCTGAAGGTGATGGTGATGAAGTGGCCAAGTATGTCTCCAGACCTAAACCCTATTGAGCACCTGTGGGGCATGCTCAACTGGAAGGTGAAGAAGTGCCATGTATCTAACATTCAGCAGTTCTGTAATGTCATTATGGAGGAGTGGAAGAGGATCCCAGCAACAACCTGTGCAGCTTTGGTGAATTCCATGCCCAGGAGGATTAAGGCAGTGCTACATAACAATGGAGTTCACACAAAATATTGACACTTTGTACACAGTTTTGACATGTTCACTTAGGGTGTACTCACTTTAGTTGCCAGCTGTTTTGACAATAATGGCTGTGTTTTTTTGACAGTAAATCAATACTGCTACACAAGCTGCACATTGACTACTCTAAAATATATAGATTTTAATTTCTTTAGTCTGTGAGGGGTGTACTGACTTTTGTGAGATACTGCTGTTATGCCTGATCCGTGGCTATTAAGTTATGCCTGGTTGTTTATATTTGTATTTATATTGTTTATATATATGTAAGTCAATCCCTTACCATTAAATTTCCATGTGACATCTCTTTCCTCCTTGCCCACGACGTCCATTAGCAGATGTACTGTGTCTCCTTTGTTTGTCACCAGGGAGAGACTCTGTGGTCTGAAGTGAACTTAGAGAAAATAAACAATATGAGCATATATAACCTCTTTTCTTGGACTTTTAGCAAGGCTTTCTAAAATACTTGCTACTCTGTGAAAACAGTTACCTTTATTGTAGTTGTTGATGAGGGTGACAGTGGTCTGGTGATTTGAGCCCTGCTTTAAATGGCAGTAAAAGATGCCCTTCTGCTCCATGCCACTAAAACCAGAGGCCACCACTTTATTAGAGTAAGGCTGCCGCACAGTGAAACCGGGCTCGTTTGTCATACGCATTATAGTGTTGTCTTTTTTGATGTTAAGCTGAAATTCGTCAGTGTCGCGCTCCCCGGTTATGCAGTAGAGGGCAAAATGTTGTGAATTGCTCCCATTTGACGTCATGATGAGATCAATGACTGCATCTGGAGAGGGAATACACACGTTATAGGGAGTAGAACATCTGTGCATTTGTGGAGTAAATATTGACTGCAGCAGACAGACTTTGGGTCATTGTTATTTCATGATTGAATGAATTAGTTTGTTTGTTTGTTTATATATTTATTTATTACAAAAAATTCACCCCTAAAAATATTTGCTTACTGCAAGACCTCCTTACCTTCACTAAAACTTTACAGAAGACTTTTAGACAATTTTTGTCATGCTTCATACTTAAGAAAAAATAAACTGTACTTTTCCTATGGAGTACGAGTCCTCATTTATTGATTTATTGTAATTTATAAAACTTTTTATGAGAAACGTTTGACTTACAAAAGCAGGGTATATTGTGATTTTCAGCTTGATTTATTTTCCTTTAATCAGTGGATTTAGTCTAGTTTCTTCTTCTTCTTTCAGCTGCTCCCATTAGGGGGCACCACAGCGGATCATCCGTCTCCATACCACCCTGTCCTCTACACCTGTCTCTTTCACACCAACTACCTGCATGTCTTCCCTCACCACATCCATGAACCTCCTCCTTGGCCTTCTTCTTTTCCTCCTACCTGGTGGCTCCATGCTCAGCATTCTTCTACCAATATAATTCATGTCCCTCCTCTGTACATGTCCAAACCATCTCAATCTCGCCTCCCTCACCTTGTCACCAAAACATCCTACATGGGCTGTCCTTCTAATAAACTCATTTCTAATCTTGTCCATCCTCGTCAATCCTAACAAAAACCTTAACACCTTCAGCTCTGCTACCTCCAGCTCCACCTCCTGTCTTTTACTCAATGCCACTGTCTCTAAACCATACAACATCGCAGGTCTCACCACAGTCCTATAAACTTTCCCTTTCACTCTCGCAGATACTCTAAATCACTCCTGTCACTCTTCTCCACTCACTCCACCCTGCCTGCAATCTTTTCTTTACTTCTCTAACACACTCTCCATTACTTTGCACTGTTGACCCCAGGTACCTGAACTCCTTCACCTTCTCCACCTCTTCTCCCTGCAACCGCACCACTCCACTGCCCTCCCTCTCATTCACACACATGTACTCTGTCTTACTCCTACTGACTTTGATTCCCCATAGTCTAGTTTATGGTTAGCAATTTGAGTCAAATTGAACATTTAATAAAAAATATGATTTTCACATTATCAAAAAACAACAAAAATAAAAGTACATGTGTTACACTGGAGTTTTCAATGTATAAGGTCAATCTGAAGTGGGGCACTCTCATTTAAATATTTCATAGTTATTCAGATTTAATTCTTAAACAATTCTATGTACATTATCATGGAATTCCCATCACAGTTGCACTTATCAGCATCCTGCTATTTCAACACATTCCCTGTCGGTGTAGCAAGAACAATGTCAGGAAACAAGGATGAGCCACAGGCGCCAACAGCAGAGCTGGTATAGTAAATTTATTCAAGTAAAACATATTGAAGTGGCACAATGACTAAGACTAAAAGCTAAGTTATAGTTTCGTTTTATGTAGTCGTTTTTCTTTTTTTATTGTATAGTGCTTTTAACAATGGACATTTCCAGTTATATGTTATATAGGTTTTATGTCAAACACTTTTCAAAAGAATCAGAGGTAAATGACTACTCCACCCCGAGCCACATTTTTTACAATATTTCCAATATCCTTGCAATTATGTCTTGGCCATATGATAACTTTCATAATGTAATATTTACAAAATTATTCTAATGGAAATTTTCTTAGTGTGCTGGAACTTTGATCAACTTACCTGATGTCCTGGTGAAAAACAAAAGCCAGATGAGGTAAATCATTACTTAAATCCTGCTTTTCTTTTTGAAAATCCAAGCAAAATTATCCAAGTGTTTAAAATATCAGAAATAAAAGAAATCCAATAGGGTTTCCCAGTTTTGCAGGTGGAAGCGCACAGTGTGACACATTTCCAATGGAAGTTTGGAACATGTGGTAATTTTCTCTGTCACAAAACCCGTCCTTTCAGTTCGCATTTCACACACAACAAATCCCAAAGTTCTTCTTTTGGCTCACTGTCCACTCCACTCTACTCAACTCAGGGTGGGAAAGGAAGGAAAAGGCGGAGAGAAGAGAAAGAGAAGGAGAGGAAAAGATAGAGAGAGCCAGAGAGGGGGAGAGTGAGAGAGAGAGAAAGAGAGAGAGAGAGAGAGAGAGAGAGAGAGAGAGAGAGAGAGAGAGACTATAAATTGGTAATCAGACATTTCAATTGCACTAAATATTAGTAAACCAAAATAAATTTAAATTTGCAGCTACTAGTGTTATTTCTTTAACTTATTCATACTGTTCATATATTTGATATATTTTTTTACACAAAATGTTGACACCCCCTGAACCTCTGCAACCTAATAATTATTTTCTCTTGTAATCAAAATGTTTGAAATGTTTTGAAGCTTTAATATGAAGTCAGACACTTTACTAAAGCAAAATTACTAATTACTAAAGCAACTGTACTGACAAGTGCTGACAAGTTAGAATGTGTGGAAAGTCCTGAACCTCATCAACACACAATAGAGAGAATATGATAAACATCACTGGAGCTATTATTGTATGGTGTAGCAGACAAAAGCAGATTTTGCATGTGGGTGTGTTAGGAGAATTCAGAGGATCTAGAATCAAGAAGAGAATAATCTTTTTTTATCAATTTATGGTGGAGAATAATTTGTGTATTCAGGTTGTGCTGATTTAAAAGAACTCATTATTAAGTATTATGGACTAAAATGTTAAGATGTGTTGGAATATAATATGATTATCTCTGCCATTAGGCTGTTAGATGCTGATGATGCTGATGATGCTGATGACAATTATAGTAATTATTATTGTGGTGTAAAATAATAGCATTAATACATATTAATTCCATATTGATTCAAGTGCAAGCTCAGTGGTTAAGGCTCTGGGCTACCACTGTCACAGTTGGGCCCTTGAGCAAGACCCTTAACCCTTTCTAATCCAGAGGCGCTGTATTATATCTGACCCGGTGCTCTCAAAACAGCTTCCTAACAAGCTTAGATATGTGAAGAGAGACTGTCCTGTAATAAAGTAATCCAGTTTATCGCAGTTACCACATAACTAATTTGTTTGGCAGACTTTCCCGGTCTCTCGCGGATAGCACGATAGAGCAAAATACTTATAGGGAATTGTTTTTATGGAGTTTTAGGAGGAAATAATGAAATGTATTGCTAAAAATACAATTACTGTATTCTTGCAAATGTTTTCTGTGTGTGTTTAAAGTGTGTGGGAGGATGATTTACAACAATAAAAAAAAGCATTTTTGGGGTGGCATCCTTTTATTGTGGTTTTTCGTTTATCGCGGTCGGTTTTGGAACATAACCACGATAAACAGGAGATTAATGTATATATACTTATACATTAAAAACCACGATAAGAGGACGCCACCCAAAAAATGCTTTTTTTACTGGAGATGAATGTATATACATATTAATATTAATCTCCTGTTTATCGTGGTTATGTTCCAAAACCGTCCGTGATAAACGAAAAACCACGATAAAAGGACGTATATACACAGTTGACTACACTATAGTTCACTATAATCATTATACTGTAATGTATACAAGACAAGTAAAGGCCTCTTTTTTCTTTTTTACAGTTTGTAATATTAAAAGAAATTGTGGCAGAATAGTTACCTTTGATAAATATTGGAACGACTACAATGTTGTTAAAATCTTTTTTTATAAATTACAGTTCATGTAGTAAGTTCATGTTGCTCATCTTTACAATTATGTACAGTAGGCACTCAAAACATTACATGCTACATTCACAACATAGTCCTTTGTTTTTAAAAGAGCTAAAAAAACATAGAATACTTTTAAAAAATCACTTCAAATATCAGAAAAATCAGTTAATCTGTTAATTTTTTACATTCAAAATAACTTTAATAAGTGTTTTTTATAAATTATTTAATAACAGTGTGTATGTGTGTGTAATATAAATAAATACATACACTATTAAATATTCTGTAATAATTTCTAAGCATTAATTGAACATTAATATTAACCACTTTAATAAACATTCATTAAAACTCATGTAACTACTGATAGATAGATTACTTTATTCATCCCAGATAGATTTTTTCATTTAAATTAGTATTTTTGTATCATATTATGTTTGATAATTATTTATAATGTATCAAATTAAAACAATATGACTGTAATTTCTTTATTTAATGCCTGCTCATATGCAGTGTCTTTAATGCTGACACAGCTTAAAGCACAGGTGTTGAGCTTTCAACCGAGTGTTCAGTTTCTGACATTGAAAACCATGAAAATAATGCACGAACCCCAGATTTTCTCAAGTACTGTATATTCAGCTTTACTAAACACGATACTTCCCAAAAGGAAACAGGACAGAAGTGAATGTCTGTCAATGTGGCAGTCCAAGTCAGGAAAAGCAGGAACAATATGACTCTGTATGTTGTGTCTGACTGTTCACTCAAATCGACTTTAATTGCGTGGAAAAGGCCTGAGCTGCACGTGTGCCCAATCATTTATCTCCTGTTTTTCTTCAGTGAATATTAATTTTGTGCTTAGGGTGGGCGCTGATATAAGTGATTTTCTGTTTTCTTTCCGATAGCTGTTAACCTCAGATAATCACAGTTGGGGCAGACAGACATTGTTTAGTTTTTCCTGTTTTCAAGCGACCCAGAAGCTTAAGCAGGATTAATACAACATAGGTTATATGCGATGTATGCATTTTGATTTCACATGGTATGGGTTAATTCCAATGGTATTTTTAGTAACACTTACTCAAATGGACATGAGTTGCAGAATGATAGAGAGTCTCTGTAGGAAGATTAGGAAATGTATTGCATCTTGTTATCAGGGCAGCTGCAGGAGGTGTGCTGTAGACATTTAAAGATAGAAAGTCGACCCTCCTTAGGCTTTTGTTTGCAGTGTTGCATATCAGAAAAGTAAACTTGACACAGTCATAAATAACAAATCACAGTGGGGAGTTATTCCTGTTTACTGTGTATATAAAAACATTATTTTATGCGTTGTTATTATTCATAAGAGCACAGAACTTTTCTAGTGACTCTTTTTAGAAATAGCCACAAAAAAATTTTTTGGTTTTATAATGTCATGAATGTTGAGAATTTCAGTTGCATTTCTATAGTGCTTTTACAAAGCAGCCTATATGGTCAGTGCACAGTGCAAAGACAAAAACTCCTTAAGAAAACATGAAGAAGAAGCTTTTTCTCTTATATAACACAGTGTTATAAATTTATATAATAATATAAATGATATTAAATCAGAATCAGATTCAGAATCAGAAAGAGGTTTATAGCCAAGTATGTTTGCACTTACACAGATTTTGTTTTGGTGACAGAAGCTTCCAGTTTTTATTTCTATTTCTTATAAAAGAAAATGAAAATACATTAAAAGATATATATAAAAAAATACATAAATGGAATTATATTCAGTACAAACACATTTTTTAAGGATAACTTATATTGTGTCTAAAATCTTGGGATGTGCACAGGACAATATATTTGATTATAGCAACTGTTCATATGTAAATCTATAGTATCAGGTAAGATTGTCCTGTTACCCATGGGTTAGATATAAACTAAACAAACTTTTATTTGAGGAGTGCAGATCTTTAGAGTATCCATGTGGGAAACCAATAACAAGACTCTACCCAATAGACATTTCAATCAAAAGTGCTAAATAAGTTATTTTTCTGGCCTTTGCCCATTAAATATTCTGATGGAGGTTTTATGTAACTGTAGTCTGGATGTCTGTTTTTGTGTGTGTGTGTGTGTGCATGTGTGTGCGTTTGCATACAGCTGAATCAGAGTAGTAAATATTTGCAACAGGAAGCCGTTAGGGAAAGCATTTGATGCTGTGTCAATACAGACTAGGTGCTTTGAGACAGGGTGGTTGTTTCTATATAATAAAGCCGGAAAGGGGGAGGAGATTTGGCCCCCATAACTTTCCTCAGGTCTGTCGCCTATTGTCCTCAACCCTTATTTTTTCGTTACTGCAATTATCTCACATTATTGTTATGGCTTGATGATGGCTGATTCTTTTCTTTTCTTTTCTTTTCTTTTCTTTTCTTTTCTTTTCTTTTCTTTTCTTTTCTTTTCTTTTCTTTTCTTTTTTTCTCAGATAAAGTTGCATCATTATGTTTTCATGCACAGTGTGGTCACAAGATCATAAGTGCAAAGTCCATGAAAAATTATATATTATATTATATTATATAGTCCATGAGAAAGTATATTAATAATATTTATATTAAATATTAAATATTTAATTCAGAAAAATATTGACTATATTAAATAAGCTCCTCTGTGTATATTTAATCTACATCTTATCTAAAAAATATGGCATGGAGGATTTGTTGCTGTGAATTCTTCTAACGGGTTAATATTAACACACTGGTGACAAGTGCAGAAGTGTGACAGATAGTGTTTCTTAACAGTGTCATTAATGGAAAAGTTTGATTTTGTGTGAGGGTTTTAAAATGTAAAATCGACATTAAAAAATGTATGCTCTTCCCAAATGTATGATAATTGGAAGATATTTAATGAAAGATTTGTGATTTATTTAATTTATGTCAATGCAATGCACTACATTTATGATATCTCAAAAGGTTTTGATATAACATTTACATTGATCCTTGAGTGCTTGTTTAAATTAAATTAAACAATAGCAGTAACACTGTAAACACTGTATATGTGTGTATACAATATGGTTTGTACTAGCTGTGGGAATGTGTGTTAAAGTGTGCATTAAATTCCCATTTCCACCCATTGTTGTGATAGTTGGCAGGTTTCCACATGTGCCCAACACTCCTTGTGCTGCTTGGGATGTTAAAGAAAGTAAGAGCTTGAAACACATTGTCAGACTCCAGGGTTACCAGTGCTGCAGAACAAGTCCAGCATGTGACCCCAGAAGTCGCAGATGCTCTAAAAACCCTCTAATGATAACAATGAAGAGTTAAAAATAAAAGAAATGTTGCTGAAAACTATTTTTCAAGGCTCTCAAGAAAATATATCATCTCCTCAGACCATATTGAAGACCGTTTACATGAATGGCACAGACTTGAGTGACACTTAGGGAAAGCTCACACAAGTCCAGCTTCACTATAAGATTTCCACTGAAACAAATCTGTCAGTTTATTAGAACTGGCCCGGATAATTTTCCCATGCAAACATCTGCAGAATAATAAACTCAGCAGTGGACAGGAAAAGAAGATGTTTTAAAGTTTGTACTTACAGAAATGTTGCCAGATTTCCAGAGGATCTTTGACAGAATGGAGACCGGGTGAGGAAACACCATGAAGTTCCGAAAAGAGAAATTCGGAAGGATTAAGTTATTGTCATACAGTACATATTAGAAACTATGGGCAGAGATCAAAATAAGCCTCCTGATACATATATACAGTAATAGTTAGACATCATTTTAATTACAGAAAAGTCCTAATGTTGTGTCTTGAATTCAACCAGGATTTATAATTCTAAAGTATTACAGATTTTTGAGGACTAGTGTCTACACTAGGTCTGCTACAACTAATCGATAAAATAGATGATAATCGATAAAGCCATTCTTTGTCAACAAATGGCGTTATTGATTAGTTGGGAGGCTCACGTCACAGGTTAGCATGGCAACAAGATAACATAGCCATTTGCTAAACGTCAGTGAGTACAGCTCAAATGGCAGCAGGAAAAAAAAACACACTGATGTCACGGATGAAGGTGAAACATCAACACGGTAAGAAAAAAGTGAATAATCCTCATCATGTAATAATTGTATAGTTTAATGAAGTACTATTGTGTAAACTGTAAAATAGTGATGAATTCAATTAAAACGGTGCAAACAAACACTAAATCTAAAAGCTGCGTCTGGAAAGCTGCGTTTCTCCGTTCCATTCTCTCTTTATAGAATTTGTCTACTACAACAGTTAACTTATCTGTTGATTTACTGTTGATCTCATGATTTACTGCTTGTGTTCTATTTACATTTACATTTACATTTGTAGCATTTGGCAGACGCCTTATCCGGAGCGACGTACAAAAGTGCTTTGAGTCTCAGGCAATGTTCTATGTTCTATGTATATTTACTTTATGCATATATAATTTAATTGTTATACAAAATTTTATTAATTGTATATTATTAATTATATGCTTATATTTTCTCAACAAAACAAAATGTCAGTGTATTTTTTTTAGTATTGTTGTCATCTTAATTTACACAATTTACACCTGTGAGCAACAGTATGGTTTCATGCCGAGCAAGAGCACCACAGACGCCTTCGTTGCTTTGAGAATATTGATGGAGATATATAGAGAAGGTCAGAAGGAGTTGCATTGTGTGTTTTGTATGAGAAAGTCAGGTGTGTCAGAGAAGTATGTGAGGGTGGTGCAGGACATGTATGAGGACAGTGTGACAGCAGTGTGCAGTGGGAATGACAGATTAGTTCAAGGTGGAGGTTGGACTGCATCAAGGATCGGCTCTGAGCGCTTCTCTGTTTGCAGTGGTGATTGACAGGTTGACGGACGAGGTCAGACAGGAGTCTTCATGGACTTTGATGTTTACAGATGATATTGTGATTTGTGGTGAGAGTAGGGAGCAGGTTGGGAAGAGCCTGGAGAGGTGGAGATACGCGCTGTAGAGAAGGGGAATAAAAGTCAGTAGGAGTAAATGAGTTTATTAGAGGGACAGCACATGTAGGATGTTTTGGAGACAAGTTGAGGGAGGTGAGATTGAGATGGCTTGGACATGTGCAGAGGAGGTACATGGGGTATATCGGTAGGAGAATGCTGAGGATGGAGCCACCAGGAAGGAGGAAAAGAGGAAGACCAAGAAGGAGGTTCATGGATGTGATAAGGGGAAGACATGCAAGTAGTGGGTGTGAAAGAGGAAGATAGAGGACGGGGGGTATGAAGACAGATGTTCTGCTGTGGCGACCCATAATGGGAGAAGCTGAAAGAAGAAGATTTTTTTTTCTCTTTACAGAAAGAAAAATCCCCCATACACTCCTCAATATCTGGCTTTTGCATTTTTTAAGCAATTTTTATACATAAATACCCTGAATTGGGGTTTTATATAGTTATAATAAGTAAAACAGCTTCATTTCTTATTTCTTTTTTCTTTTTTTAAGCGAATAATCGGAATTAATCCTTAGTTGCAGCCCTTGTCTACAAGAACAGCATAAAGTTTTTTAGTCGTCTTGCTTTTCCCTTCCCACTACTATGCCCCTTTTTTAGGGCTTAAGGGAACTGTTAACTAAGTGGTTAAGATGTTGCACTTTAAATGTGAGTTCAAATCTCAGCACCACTAAGCTGACATTGCTGGGCCCTTGAGCAAAGCCCTTAACCTTTGACTAATCAGATGTGTAAAGGTTATTGTTGCTCTGTTTAAGGGCAAACTAAGTCTGAATGGATTTAAGAGTGTATAAAAAGAAGAATTTATGTTCACACTGTCAAAACAAAAGAAAATTGGCAGAAATATACATGCTCAGCATGCTGTTTTTTATCAACTTAATGTTTCAATGTGGAAGCCATAGGGAAATGGACAAACTATTGAAAAACTATTGAGAAACTATCGTAGCCAAAATGCAAAACAGTATTATAATGACAATAATTTAAACCATAATAAGAATGGAAGTAAGATGTTTACTTATGCAAAAATATAAAGTTTATATACTTCAACATATAATTAATATTAAGCTTTGAGGTTTGTAAACTATATATACAAAAATATTGAGTCACCTGACTTTTTCATCCATATGTGCTTCTACCCTGAATTGGTACCACAACCTTGAACACACAGAATTGTACAGGATGAATTGGGATCCTGACAGCATCCTGGGCCTTCTCCCCCTACACCAGTACTTTACTTTACTAATGTCCTTGTGGTTGAATTAATACAAATCACAGCCACACCCAAAAATCTGGTGCAGCATCTTCTTAGAAGAGTGGAGCCTTTTAATAACAGCAAATGGGGATTAAATGTGGAATGGTATGTTAAAAAAGCACATATGAATCCTATGGTCACACAAATCCTATGGTCAGGTGTCCATAAACTTTGCATAGTTTGTATAGTGAATAAGCGATCCCCACTGTCTGTCTTACAAAATAAACAACAAATTGCAGTAACCACTAAACCCCAGTATAACAAATAACTGTTACCCCAATCAAGACTCAAAGGGATAAGAATAATCTTTACACTTTAACCTGTCTTTTCTTCTCTTGAACATACCTTCTTTACTCAGAACAGTGGTAAAGCTGTGTCAAAATGCTTTGGGAACGCTTCCCTGTTGCCCACATGCTAAATCACGTGTGTAATCAGTCCAATGGGAAAGCACGACGTCACCGGTGGGGTGACGTCATGACCAGGAAGCT
The DNA here is from genome assembly GCF_014805685.1 of Silurus meridionalis. NCBI lineage: Eukaryota > Metazoa > Chordata > Actinopteri > Siluriformes > Siluridae > Silurus > Silurus meridionalis. Next base: position 27,550,587 of record NC_060884.1, read on the forward strand.
ATAAAAGCAAATGCGACAGACATGACAGGGATAGGGCTGTGCTGCTGGATGCCCCCGTAGTTCCCACTGGTCTGTTCGCGTGTTAACCCTGATACATAAAGTTCTTCAGAACACAGCAATCTCCAGCAAGTGCCTCCTGTCATTTCCACCTTGAACCCTAGTGGACTTAGGGGGATTGGCGCCTTTTATGAGGCCTCTGGAGTAGCGCTAGGGCATTAGCCCCGCTGTTCTTAAAATGCCAAAGGCTTAAGAGACTGCCAGACATACCTCAAAGTGTCTTGCATACTGTAGATGAGGTTTTATTACCTAATTCGATTCTCCACCCGGTTCGACGGGGTACACTCCAGCTCGGGCTGGCTCTGGTATGGAACAAAAAGTAAAGTTCTCTTGAGGAAGGAGGCAATTTAGGTCCTACAGCTGGTGCTTCATGGGTCCCAAGATGGATAGGGCTATATTAAATCTGTGTCAGCTTTACTCGAATTAATCCATCCTTACCACGTTTGAGAGAGTGGAGAATGTAGTCGTTTACTAGAAGCAGTTTGAGAACTGCTGGGACTGATTGCAGCCATGTCCATCATGTTATCACTCTGCCTCCTGCACATGAGACCCCCCCAGTGGTGGTTTAGGACCCCGCATAATCAAGGTCACGTAAGCCTTGTGGTCCTTAGACATGTAGAAATAACCTGGTTCCTTGCTAAGTCCCGTGTTACAAGTTCCTCGTTGTTGTGTAGCATTAATGACAGATGCATCTTTCAAAGAATAGGGGAGAGGCGGTCATGTGTGGCCGCTCCTGCCTAGGTCCCATCTCTTGTGGCACACCCTTTGCCTGAAGATGTTGGACGTGGTTAAGTTTGCATGTCCCCTTTGGGCCTCCCTTTTTTGCCCAGTCTCTGAAGGGCTGGATACTATGGCACAGGCGTAGCCTGTACACTCTTCCCCTGTCGCTGCTCCCAGGACTTCTGGAGAGAGTTCGCCAGGATTGAGTTTGTCTCCTCTTGGTGGCCCCATGGTGGTTGGGCATACTGTGGTTGCTACCTGGTAGTCCTTCTCGAATGCCCTCCCTGGGAGCTTCCTCCAAGGAGGGATCTCCCCTCTCAGGCAGGGGCAAGCTTATTTAGCACCTGCCAGAGCCTTGGAGACTGTGGGGGCACAGCTTCTAGCCTCTAGTCTCTCCTCTATTTTGATAGAGGATATTCTCCAGTCCAGAGCTCCCTCTACGGAAGGTCATATGCGGCAAAATGGCACCTGTTTACTGGATGGTGTGAGTACCACTTGTTAGTCGCAGTTTACTGCCTGGTCGGTAATTAAATCTTTTTCAGAACAGTTTAGCGAAGGTTTGTCCTTCACTCTTAATATTATATTTCTGCCATTAAGGCTGTCATGCTTTGATGCTGAGCATTTCCTGTGTAAGAACCCGCTATCAACACATGCAAAAGCGTTTCCAAAGCGTCTCATTCCCTTAGAGAACCAGGGTTACATACATAACCTAGAGTTGGTTTCTTTTAGGGGTATCTTTGGCTGTACTGCATTTCCAGTTGACATCTATGTGACAATATATTATAATTTATAATATAACTCTATATCAGTATTTTCTAGAACAAGACAATCACAAGCCTCATTTACTTGGTGAATGTTATTACAGCAACCGCTTTTAATTTTACAACAGATGAAGAAACTTAAATAATAGTTAATTCACTGTTGGTTCACGGCATGGTGGTGGGAGCGAGGAGGAAATCCCTGTTTCGATCACAGCACGGCTTCTCAGACTTAGCATTTAATAGTATTATATACAAGCAGTGCTTTTCTCATGAAAGGAAAGACTTTTTAAATGTTTACCCTTATAAATGTGGAAGCGTGGGCTGGTTATTACAAAAGTTATTTGGTTCCTTGCTCCAGCATCAGCTCTGGCACCACTATGTATGAGTATAGGATAACTATAAGAGAATTAAGAGGCTCATGAATTCCCAGGGTTATTGATTGATATGAGAAGTGTCTCTAGATAGACAATGCAGTAACTACTGACAAAGGTATTACACAAAAATTATCTTAGAAATCCTTAGGCTATGGTAGAAATTCTTTATTTATAATTCTGTATTATCATTAAAGGGAAACATGGCTTCATGTTGTTCTACAAACTCTTATGCAGGAAGTGCAGGTTATATAAATAAACCTGTGTGAGGTGCATTTGCCTGACCGAGTTTCCTCAATCGATACCCCCAACCACTTTAACTGTTTAATACTTGTGTTTTCAGCAGCTGCAATGGCCTCTTATAATTAAAACTTATCATTACATACATAAATACAGTAACTATTAAATGTCTTAGAAAGAGACAAAAAACACATAAAGAATTACTTATTTAGTAACATTTACTTTATCATTGCAGTAGTGAGGTCAGCTTTTTGCAGGGTTGAATTCTCATCAGATGGGTTCTGTTGGATGAATGTTAACAGCTGACTCACACTTTTAATGAATACAGCTAGATCCTGTATTTCACTACAAAAAACAGCTGGTGTTTACTGGAATTAGCTGATTGGTAATGTTTTTTTGCGGAAGTAATTATGTTGAGTGGGCAGAACCCAATAAGGACCACCAGAACTGGAATGGATTACACTCGATTCAACAAGATGTTCTTGCCCTACACATGTACACCATTTTTCTATAGCCATATTATTTTAAAAGGTTATTTTAGATTTAATGCAGTTTAGTGTGAAAGGAATTAAGATCATTTGTATGTATTTTTGAATCAGAATTGTAGTAAGGCTTGTGTGAGATTTATAAAAATACTTTTAAAAAAAATCAAAGATTTTCTATAGCAGAAAATGTTTTCAATATGTAATTAGACAACAGTAAATGTTATTATACAATAAAAAAATGTTGCCCTTAAGAGCTATGAAGTAACTTGTGAAAAATGTAAAAAAAAAAAACAACCTTTAAAGCTTTTTTTTTATATCTGTGATAGAAATATATTAAACCAATTAGTGACAACAAAGACAGTAAAAATGAAATGGATGTGGATGAACAAAAAACATGCAACAGGTCATATGCTACAAATAACCTTCAACCTTGAATGTACCTTCCTGTTTCCTGTGGCCACGTGTGCATTATCTTCTCCCCTGTTGCTTCTTTTAGGCTGAATATTTCATTTCACTGTCACTGCTAATGAGACATTTTAGTGCATTATAAACCAAGAACTGATAAAAAAAAATGGGTGTCTGTAATTTTGTTTTTTTACACGAGGGGAAAACCACATAAAGAGAGAGAGTTAAACTTTAGGCGCTTTGATGAAAAGCAGCTGTTGAAAAAGAGTTGTGGAGATTCGGTGCAGGAAGCAGTGCCACGGGACCATATGGCCACGGGACGATATGTGACCAGGAAGCAAGCCAATCAGGAATCAAACAGCAGGCGAGGAGAAACAGGAAAACTGCTGGTCTCCTGTCTGCTAAGAGTGTTTGCTCAGCCAGCTACCTCTCTTTCCCATGAGGTTCTGCTGGATCACAGTTTGACTAGTGAATACTTACCCTTTACTAAACCAGGATTCAAAAAGGAGAGGAAAAAACTGTTTAGTGGGCAGATTTGTTTAGACACTCTGATGACCTGCACACAGCATGGCATAAATACAACACAGTCATAACAGTCTAGATTTTATAATTGAAATTCACTATTACATAACTATAGCTTATAATTTTGCATTCTTCATGCACACATTTAATATCAAATCTGTTGCCTAGGAACAGAAAATGATGCATACAACTAAGTACAACTGTGTTTACTAGCATTTCTTCGACTCCCCTGAGTTTGCATGCAATTTCAGGTTCGTTGTTTTTTTTTTCTTGTGTTCACACACTCAGCATGGCCAAATTAAACATTCTCCTGATATAAACCAATGATTATCATATCCTTTGGACAGATCACTTCTCTTTTACTTAGAAACCAGACTTAGCAATTCCCATTGCAAAAGGAAACAAGAGTTTTTTTAAACACTTGTTGGGAGCCAGAAAAAAAAATACTCAAATAAGACCGCCTAAGGAAGCATGGATATGTAAGAAATTGCTGTGTGAATGCAGTACTGTTCAAATGTTATACGACTTATACTATATTTTTACTTATCTATATATATTTTTTTAATATACTTATACTATATAACTATATTTTTAAATAATGAAATGTTTATGAGAAATACATTTGTTTCAGGCAACATGTTTGCATCCTTTTTTTTTTACACTTACTTAAATTTATGCAGTTCAATATCCTGGTTTGGTAATGTTCAGATTAGTTTCACTGCAATTGTGGCCACTGAATATGAGTCAGACAGGTAGCATGTACTTTATTTCACTTATGATATGCTTTATAAATGTGAAAACATTGACTGTAGAAATTCTAACATACCTGCTTTAGGGTTCCTGGTTTTAATGCTGGTCTCAGGTTACTGTTATTTTACTTATGTTTCCCCAAGTCCACATGGGTTCTCTGGGTTGTCCAGTTTCCTCCTACCTCATTAGAGCATGCTGGTAGGTGGTTTTACTATGACAAATAGTCCTTAGGTGTGAATGATTATGCAAAAAGTGTGTGTGTGTGTGTGTGTGTGTGTGTGTGTGTGTGTGTGTGTGTGTGTGTGTGTAATGACCTGCAACCCTATGCTCCCAATACAGGTAAAAAAAAAATGTTTTTATTATTATTATTATGATTAATATGCATGTCATTACATTTTTTCAAAAAAGCAAAACAAATTTCCTTCACACTGTGATAGCTGATTGGTTACACAAGCTAAATAAAAATGTACTGTTCTACTTGTGATACCAAATTTTGTGTGTGTGTGTGTGTGTGTGTGTGTGTGTGTGTGTGTGTGTGTGTGTGTGTGTGTGTGTGTGTATTTTGTGTGCTCAATAAAATGAGGCTACAGATGCTCTTGACTGCATTTACAGCAGTGTAGTGTAGCAGCCAAGCATGAATTCCTTGACCAGTTCATCTGCATCTGTCAGAAGACAAATCATCCATTGTTTTCGACCTCATGTTGTTTTTTCCCCTTTAAGACCATGAAGCCACTGCAGATGGTAAAGGATTTTCTTTCTCCTTCCTCTTATCTCAATTTTTCACACACACACACACACACACACACACACACACACACACACACACACACACACACAGAGAGACACAGAGAGAGACAGAGCTGATGTTTACAGACATATCTCCAGATTAATCTGGAGGCACCATAATGGCGCCAAAACATTGAGTCGTACAGGAAATGACCCTATTGTTTTCATGGTCTCTTCTTTACCCCTGCTCCTTCGACTCAGTTAACACCCGAAGTAGCACTGCATAGTTTTCTAGTTGCAAAATGCACTGAGTATCTAAAAAGTCTATACATACCAAAGAAAGGACATATGACAAATCCAACATTAAAAATGTCAGATGTTTTTTCACTATTCAAGTGGCATAATAAGTAACAAAATGCAAGTAAAAACAAATAGAAATAGTTTATGGGAAAATAGAACCTGTTGTGTAAGTGTACAAACCTTGTATTAATGGTTCATGTGCTCAGGATCAACCTCATTAAAGTCATTAAATTGTCCAAAAGTAATTAGCCTTTAACCTGGATCTGATATGACTTGGATTAACCATAACCATAACCATAACCATAACCATAAGCATAACCATGATAAAGTTTAATTTGTCTACTGAAGCTATGGTCTGTGAACAATATACAAATCATTAGAGGGACATTATTTAAAACAGGATGTCCCTCTAAAATGTTATGTGAGGACAAGGCGAAAACATACCAGGAATTCTGCTGAGACCTGTGGTAACATTAAATGGGCCACAGGAATATCTGCCAAGTACGGGGTCACTCCCTGAATGTGACAATAATCTTTGTGTTCTTCACATGTTTGGGCTTTGGGGTAGGGTGTCTAGACGGAAACCCTTTCTCATTAAAATCAAGGTCAACATTTTTGGAACTTTCTGGCCAAGTTTTTAAAAAAAAGAAAGGAGCTTACCACCTAAAGAACACCATAAAAATGGTGAAGCATATTTTAATGGCGTAATGGCGGCATCATTCTAAGGAGGATGCATCTTTTCAACTGGGATATTGTCAAGATAGATAAAAATCACACTTTGCTTCAAATAATATATTTATGTGTATAAAGCCTCGGTTAGCCAGCTGAATATTAAAAAAAAATTAATTTCATGCACAATATTGACCAAAGCACGAATCCAAGAAATCAAAAACCTGTGGAATGACTTGAAGAAGGGAGATCTTCTTATACACTTATGAAAGCTATGGCTGCTATATCACAATAAAGGTGTATTGTTATACATCTTCCGGTATGCTTGTATACAGCCTTACTTAGCACATGGACACGAGTAAACACCGACAGAGAGAGTAGTTTGCTATATATACTATTTGTTGTCATATAATGCTATAAAACATCAAAAACAAAAAACAACTGAGACAACATAAGCTTCGCATGAAGGATCATGAACAATAACAACCATGGAGAGCCAGCTGCAAGACAAAGAATGGAGTAAATGGTGAGACTTATATACATCTGCTAAGTACAAGATGACGTGATTTAGGTCACATGGCATGTGAGTGTTCAGCGACTGATAAAAACTGTCAAAGGTCATAATCTTGACATTTTCTTAATGACAAACAATTCAGTTGGTGTCATGGTTTTAAGTTTAATAATCGAAGTGGTATAAATCACTTTTTTGGCAGAGATGACTGACAATAAATACAGTTTCTTCTTGTGACTGTAGAGTTCTACACTTCTAAGCCAATGTGTATTGTATGATATCTTGATTTATGAATAATCACTAATACCTAAAAAGATTTCCTAAAAAAAAAGTAAAATGAGACATTAATAAATGAAAAAAAGTGTTCATATCTGTCTGACTTACATTTAGTAGCTACAAAAATAGTAATTTATTTGTTCTGATATGTTACAAATATTTAAGTTTGTTGTATCAGTGATGGATGTTTATGGTATTAGACTGAAAGGTTATGACCAAATATCTAATAATAACTTAATAATATTTCAACTATTAATTTTGAGTAATGAATTGGTATTATGTACTATGATCAATGGCACAAGTTAAAAAAAGTATATAGGTTATATGGACATAAGTACAGGTGTAGCTAGCTTTTCCCAAAACTTTTACCACAAGCTTGGAGGCACACAACAGTAAACGATTTATTCTGATGCACTAGCATTAAACATGCCTTTATTTGAACATAAGTTCCATGGTGATATGGTTTACATGGGATGGAGTGGAAGATCTTGAGTGGCCTTCTTGAGTGCTGACCTCAACCTTATTGAATATTAGTATTAAGTATGAATTGGAAGACTGACTGCACCCCTGCAAACTTTTGTCCATATGGTGTATACAGACACAGACACACACAGACACAGACACACACAGACACACACACACACACACACACACACACACACACACACACACACACACACACACACACAAAACAGACTTTCAATGCATTCATGATTTTTAATTTCATATGGCTCTGCTGGGTCCATGCCATGTTTCCTCTATGAACCAAACATAGTAGGCAAAAAGGTTTAAACAAATATTTTAAAGTAGCAGTTCTGTCATCTGTCCTTGTTATTTATACTTCGGAAAATTGTGTTTACTCTATTAGCGGCTTTACCAAATACATGAAGGGAAAAAAATGAAAGTGTAAATAATCCACCTCATTCTGTTAATGGTCAGGTGTCCCTATGTCAATGAAGCGGGTTGAAAAATATCAACCGAAGGAGATCAAATCCATGATGTGTTTCATTCTGTGTAATCACCGGACACTGTTACTATTAAATCAAAATAAATCAACAGTCTGTCTGTAAAGTAATCAGCCCAAGCATTGTTTCTCTATTCTGTTATATGTATTTAAATTAGTGTTGTTGTGCTATCTTTTTATAAATGTCCAAGAAAAAATCTTCTTAAATACATTTGTTAAAAACAAATAATGTGGTGTTCCAAAAATTATTAAATACTTATTTAGTTTTAAGCAGGGTAACCTAGGAGGGTACATAAATCCTAGGTTTGCTGCTCAGGTTTTGTGTTTTTAAGAAAACCTTATATAACCTTCAATTCTGTAACAGAGTTCGAGAACTTGACTTGACTTTCCGCTTCATTTCCATCAAAGCAGGTGTAGTCATTTCCAAGCATGAAAATAACCACTGAACAGGAAGAGTGAAGAGCATGTCAGCCAAATTACCGTAGCAATAAACCACCATTATAGCATGCATGTTTACACCTTCGAGAAAAAATGATGTACATCCTAAATTACACTTTGCATAGCACTTTGATCTAATGTTGAAGAAAATCAAAGGTGTTTCCATGAGGTTTAAATGACAAGTGAGAGTTCTGACATAATGTGATGTCTAACATATGAATCATTTTTGTGAGGGTCTAGAAACCCTTTTAGAGCTGAATGTGGTTATTTTGTTACTCATTAACTTATACCTCAGGTGACTAGTTAAAGGCACACCTCGAGCAACCTTTGCACAACATGCCTCCATTTTATTTCTTCGGAAATATCCAACTAAATGGACTTGTCCGAGTGTTAAAAATGTGATTGTTGACATTTTTCCTATTTGTTATATTTAAAGAGACTGTAGGACCAACGTTCAGGTAGGCAGCTCTTTTATATAGTTGTATTTACCTGTTAACTGATAAATGGTGAATAATAAATGGTGCTTTATTCGATATTTAAATAAGTATCTTTTACATATTAATACACCGTCTTTTTCCTTTTAACTACTAATCATAATTCATTCAATGAATACGAAGTTTGTATGTACTGTAAAATGTTAAGTAAGATAATCGACTTATTAAAAACCCTGACAACATGATGCAGGATCTCATTGTATTTTCTCATTGATTTTAACCTGCTCAAGCGTAAATTGATAAGACTGCTGAATTGGTTTGAAGTGACGGTATCACGTGTCTCACTGTATGCTGTTGTTACTCATTATGTGTTAACTATAAACACGATATGCTCAGTTTAACCAACTACTCACTAGGAGAGCTGGATTCTAATCTGGAGTTTAATAACAAGGCATATGGAAACTGGTTTACACTTATTCTGCTGGGTGTATGGACAGAATTTGTGGTATTTCCTGAATAGAAGAATTTGATGTTCTTCGCTGTGTACGGTGGAGGTGGTAAAAGGTAGGGGTCATGATTATTTTTCACCTGTAGTGTTGCTATGTGGTAAACATGATAGAGACAAGAAACAACAGAACCTCTTTAGGAGATCTCACCAATTTAGAGTGACAATGACATCGCAAAGTCCCCAATATGAACAATATAATCAGTATTGAGAGACTATTGATTAAAGCCAAGACTGCAGGAATTTCACTTGGGGGAAGGGCGATAAACTTGCTGAGTGCTGGAGAGGAGGTCAAGTGAAGGACTTTGTTATGTTGTTTGATCTAAGATGATCTAAGAGCTAATGTGTGTAAAAAAGCACTATTAGTTTGTTCAGGAGATGATATACTGAGATTACGGCGCTATTTGATTACAGTTGATCAAATAGTGCTTTCAGTCAGTGTTCCAACACTGGCAAAACCTAGTGGTCCTCATTTCTGATCATTGCATTTAAGATCTGCCAAGTTTATTTATGGCAAACTGCATTGTGAGACGGACTTTCCTAATCAAAAAACAAATGCAAAAAACACAAGGATACTCCTACACACAGGCACAACCATGCACACATGGCAGTGTTTTGGACCAAGCGTGTTTGTTGTGTTGAGGAAATCTTTAGGCAGGAAGATAAAAGTGAGCTCCTGACAAGTGTTTACAGCCAACATGCTGACATTGAATAGTGAGAGAAAAAGAGAGGAAAGGCCCTACAAACACAAGCAGAGATTGTGAACAATGGCTTCTTGGCTAAGAGAAGAAAGAGGGGAAGAACATTACAATATGCACTGGTGTGAACTCTAACACTACTAAGCCTTTATAATTTTTTCCCCAATAATGAACTGTACATAACATACAAAATGCATAGTATGCAGCTGATTTGCCTAATCAGACAACTATCTATATAAACATTGCACTCAACCTAACTAGAGGGACTATATATATATATATACAGTATATACATCCAGTCTTGCCTGACGAATTGATGCCCGATTACATGATGCCATGCATGTATGCAACTAATATTACACTATGCAAAATACATTATAGTTTAAAGACTGTACACTATAACTGATAGACATATCTTCCTGGAGCTTGCTTTGTGCACAAAGACAAAGACATGGTTGGGTCTTCTGGTTCAAGTAAAGAGAAAATTTAATGGCACTGCAACCAAAAGCATCCTATTCAGGCATCCTATACAATCCTATATCTCCAACTTTGTGCTAACAGTTAGGGGAAGATATATATATATATATATATATATATATATATATATATATATATATATATATATATATACAGTATATACAGTATATATACTATCTGTAAATACTTGAACTATTTTATTAAATCAAATGGAATGTTGCTCAATCCATATTTTATGAAGACCACTGGATAAAGAAAACGGTATTCTCTCATTCTTTTTTCCTCATAATTTGTGCAATTAACATTTGTTCTTATTATTATTATGTTTTAGTATCATTAAAAAATTTAACTAAGAGATTATGTATTTTTGTATGATTGTATTTTAAGTAAATTATTGACTGAAATGTAAATGGTTAGTTAAAAAGCAAATCATTACAATGTTTTTATATTGTTATGCCAGTAGTATGGATGCTAGTTAATCATATTTTGTGTTTACAACCATGTTACTCAACCTTGCAATAAACATTGCCTGCATAACCTTATAAAAAATTATACCTTTCCATGATATAGATGCTTTAAATATTAAAATGCACGTTTTTTATTATAAAAACACCAGACTGGTCTAGGAAAATAGACCCTTTTAGATATCTCACTAATCAGCTTTAAAGATCTTATAATGCTATTTTACTTCAACAGGAAACAGTAGAGGATGTGCTCTGTGGCTTGTACACTGTGTTTGCTCTTCAGTCTCTGGGCCTCTAGTTTATGCCACACACTTATAACTGTGGGACCCTGTGTGGGTGATACGGAGAAGGTGAGTGGAAAAACAGCTTTCCAATTCCCCCTTTTACTCACAATCCATGAAAATCTTGACCACATTAGTAACATCCTGTTTGCATTCATGGGTTTCCTGTTTTTAACAGCAGGCATTAGCTGCATTGTGGGCAGCCTGAGAAAAGTGTAGTATGCAAGGAAGAAAAAAAAACAAAAAAACAAAATAGAAACAAAATGATGACATGAGCCAAAAGTAAAACTGTATAAAAAAGTCTGGGCAATTAAAAAATATTTAATAAATGATGTCTTGAATGTTGGAGTTATTGGTTTGCAAACACCGATTACATAATTAACCTGGTTTTAAGTGGTTCAGCTGTCATGCTGCAATACAGTCATGGTCGACACGGTTAGTGCAGATACAGTGTTATGTAATAGGGAATTTTTTTTCAGCAATCTCCAAAATAAATAATAACAATAAACTCACCATTATAGCACCTGAACAAATGCAGTGTCAAGATTGCACTATTTTTAACTACCACTTTATCATTATCTAATATATATATATATATATATATATATATATATATATATATATATATATATATATATATACAGTGAGGAAAAGAGGAAAATAAGTTTTTGAACACCCTGCTATTTCGCAAGTTCTCCCACTTAGAAATCATGGAGGGGTCTGAAATTGTCATCGTAGGTGCATGTCCACTGTGGGAGACATAATCTAAAAAATAAAATCCAGAAATCACAATGTATAATTTTTTAACTATTTATTTGTATGATACAGCTGCAGATAAGTATTTGAACACCTGAGAAAGTCAATGTTAATATTTGGAACAGTAGCCTTTGTTTGCAATTACAGAGGTCAAACGTTTCCTGTAGTTTTTCACCAGGTTTGCACACACTGCAGGAGGGATTTTGGCCCACTTCTCCACACAGATCTTCTCTAGATCAGTCAGGTTTCTGGCCTGTCATTGAGAAACACAGAGTTTGAGCTCCCTCCAAAGATTCTCTATTGGATTTAGGTCTGGAGACTGGCTAGGCCACGCCAGAACCTTGATATGCTTCTTACAGAGCCACTCCTTGGTTATCCTGGCTGTGTGCTTCGGGTCATTGTCATGTTGGAAGACCCAGCCTCGACCCATCTTCAATGTTCTAACTGAGGGAAGGAGGTTGTTCCCCAAAATCTCGCAATACATGGCCCCGGTCATCCTCTCCTTAATACAGTGCAGTCGCCCTGTCCCATGTGCAGAAAAACATCCCTAAAGCATGATGCTACCACCCCCATGCTTCACAGTAGGAATGGTGTTCTTGGGATGGTACTCATCATTCTTCTTTCTCCAAACACGTTTAGTGGAATTATGACCCAAAAGTTCTATTTTGGTCTCATCTGACCACATGACTTTCTCCCATGACTCCTCTGGATCATCCAAATGGTCATTGGCAAACTTAAGACGTGCCTGGACATGTGCTGGTTTAAGCAGGGGAACCTTCCGTGCCATGCATTATTTCAAACCATGACGTCTTCGTGTATTACCAACAGTAACCATGGAAACGGTGGTCCCAGCTCTCTTCAGGTCATTGACCAGCTCCTCCTGTGTAGTTCTGGGCTGATTTCTCACCTTCCTTAGGATCATTGAGACCCCACGGTGAGATCTTGCATGGAGCCCCAGTCCGAGGAGATTGACAGTCATGTTTAGCTTCTTCCATTTTCTAATGATTACTCCAACAGTGGACCTTTTTTCACCAAGCTGCTTGGCAATTTCCCCGTAGCCCTTTCCAGCCTTGTGGAGGTGTACAATTTTGTCTCTAGTGTCTTTGGACAGCTCTTTGGTCTTGGCCATGTTAGTAGTTGGATTCTTACTGATTGTATGGGGTGGACAGGTGTCTTTATGCAGCTAACGACCTCAAACAGGTGCATCTAATTTAGGATAATAAATGTAGTGGAGGTGGACATTTTAAAGGCAGACTAACAGGTCTTTGAGGGTCAGAATTCTAGCTGATAGACAGGTGTTCAAATACTTTTTTGCAGCTGTATCAAACAAATAATTAGTTCAAAAATCATATATTGTGATTTCTGGATTTTTTTTTTTTAGATTATGTCTCTAACAGTGGACATGCACCTACGATGACAATTTCAGACCCCTCCATGATTTCTAAGTGGGAGAACTTGCAAAATAGCAGGGTGTTCAAATACTTATTTTCCTCACTGTATATATATATATATATATATATATATATATATATATATATATATATATATATATATATATATATATATATATTTTTTTTTTTTCATTTTACAGTCTTAGTTCATTTGCACAATTTCCTGAGCGGCCAATCAGGTTTACATTTCACTGCAAGTTGTGTTCTGTATATAATTATGTTTTTGACAAATAAAAATCTTGCATCTTGAAATCTTGGAAGCCACACTGAGCTAGTTAGCTATATATGAGATGGTAATCATGATGGCTTTTATGACTGTATTAGCATGAAGGTTGAATCTTTGAAACTGATCTGTTTGTTTTGAGTGAAAACATAAAGAAGAAAAAGAGCTCAAGGAAGGGCTAAAGGAAGGAAATATTAAGGAAAAAAAACATTGGGAGTAATGCAGAAAACTACAAATAGACTAATTTTATTAATGAGAAAAGATTATTTTAAAAAAAAGGTTGAATTGAAATACTGATTTTTCTAATATTTTTGCAGTACAAAGTCCAATCAAACCCTACAACCAATCTTCATGACCATTGTTATCTTCTCAGGCTACCTTAGATTGCAGCAGACGTAATTTGACATCTGTACCTCAGCAAATATGGCCAAACGTGACTGAGCTGGACCTCTCTGAGAACCACCTAAAAATATTACCCACAAAAGCCCTGAAAAAGTTGAGGCATTTTGACCATTTGATTAAGCTCAATTTATCAGGGAATTACCTCCCCCTGCTGGCAAAGCAGCACTTCCACCACGTTCCCTCTCTGAAAATACTGGACCTCACTGGATGCAAGTTGGCTGCAGTTGAGCCCGGTGCTCTTCTCAGCCTCCCCAGACTGCAAAAGCTGTTTCTCGATAACAATGATCTACAAATTGTTGAGGCTGTAGCTCGTGCTAGCAATCTTCAAGTAATTGACAGAACCCAAGACTTTGATAGATCGGAGAGAAATTCTGGTGATGGTATGTTTTTTTTCTTGTGCAGTTTATTTTTAGCATGTTTTTGAGACAATTTCAGACTTTTTGAGGTAAAGTGTAATTATATTTGTAATTCTATTGCTTCAGTCCTCAGCATGGACAATCACAGTCTATTCCTACGCAAACTGCTCTCAGAAAACTTGCAGACCTCCAAACCCAACAACAGAACAGGTTTGAATTATAGTATGAATTCATATTTAATATTAATAATATAGTACATTTTGCATAATTGTTCTGAAAAAGAACTACAGAGTAATCTCTTTTTTCATCTTGTCCTTATTGTCCAGGGTCAGAAGCGAACGATGGAAAAGGGTCTTCACACAGTATGACCTGGCAGTACCTTGTGGCAGCTCTGGTGACAGCCATCAGTCTTTCTGTGCTCATTGCCGTCGGGGCAAAGTGTAAACTCTTCCATAGGTATTTAGCCAGCTACAGGCACGCAAGGCTCAGAGAGGGGGATAGGGCGAGTCAATATGACTCTGCTAATTTTGAGGTGGGATTTTCAACATCCCAAATTCGGCCCAACATCCATAACTCAGATATGGCTAATGGGAACAGAGAGGATGATGATGATGGATTTATTGAAGACAATTATATTCCAGCAAGTGAGAGAGAAAGAGCAGCACGAGAAGCTGAACACTGGCAGGAGGATGATGATGATGATATAGAAGAGTTCAGTATTGCATAAACAAAAACATGAGCTTAGTGTGACATCTGTGTGGGACTGTTATTTTTAAATCCTATTCTCACTTGCTCCAGAAAGAATCCTGCCTGTTCTTGCAGATAATATTGCTTCCACTTGCACACAAAATTGTCTAAGGAACTTATATAAATATAATCAAATAAGTTTAGGGATAAACCAGTTACTGATGATGAATGAATGAAAGCAAAAACTACTTTCGGTGTCCAATAAGTCACATATCTGACCTCCCACTTCCAACCACAACAAATTAGAAATGTTTGTCAGATGCCTCAGCAGTACATTCCCCGTGCATCCCTTTAGCATCAGGGTTTCTATCATCAGATGAAAAATTATAACTTGCACTATGACTTGATTAATTTACAAATGACCTTTTTAAAACATCTATTTAAATGATTTTCATACTTCAATACATTTATATTTTGTTTAACGATTTAATGAAATACACTCCATTTTTTTCATGTTTGATCATTTTTTTTATTCAAAATGAATAAAAAGAATGCTGACCACTGTAAGTCCTTTCGCAATGTCTTTGAAGCATAGCCAGGGAAATCACAACTGCAATTATAAACGATATTTTTTTCTAGTTATTAAACTAATTTTTCTTAGGCATGGTCACAAAAAATAAAAAAAATAAATAGATTGAAAATTATACATTTCAGCATCATAAATTCATGCAATATTCCCTATAAGTTTATTTCTAATAAACAAGCCAGTGGCAACAATTGCAAGGAAAAACTTCCTGAGATGGTATAAGGAAGAAACCTCATGTGGAACCAGACCCAATGGAACCCTATCCTCATCTGGGTGACACTAAATGTCCATTCATTATAGTTCCATCATCATTAAGGTCCTGTTAGGTGCAAAACTATAAGTGGTACCTTATAAGTGGTAGAGGAGAAGTGGTAGCTCAGTGGTTAAGATGTTGGATTTCTGATCAGAAGCTGATCAAATCACAGCACAATTAATCTGCCATTGCTGGGCCCCTAAGCAATGCCCTTAACCCTCAAATTCTTGTATGAATGAGATAAATGTAAGTCGCTCTGGATAAGGGCATCTCCCAAATGCCAGAAATGTAAATGTAATACTGTTGCAATGCAGCCCTAAGTCACTGTAGGATTATATTGATTATAGAGTGAAACACTACAGCAGAATAATATAGTGTGTGTGAAAAAGCATGGTGACCATAATCATGTCATCACTGTGAGCAAACTTATTATTCA
This sequence comes from Silurus meridionalis, assembly GCF_014805685.1. Taxonomy (NCBI): domain Eukaryota; kingdom Metazoa; phylum Chordata; class Actinopteri; order Siluriformes; family Siluridae; genus Silurus; species Silurus meridionalis. The sequence goes on from NC_060884.1 coordinate 27,566,791, forward strand.
ACATGACAAAGCATGACTCCTTTAGTAGTCTATAACAGAAACTGAAAGTGATATAATGATGTGCATCTAAAATGGGTCTGGCAGTGTTACAAGGAGGATCCAAGTCTATATCACCTCATGTTAAAGCTCTAATGTTTATGCAAGTGAAGATTAGACCAGAACAAAATCCATCTTTGTGGACAGTCTAATACAGAACTGTGTCTAAATAAGTCAGGATTAAGCCTTCACAGTTACTTGCTGGATTTGACCTGATACTTAATTTGAATGGTTTAATCAAACACATTTTTAAATTATGAGTGGAATATCTGAATCCTATCTAAATCCTAAATCCTACATACTATTTGAGTGTGTTCAAACAGGAAATTTAGTTTTACAGTTTAAATGGTGTTTTTACAAAAAAAGGTTTAAGAACCTCTGGGCTAAGCAATAGATTACGTCCAACCCAGTAAATAATTTTAATTTAGCACTGCATTTCCATGAAAAATTACTATTTTTTGAAGATGTTGGTACAAAGACTGTTTAATAATTTATTTTCTGATGTTCTATACTTTAATAAACCTTACAACATTTCTCCAACACTTTTACTTGTAGTAACATCAGCATTTTGTTTCATGTTCAGCATCAAGTGTTATTTTTTTTCCAAACACTATATACACAAAGTGCTAATGCTGTTGTATAGCAAACTATATATACGCATTTATTTGATAAAATTTCACTTTAAACTTCAGTGTTCTTTAAAAAGACACGTTTGTCTAGTTGGCACACTTCAGATTATGAGAAACAGAAGACAGGAAATGTTACTCTATAGTTAGATGTCACATGACACACTGTGGTCACTTTCACTATAACGTACTTTACAAAGCCGCCTCTTTTGAACCAAACTGTTTATATGAATCAAGCTAAGAAATTTCCAAAATGTCTGATAAGCTTCAGACAGTCTTTGCAATTTATTAGAGGCACAATACCAATTTGACACTCAAAGCAAATATATTATATTAAATTGTTATTTATTTTTCCAATGCATTTACAATAATAATAATAATAATAATTTGTGCAGTATTTGGTAAAAGAATAATGTATTTATGAACTAAATTTGGGCATTTTTTTATTTATCATTACTCGATTAGGTTTTAAGATGTTAAAGCGGGAAATATGTTGTTCATATGTAATAATAGTAATACCAATATGACTTATTAAACTAGCTAATATCCTATTAATTGCTTGTAGTTGACAACTGTTGGTAGCATATCACTTATTTACTAAATTGAAAGCTTGTATGTACCAATGCACAGACAAAATACATAAATAACAATTAATATGTAGCAGAATACCGTATGCAGATGCTACACCTTAGTTCCACTTACATTGTTCTTTTAATCGGTTTTAACAGGTTATTATTTGCAAATTGTGCATTCCTTTGGTGTAAATTGGGGGTGCGGCTGTGTTAAGAATGAACCAATCACATCCAATGCTATATTTCCAAATATTTATACAAGTAAAATAATTGTATAAACCACAACTGTTTTTTTGTTGAAAGAAACAGATCTGTTTAAAATTTACCTGTTAAAGGGACGAATAGGAGGGAGGTATAAACATAAACATAAATATAAACATAAACATGCACAAAAAACAAGTTCAACTAAATCACTCCAACCCATATGTCAAAATAGTTTATGGTCTGGTGAGACAATTTCCAAAAGCAATAATAATTTCATAATTCCAAACAAGTTCACAACATCCAAAAGAAAACTATACTGGCAGGACACCATGGTGGTGGCAGCATTATGATGATCGTCAAGGACGAGGAGTTGATTTTAGTAGAAAACCTATTGCAAATAAGCTAAAGATTTAAAAAAAAGTAAATTTCACTTTATATAATTAATAGACTTTGAAATGTTGATGTATAAAATATGTTGTTCACGTCATAATAGTAAATCTAATAATTAATTTCTAGATTTACAGGATAAATACAACTAAATGTTGTTACAAAACTAGGCTAGATCTCATAAATTGCTTGTATTTGACACATTTCTTCTAGCATATTAATTAAGTACTTAATTCTAATATACAGTATATAATACTGTATTATAGCAGAATATGTACTGTATACATGCACCATTCAGATGCCTTTATTTACACGTAGACTGCTATTTCTTTTAAAGTGATATTATGTGCAAAAGTCAGCATTTCATTCTACAATTAGATATTTTATCATTTGCAAGAAGAGACAAGAGACAAAAGTTTTTCCTCGTTGAGGAGTCGATTCCTCCGGCTGGCACGAAGAGAAACAATTCACTCGCGAGTCGACTCATCACACCTTCGTCACGTTCCGCTTCAGTATTGTGAGATTTTACACACAGGGGCTTTTTTCTGACTGCCTAAGCCTGCTGTATATGATCTTCTGTGTTGGAGCTGCGCATGTAAACTTGATGATGACAGCCTGAAAGCAAGAAAGAAGGAAAGAAAAAAAAGAAAGAAAGACTGACAGCACGCACCTTTTAGAAAGCTGTCAAACCGGCTGGACTCGCCGAGACCCCGGAAGCGTGCGAGCAAAGCGAGGGATGGAAGTGCTTCATTTGTCTTCTGGTGGTTTCCGATAAAAGCTTACATTCTTTCTCCTTTATTTCTGATACATATAGTTTAAAAGGGTTGCGTGAACAGAATGGCCGCTTCTGCTATCTTCATCCTGGACCTGAAGGGAAAGGTAAAGTGCTTTAATGATCTACTAGTGAGTTGCACCTGTCGGAAGAGGAGGATGTCTGACATGGACTGTAATTTGTCTACATTGTTTCAATACTGGATATTAGCTACAGACCAATAAATGAGATTTAATGAACTTTATTAAGGGTTTCAAGCTAGTTTCTAATAAAGTTTAAACATGTTTATTGTAGATGTTTTAGGTGTAGGTGAAAAGCAAGCTACACCCTCAGGGGAAAATTATACCTTTCCTAGTCATTGCTCTACCAGTTCAGTTCTATTTTTTCTGAATTTATTTGTATAGCAATTAACATATAATAATAAACATTGTCCCAAAGCAGCTTTACAGAGAATGTTATAAAATGTGATTCTAGATTACTGAACAAAAGGTTCAAATCCCAGTACTTCCAAGATGCCACTGTTGGGCCCTTGAGCAAGGCCCTTAACCCTTTGTTTTCCAGGGGTGCTGTATCGTCGCAAACTCTGTTCTTACTAAACTGGGGTCAGACCTTTAGTGGTGAAATGTATACGTGACAAATAGCAAGTTTGTTAAGTTATCCCAAATGAGTGTGACAGTGGCAAGGAAAAACCCCTCTGAGAAGGTATGAGGAAGAAACCTTGAGAGGAACCAGACCCAACAGCACAGATGAGGATGGGCTCCCTTCCTCATGCAGATATTAATTGTTTACAGTCAAAATCCATCCTCGTAGTTCTTGTGTTGCTCAGTAACTTAATAGATCTTTTTAAGTTGTTCCATCCTGAGGTGCACAGAGTGGTCTCTTATTGAAAAGAACTCCATCCAGATGTAAGGTGTAGGGGTGAATCAGGCGGATCTGAAAAGAAGAAAGAAATTGAAGGAGAGTAAATGGATGACTGGGAGAGAGAAACAAGCGTCATCCTTTTTGTTATTTAAAAGTTAAAGACAATGTACAGTGTGATCAGGGTCCAAGTAGGGACTCTTTAAAGACCAGCTGTAGAACCTTCAATATATTCAATTCAATAAATCTTCATTGGTGTAGCTCTTTCAACAATCAAAATTTTTTCAAAGCAGCTTTACAGGTTATAATAGAATGTATAAGTTTGTTACTTATAATTGTAAGTTTGTTCCTAATGAGCGAGCCATTGGCGAGTGTGGCAAGAAAAAACTCCTTGAGATGGCATGAGAAGAAAAGCTTGAGAGGAACCAGACTCAAAAGGGAACCCATTCTCATCTGGGTGGCAAAGAATTTCCATTCTGTGATGGGCAATTAAATGCAACCTGTGCTCCTGAGCCATTGTAGTAGACTGTTGATATTAATTACAGTCCAATTCCATCCTCAGAGTTTTTGAATATAACCTCATACACCTCTTAATAAGAAAACCAACTTCACTTTTTTCCATGACATAAAGTGAATTGGGGTGTGGCTGGGGGAATTGAGGGCGTGGTTGTGTTCAGAATGAAATATAATATCCATTAAAATAACATCCAATACATTGTTCATATATATTTATAAAACTGTCTATGAAATAATTGAGATGAAACACAACTGAAACTGAACATGACAATGACATCAACAAGAACAGGATATCCCTGCAAAATCTATTAAAGTATAAGACAGAAAATGTACCACGAAGGCTGCCAAGAGACCTACAGCAACATTAAAGGAGCTGAAAGAATATCTGAGAGGTACTGATTGCTCCCTGCATCTCTCATATTCTTCTCATCTCTCATATTCTTCTCATCTCAGATTTTTGGGGTAGGGTGGATAGAAGGAGACCCTTTCTCACACAAAAACATCAAAGTTTAACTAAATGACTCGAAATGTTTTATTGGCTGATGAGACTAATTCCAAGAACAATAATATTTTTATCAAAAAATAAAAATTCATTAAGCCATAAAGAACGTTATATTGACAGTGCAGCATGGTGGTGGCAGCATCATGATCTGGGGCTGCTTTTCTTAAGACAGAGTTACAGCTTTTGTCAAGGTGGGGAGTTGATTTTAGTGCAAAACACTGATTTTCATCTTAAAATACAACAGTGACTCAAAACATACCTTCAAATCTACAAAAATCAGAAATCAATGTTTTTGATCTAGCCAGAGCCCAGACCTGAATTGATGGATCTAGAAAGTTTTTGCAGGAAAAAATGTGTAACAAAAATCAAAAGTTGTATCAGCAAAGTATCATAGTAGTAGAATATTACTGTAAGACTTATTATTATTATTTTCCCCAGTTTTTCTTGAAATGTTTAAGATTTATACAACTTTAATGTGTAGAAATATTGCCTAAATACTGAACAAAATCAAATACACCGGTGGGAAACACCTAAACAAGGTCATTTGTGTGAATTATTGTTTTCTGTTGTTGTTCAGACTGGTCCATTTTGTCTAACTTAAAGTACTGGTATTGTCATTAATTGCAGAAGTGTAGTGTAGAGTATAAGGAAGATTACACAGGTTGATTCTATTTTATTTAAACCGTTATGGTAAAAAAACAGCCGCAGTGAATTTCTCTATTTAGATAGATAGATTTATTCAACTGAGCAGCTGAAGATTAAGGACCTGGCTCAAGGGCCCAGTGGTGACAGGTGGGTGGTACTGGGATTTAAGTCCATTTTAACCACTGAGCTACCACTTTATCATCGATAGAAAGATAGATAGATATGTACATTTGCTGTATTTTGCAGACTAACTTACAATTATTCAATTTATACACCTGAGCAGTTGAGAGTTAAGGGCCTTGGTCAAGGGCCCAGCAGTGAGAGTGGGATTTGAACTTACAACCTTCTGATTAGAAGTCCAACATCTCAACCACTGAGCTACCACTTTCCTTTTAGATATGTAATGCTAGACTGTGAATTAAATATTCACTTACCTCAAACAATATTAGTATTAAACTTCTCTGGGATTAAAGTTACAAGTATTTTAAAGTCTGATAGCCTTAAAGTCATTCTGGACATAAATAGGGTTAAGGTTATGGTTAGAATTGAGGGTTAGGTTTAGGGTCAGTTGTATTTAAGTCTACTGGTTGTGACATTGAATATAATGAGTCTTAGAACTGTGTTAAGACAACCAGTCTGTAAGTAACAATTCATAGAATGGTAGATGTGGATTAAAAAGTGATAGTAAACATCATGTAGGGTCTATTACATTAATTACTGACCAAGCCTATTCATTCTTGCATAAGTATACCTCATGAATTATTAGTCATTACAATCTGTTAGCTATAGATCGAAAATTACATTGGAACACCAAACACATGTTGAATTCTACAATATACAATATGCCTTACAGTATTGAGGTTCCCAACATTCCCTCCAAACCTCGGTGCTGAAACAACAGCAATAAAAGTTTTCATTGAACATTGTATTCATTAAACAACTGAAATATTCAACAAGAAATTGAATAGAAAATAAAGCTTCCTGCACAACATATTTCCACATAAATACCGATGATGCCGTCAACGTCTCTGTATAAACATATAAATATTATTTTATATAATTCAGGTCCACATCTGTTCTGTTTTAAACCTTATTTTATCTCTGTTTTTGCTGACCATGATAAGAGAGAGCGAGAGAGAGAGAGAGAGAGAGAGAGAGAGAGAGAGAGAGAGAGAAAGAAACAGCGAGAGAAAGAGAGAGATAACTGTGGAAACTACACACTAACTTCCTCCAAACACGTCGTTTTATTTTCACATACTCATCTTCCTTTTAGTCTATTTTGGTCTGTCTTTAGTGTTATAAAGAAAAGCCAGTGTCTGGATTTTGTATAACTCATCTTCAGTTAGTAAGGAGTAATTAACTTCTGAGAGACAGAAAGACAAAGAGAGAGAGAGAGAGAGAGAGAGAGAGAGAGAGAGAGAGAGAAATGAAGGCCAATAAGTAGTGTGTGTAGCTGGGGGGCTTTGGTTAGATGGATTAATCTATGATATGGCTGGTTTTCTAGCAGTAGTGATGGAAGCTTTCCTGTCTGTGCCCTTTAGCAATTCAGTACTTTAAAGCATTCCACATTAGATTGGCACACACTCTGATTTCCTGTACGCTTTCTTATACATGGTTTTATACTAGGATTTTTCGAATCCTAGTATCCTTCAAATCCTTTCAAATAAATTATTATTATATTAAATTTAGGTAAAAAGAAATGAAATTGGGGACAAAATCAATTTTACATGTTAAGCCCCTTTTACATTCCTCTTTGTGATACGTCTTTACTGTTTATACAGCATTTAGGCAGAAATCCTAACCATGGATGATACATGTCTGAAATGTTAGGGAAAAATGCTTTAATACATTATAATATATACAGTGAGGAAAATAAGTATTTGAACACCCTGCTATTTTGCAAGTTCTCCCACTTAGAAATCATGGAGGGGTCTGAAATTGTCATCGTAGGTGCATGTCCACTGTGAGAGACATAATCTAAAAAAAAATCCAAAAATCACAATGTATGATTTTTTTACTATTTATTTGTATGATACAGCTGCAAATAAGTATTTGAACACCTGTCTTTCAGCTAGAATTCTGACCCTCAAAGACCTGTTAGTCTGCCTTTAAAATGTCCACCTCCACTACATTTATTATCCTAAATTAGATGCACCTGTTTGAGGTCGTTAGCTGCATAAAGACACCTGTCCACCCCATACAATCAGTAAGAATCCAACTACTAACATGGCCAAGACCAAAGAGCTGTCCAAAGACACTGGAGACAAAATTGTACACCTCCACAAGGCTGGAAAGGGCTACGGGGAAATTGCCAAGCAGCTTGGTGAAAAAAGGTCCACTGTTTGAGCAATCATTAGAAAATGGAAGAAGCTAAACATGACTGTCAATCTCCCTCGGACTGGGGCTCCATGCAAGATCTCACCTCGTGGGGTCTCAATGATCCTAAGGAAGGTGAGAAATCAGCCCAGAACTACACGGAGGAGCTGGTCAATGACCTGAAAAGAGCTGGGACCACCGCTTCCAAGGTTACTGTTGGTAATACACTAAGACGTCATGGTTTGAAATCATGCATGGCACGGAAGGTTCCCCTGCTTAAACCAGCACATGTCCAGGCACGTCTTAAGTTTGCCAATGACCATTTGGATGATCCAGAGGAGTCATGGGAGAAAGTCATGTGGTCAGATGAGACCAAAATAGAACTTTTGGGTCATAATTCCACTAAACGTGTTTGGAGGAAGAAGAATGATGAGTACCATCCCAAGAACACCATCCCTACTGTGACGCATGGGGGTGGTAGCATTATGCTTTGGGGATGTTTTTCTGCACATGGGACAGGGCGACTGCACTGTATTAAGGAGAGGATGACCAGGGCCATGTATTGCAGATTTTGGGAACAACCTCCTTCCTCAGTTAGAGCATTGAAGATGGGTCGAGGCTGGGTCTTCCAACATGACAATGACCAAGCACACAGCCAGGATAACCAAGGAGTGGCTCTGTAAGAAGCATATCAAGGTTCTGGCGTGGCCTAGCCAGTCTCCAGACCTAAACCCAATAGAGAATCTTTGGAGGGAGCTAAAACTTCTGCTTCTCAGCGACAGGCCAGAAACCTGACTGATCTAGAGAAGATCTGTGTGGAGGAGGGCCAAAATCCTCCTGCAGTGTGTGCAAACCTGGTGAAAACTACAGGAAACGTTTGACCTCTGTAATTGCAAACAAAGGCTACTGTACCAAATATTAACATTGACTTTCTCAGGTGTTCAAATACTTATTTGCAGCTGTATCATACAAATAAATAGTTGAAAAATCATACATTGTGATTTCTGGATTTTTTTTTTTTAGATTATGTCTTTCACAGTGGACATGCACCTACGATGACAATTTCAGACCCCTCCATGATTTCTAAGTGGGAGAACTTGCAAAATAGCAGGGTGTTCAAATACTTATTTTCCTCACTGTATATGAAAGAAGCTTGAATCACTGACTCGAAATGTTTAGGTTCTTTATTTATAACTCATACACAAAGAATAGAAAATGTGTTCATGACAAAAATAGCAATGGAAACATGTTGGAAAACTGAGGACAATGACAGGCCTGCTTTTTTTTTGAGTTTGCATTAGCCTCTGTCACTGTTGACATTGTAGCCACTTTTAAATGCCACTTTATTCTAATCTCTGTTCAGAAAAAAATAAACACTCTCAGCAAGACCAGATAACTCTGGCGCTCGTTAAAACACTGTACTTTCAGAAACTTTAGTATAAACATTGCTAGTGAATTTCCATGATGTAGAAATGATTACCAAATGGAAAAAAGCCGGACACTAGACTGCATAAACTGTTTGAATGGCTGGATTTAGGTAACAAATTGATTTTTTAAAATCACTTAATCTAGGTAAAGCAATACTACATTTAGAAATTTCCCCACTGTGGGACGAATAAAGGTTTATCTAGGTTTATCTTATCTTATAAATCCCATGTCTAGTGCTATCTAGTAAACACCAGCTTTAAAACTCATGAGTTTAACATAAGCTCATCTTGTTACAGGGAAGGCAGTCATCCATGTCATAGCAGCGAATAAGTATGAGTGATAATGAGTATTTCAGCTTTAGCTCAGTTTAAATTGTTAGTTACTGTAGCTAATTCTACTTGCTAGCCCGTATAGTAACAGGCAACTGAAAATCCTATGAGAGCTCATTACAAAGAAAAAAGAATACACCAAAGGCACTCTTGACTATTTTCATGAATTTCAAGTAGAGTAGGTGAATGGATTAGTGAGCTATATTACAAATAAGGCTAAAATGCTGACACTAGAAGCAGGAGTGTGCACTTAAGTAACATGGTGAGACAATAAGTTGCTCTGGGTGAGTAATATGCCATAAGGTTATGGCATGCTATAAATTGACAAGCTCAATACATGGACATGTGGCAAGGGGAGATCAGTGTAGTGTAACTATCTGTTGATGCTTGACTTCCGTGATATAAACTAGTCTATAGACATGCTTTATTACCACTGGTATATAACCACTTGACCCATTTTGATTTTTGGCCAAGAATCCTGTTCAAAATAAATGGTTACAAACAATATTGAATTGGCGAAATGCCTCACACAACAACATATCTAACAATGGGAATTTACATTTATTCTTAGAATTTACTCTTCAAGAAATATATAGACAAAAGTAGTTTCACCAAAATGTTACCACAAATTTGTAGGCACACAACTGTATTGGATGTCTTTGGGTTATTAAAATGTCCCTTCACGTGAACTTGGTGGACCAAAACCTTTCAGAATGAAAATGGCCTTGTGAAAAAAGCCAGCTCCAAATCATATGTGATATTGGAGCTGGCTTTTTTCACAAGGCCATTTTCATTCTAAAAGGTTTTGGTCCACCAAGTTCACTTGAAGGGAACTATTTGAATAATCACAAATCTCCACAAGCACACTCCAGAATCTGGTAGAACATCTGCCAAGAAGAGTTATTTTAAAAGCAAATGATGACTAAATGTGGAAAGGGATGTTCATAAAGCACATACAATCTTATAATCAGGTGCCCACAAACGTTTTTTCCATATAATGTAGCAGATCAGCTACAAGAAAAATATCAACATCATATATTTTCTAATATTTACTAAAAAGCAAGCTGGATGCTGAAGACTTAATATGACTCGACCTACAGTACCCTGATGCAGTGTTCTCTGTAAAAATGAAAATATGTGATTCAAGACACAAAATCATTAAATGCAGTTCTTCGATCAATATTATTTTTATCCCTATATGACCTGTGTAGTTTTTTTCATATAAAGAAATGAAAGTTTATTTGCAAGCCCAAGTTCCTCCAAGAAGATATATATAATATTTTGCTATTGGAGGCTGTGAATATTTGACTCCTGCACTCACTCATGGTGAATCAGCTCTTTTCGTATGATCAAATAAAACTGAAACTGATACCATCTACTGCAGTGTCTGAATGTGGTCTTCATAAGTTTCCAGTATGCCACATAGATAAAAAAAATAAGTATTGCATCAGCTATTTACATAAATCTGCTTGTTATTTTTTAACTGTTTGTGTAATATGAAGTTTGCTGTCACCCCTTTAGGTGCTTATATGTCGGAATTACATGGGCAAGGTTAACATGAGTGAGATCGACCACCTCATGCCTATCATGATGAAGAGGGAAGAGGATGCAGAACTATCACCTGTAGTGTGCCATGGCTCCAATCACTTCTTGTACATCAAACATAGCAACATTTACTGTATCCTGACGAACTCATTTTTTATTCACTGATCGGTTTTGTGTGTTGTTCTCTAAATGCCTGTATAAATGTTCAAGACAAACTCTTTAACAGTCCCATTTTAGTGGTAGCAATAACTAAGAAGAATACCAATGCTGCTCTTGTGTATTCCTTCCTGTACAAGATAGTGGAGGTGAGTATGCGTTTCTCACACACCCGCCTGCTCAGCATGCTGTGATAGTTGCAATGGCGCACACTGAGGTGTATTTATTAAGACCGAGAGCTCGGGTAGGTGTTACGTGTGGAATGAAACACTGGATCCGAAGCATTGTAGTACAGTTATTGATGATGTGGTGGTGTGATGCATTTTCTACAACACTATGTTTTGTTGTTTTGTTTCCACTAACAGTTTCTATTTATTCAAGAATGGCATGGTTTTGAACCATTCGTATTGTAACAACATGTCATGGGGAACATCGGCATCATTTGAATCATCTTTCTTTCTTGAAGTTAATAAACTTAAAAAATTGCTGCTTAGAATTGAGAGGTTTATCTCTGACTGTTTGAGATCTGAATATTTTAAATAAGGATCTGCATATAGAAAACATCTCAACAGTTACTATACATTTGTGTTTTTTCTTTACATTTATTTCTTTATATCATCCAGTATTATATAAAAAAACAAACTTCTGACTAATGAAAATGTAAGAATTCATCGAAAGTCCTTCAGATTTGAAGAATGGGTTAACCTTGTCTGAACCCAGTGAGATTTTTGTCGGTATTAAGACACGATATGTCGATGTGTGTTACAGGTTTTCACTGAATATTTTAAGGTTGTGGAGGAAGAGAGCATTCGCGACAACTTCGTGACTGTCTATGAGCTAATGGATGAGGTCATGGATTTTGGGTTCCCTCAGACCACAGATAGCAAGATCTTGTTGGAGTGAGTACTGATAGAATGGCTGGTAATTCATTATTCGCCACTTAATCCAGCACCATCCGCCATTTGCTGCACACACACTGCCTGTGTTCTATTTATGCCCTGTGAGCTGGATAACATTTTGCAAACAGAGATTTACTTCATGTGGCAGACACAAAGAAGCACTATTTGATATGTGAGATATTCCTTCTTTTAACAGTTATTGACATGGAGGTGTGGTTACTGATTTTTGACTTCTCCTCACTTTTTTGCTTAATTTCCATTTTGCTTTTTAAGAAAATCGGTAAAGAACCCAATTTTTTACCAATACATTGCCTTGCATTTGATCTTCAATATTTTGTATTGTTTCAGCTTATAACCAAAATAATTATTTAAAGTTTTTGCCATTTGATTTATAAAATGTCTAACACTTGAAAAGCAGAACTAATAAAAGAGCTTTGCAACAACATGAGCACATTTTACACAACTTTTATGTATTTAATTTATAGCAGCCAATTAATCAAAAGTAAAATCATCATTAGTTAACTCACAATTAATCGCAACTTATTCGCACCTTTTTATCAGATCTAAATGTACCTTAAATTAATACTTTTCAAGTTTTTAATACTCTAATCAACATGTGCATGGACAAATATGGACGCTTTATTCAAATGTATATTCATTATTAGTGAAACCAAACCCAACATGGAGCATGAAGACAAAATACACTTGTAAATGTTTTAATGTAATTATGGTGCTTTAAATGACTGAAATCATCAGGACACCAAACGGAACAAGGTCCATGGATATATGAATATTAATGCGTGCATCATGACCATGCAGGTGACATGAATAGATAAAGAACAGGTTGTTTGCGTACCTTAGTGTCTCTATGGACGCCCTGTTCATCCCAGGAGTCTTCAGCTGCACACACACACTAACAGCAGAGTTTTGTTTACTGAGTACAACACCTTGTCCGCTGCCTTTATTGCAGTTTGTATTTTTTTACATAATCAATACCCCTTAATTAGAACCAGTTAAATAGTTTACTTTTCAGTCCGAGACTCTCAAATTGATGCTCGGGTTTTTATTTCAAGTGCTCTGCATGGATCCCCTGTTAGTTGGTGCCATAAATCATCCTACTACAGTTCTCACCTAATCGCTTAATTGTGCTATTTGTGCTGATCGCAATAATGTAGGCCAGTCATCATTTACAGTATTATTATAGACCTGAGCTGGTGAATTCACAAATCTGGTTAGAAGGTGTTAATTTTCCATTAGTGCAGTTTTGACAGTCATGGCCGGTAAAATTCAAATTACTGGTTAATATTAATGCGTACATTCACTTTATCACTTCTGCGTCATATAATATCTGAGGTGGATACAAGTGCTGAGTAGGAAAGTTTTAATATCATATAAACTAAATTGGCAGGAAACCTGAGACAGGAATAATCAGGTGATTAGCAAACATAATACTGGGGTGTAAACGAGAACTTAAAAGGAGAAACAGAAATGTGACCAAGAAAGTCATGATGCTTGAACCATGAACGGCTCGGTAGTGAACTGAATGAGTTACTTCGTGAATACAAGACAAAAAAAAGGGGTGTATATATACAGTATATATAAGTTTATGTACTACTCTGCCATTCTGTAGTATGAGATTTGTATTAATGTAATACATCAGTTTGATAATCATATTAATGATTATTAATGTTAAAAATTGCCATATATAATAATTCTTTGTTAATAATTAATGTTTATGGTAATCTTATGTATTTACCCTTGGGATTTGTCTCCTACACTATTCTGTGCAGCTTCTAAAAACATTTTGAATGGACTATTTATTACATATTATATGCAATTTATTTATTAGTAGGTTAATTTGGTTGGTGTTTATAGGTACATCACCCAGCAAGGGCATAAACTGGAGGTGGGTGCCCCACGTCCCCCGGCAACCGTCACCAATGCTGTTTCCTGGAGGTCCGAGGGCATCAAATACAGGAAGAATGAAGTGTTTATGGATGTCATTGAGTCTGTCAACCTACTGGTGAGTTCAGCAATTTTTAATATGTGTGTAATATATTAAATATACTATCTTTTCTGGCGACGATCCATCTATGAAGGTCATAAGTAATATATAATACAGTAGTTGTAGCATCCCTTGGTGCATGGACTTTATTTTTTCAGTCTATACTGATATTTCTAATGATTGTTTTTTAGAACAGAGGATTTTCATATAAGTTTAAACACAATGCAATGTCTCATTGCAGTTAAACATAGCGAGACATTTAAAGATACAAGCCAGACAAAAAAATGCTTTGCCATGCAAGAAAACAATCCCGCACGTAACACGTAACACGATATTCACTAACAGATAATCAAACAAATAATGTGCTACATCAAAACATTTAACAGGAGAAGATAGGGATTATGGATATACACACAAGGAGGCTCTTTCTCTTGGCACTAGCCTGGTGTTTGTCCTTGGAGTAATTTTTATATAATCTAATATCTAATATCTCCTAATGATGTCAGAGCTATAAATACTTTTAAATAAATAGTAAAATATACTTAAACAAATTTTAAAAAACAGTAATACTGTATACAATATTTTGTATTGAGTAAAAAAAAAATTAATTAATGAAATCGCCAATATTCCTGAATGAAGCTTTTTATATTTTTTTTAAATGTGAATATAACCCTGGAACCATCTTCTGCAAAGTACATTGAGTGGAACAGGCACTGATTGTATCAAGTTTTTGTAAGCAGTCAATGAGCTCTTGTTTGTATGTGTTGGTGGGATGCCACTGTGATGCAAAGCAAACTGATGACACATAGTGCAGTGCAGACAGAAATATACAGATTTATATATTAAAACAATAGTCCTCTTCATTACCATAGATAAAAAGAAGGAACTAGATTTCTGTTTAAACCTAAAAACAAAGAGACTCCTCTTTCTGAGCACAGTAAATATGGATTGAAAAAAATCGACATACCAATGTTAAAATGGTGGCTTTTTGTTGTGTAGAAATTTTAAAAGGTATGTCATTTGCCATTGCACAGTATGCAAATACAGTAAAAAAATGATCAGAAACATTTTAGGGGAAAAAAATCAAAATCAAAGGTTTACAATAACAGTAAATAAGTTGCACAATAAGTGTGCACAATGCTAAACTAATATTCTTTCCATCAAGCTGTAAGGGCATCGCTTGCACTCAGCCCACTTCAGGTCACCCCACAGATTTCCAGTTAGATTCGGGTTTGAGCTCTGGCTAGACCATTCCAAAACATTGATCTTCTTTTGTTTACAGCATTCCATTGATTTGGATGTATGCTTTGGGGCTTTGCTGTGCTAAAAGGTGAAATTCCTTTTCATCACCAGATACCTGAAGATTTCATATGAAAAATCCATTGCCATTTGTAACAATCTACGATTTCTTCCACTTTGATAAAAGCCTCATGGTGTTTGTTTTTCATAATGTGATTTTTGTCCTCTGGGAAGCAGTCATGACTTCTCTCTCAGTCATTTCTAGTAATGGAGGTGTTGCTTAGGAGGAGGAAGAGTCTTGGCTTTTGTGCCTATTTGTCCTCATGAAGATGTGCCTGCTGTGCCGGTTAGTCCCAGTGCAAAAGGCGTTAGATTTGTCCCAGTTATAAAGGTGTGCCTGTTAGTCCCAGGAAAGATGTGACCACTGTGCTTCTTTTATAGTTATGTTTATAGACAAAGCCAAGTTCTCCATACCTCAATGCATTGAGTCATGTAGGTCAATAAGAGTGTTTACTTTTGCTGTGAATCTGGTTTCTGCTTTGTCTTAGGCTTAATGCTCTACTGCCCTTCAGTCTGAGACGCTTAATTGCACTATTTTTCATTTCAAAAGGCCCACATCTCATTACTTTCTAATGGGGAATTACTATCCACCCATGCAGCTTTCTCCATTTGACATTTTCCTGTTTTGCTGCTGGAAATTATAGCTGATTGTGTTTTCATTTTAAATGCTTGATTTTTTTTTTGGTCTACATTGTTTTATGTATTATTTTTATTTCCACTAATGATGATGATAATAGCAATGATTATGATGATTGTGAGATTTGCACGCACTTTCATTTTCTCCCTTCTTTGTTTCTCATCTGTTCCACTCAGGTCAGTGCTACAGGCAGCGTCCTGCGCAGTGAGATTCTGGGCTGCATTAAACTGAAGGTTGTTCTCTCTGGAATGCCTGAGCTGAGGCTAGGCCTCAATGACAAAGTGCTCTTTGAAATCACAGGCAGTGAGTGCACACATTTATGAACTTTTTTTTTTTAATGGAATGCTGTAAACAAAACTGCATTTCTCTAGTCATTACCCATATAAATTACTTCTTATTTTACCCTGGAGTAATATAAAGGTGAAATATTAGAAGGTGAGACTGCATTCCATATAATTCTTTTTTTTTTTTTTTTTTACAATTTTCTATGTATTTCTATATGATTAAAGAAAACTCTAAGGGATTTTTTTTATAGTTCTCTCCTTTTTGTAAGTGATCAAAAATAATTGGACAAATAGCTGTTCTGTTATTTCTTGGACAGGTGTATGAATGTGTGTATGTGTGTATGTGTGCATGATGTGTGATGGGCTGGTGTCACATCCTGCCTTGCTCCCATTGTTCCCGGCATAGGCGCCGAACCCACAGTGACCATTATAAAGTGCTTACTGAAAATGAATGACTGACTGTTGCTAAACTCCGCGCTGCAGCTGCTGTGCCCACTCTGACCTCCGATGAATCGTCAATCGAGAGTTTGAAAAGAAATACTTTTAGAAAGACCAGTTTAAAATACTGTTAGAAAGACCACAATGTGTACCTATATTAACCCTATATTAAATAGTGACAGAGACAGTAAATTATTTCTCTATGCTGGAAAAAGACTACTCATAACACTGTGTTAGTGTTAGGAGGAGGAGATAAAAAACAAACAAACACGTTGTCTACCTACTGTATTTACGTTCCTTTCACAAATACTGTCCCATCTGTTTCTGAATCATCACTGTAGCTGACAATAACCCAAATGATCTACACCCACGTATACATTCTGACAGAGCAGAAAGCTAAATCCTTGCAAGAGCTAAAACTTATAGCATCAAGAAAATAAATTATCGAGTCACTGAATGAATTTTCTAAGAGGAATAAGCAGAGTAGAAATATTCTACAGAGAAAACGGTCATTTCAGAGTTTGGGGGAAGTGATAAAGGCAGACTGACTTCCTGATTTCCTTCCTTTAATGAGGCTTTAATGGATCACACAGCTGCTCCAGACAGATGATATTACACTCAGAGTCATCTGACCTCGAATGTGATGAAGATATGAAACCAGCGATTTACGTTCTTTAGATGAGATGAAACACTGCCCTCTTCAGGACACAACTGATATAAATCAGTAGAGGGCATGTTCAAGTTCATGCGTAATGCATACTGACGTTGTGGAATAACAAATATGCCAAGATTTATTCGTAAAACTAAACAAGATGCTAGAGATCTGTTTGGTTGAGATGGTTTAGGCTCAAGTTTCTGCTTATTATACAGGAAAATATGAGTTGCTCAAAATTATTCAGTGACTACAGAGAAGCTAAAGGACAGGTAGTTAGTTTCCAATGACTCAATATGACACTTAAAGATCTTCATGTAAGCATCATTGTTCTAATATAAAGGATATTTTAAGGAGCCATTGTGGATAAGTGCTCTGTATTTCAGTGCACTAATTAGTTTTTCTTACTTTTGCCCATGGGGAATCAATCAGGAGACATTCGAAATAGAGGCTGCTCCCTCCCCCGTGTGACCTTTAGGCAGCGTTGCTGATGACATCCAAGGCGTTCGAGTATGAGCAATGAGTGTCGGGTCTCAGCAGGCCTCCACCTCTGCAGAGGGAGCATGGAGACTGCTGAGCTCTGCCTTCCACACTGTCATTCTCACGGCCCTTTCATGTGCCTCGGTAAATGCCAATAGCCAGGAGACAGAGAGGCAGACACATCTGTGTTTATAAATCAAAATACACTCAATATGTAGGCAAAGACACCCTATTGAATATCCCTGAATACTTAGAATTCACCTGGCTTAACTGTGCAAATGCTTCTTTAGACAACTCATCAATTTATTTTGGTTCGGCGGCACACCTGATACCACACACACACACACACACACACACTCAAACACACATACAGACATTTACACAGGGTAAGCCCAGTTTTCCTGCTTCCGTAATTCAACATTCTGAAGCCTAGAGTACAGTGTTAAATTCCCGAGCTTGTTGTATTAGGGATTTAGGGAATTTTAGGACGGTAAGCTGTGCCTCGGTCTGTTCTCAGATCAAACAGGCTGAAAGAACCCACACCTGCACTCTCTCTCTCTTGGGCAGTTCAGCTCATTTTAAATGCAATTAAATTTTCAGTGTCTGGCCAAATTTCTGTAGGACAATCTGATTATTGTTTTGATGTCTTGCAGTATGAGAAGTCCCAGACTGACTTCTCATATTTATTGATGAATTTACATTTACTTCATTTGGCTGGTACCTCAACTACCAAGTGAGAAAGGGAAAAACCGAACGAAGTTGAGAATGTTGAGAATGAAGGGCTTTGCTCAAGGGTCCTGCAGCCTATTGCATCAACTATTGAGCATCTTCTCCAATTTTATTATTTATCTCAGGAACGCTGGACACACTTTTTTACACACTTAAATGCACCAAATGGCAAAGTTTCAGTTTTCATTCCTTTAAAGTCATTTATAAGGAACGACTAAGTTTTATAAGTTCTTCTCGACATAGTAATCTAGTTATTTAGGTTCTCATACTTAAAACTTAATAAATGTAGGCATAAACTTACATAAACTTAAAAACATTGTTTGCTCTTGCAGGATATGACTGTTTCATGTTGAAACTATCTGGACTTTAAATGCTGTGTAAATGCTCTAAATAAATGAGTTTGTATCCAGCACAGAGAGGAATATAGAAGGAAATATATAGTAGTCCAGTGGTTAGGATGCGGCGCTCTCACCGCTGTGGCCTGGATTTGATTCCCGGTCAGTGAACCAACCCCAGCCATTAGGGTTGCACAAGCCAGTGCACTCTTAGTGCCGGTCCCAAGCCCGGATAAATGGAAGGGTTGCGTTAGGAAGGGCATCCAGCGTAAAAACATGTGCCAAATCAAACATGCAGATCATGAATACGGATGATCCGCTGTGGCGACCCCTAATGGGAGGAGTCGAAAGAAAGAAAAGAAAAATAAGGATGGTTCGTAGATTGAATTGTTGTGTAGCAAAATATGCTATATGCTTGTATGATACTGTATGGCTATATCCTCCTGACATCACTAGGAGGAACAGGAAAAATGTTAGCAGGAGTTAAACCTGTACCGAAGGATTATTTGAAGCACCAATGTGCTGGAACAACACGGCACAATTAGCATTTGCTCGAACTGGTAACTTACAGGACTTAAAGGACTTGCTGCTGAGTTCTTAATGCCAGATTTCATCAGGCAATAGCTGTTTTGGTGACACCCAGAAGACCAATAGCATATTAGACAGTTATCTTTTCGTTCATCAGTGAGCATTACGGTTTAAAAGCTAGGGTAATTTTGTACGTTGTCTCAGCTTCAGATTTTTTGCCCATGGGATAGATTTGTGATGTCGTTTAGTAGGCTGAAGCTCTGTCTATGGAGGCATAGATTTAGCAATTTGAAATGTAATATGCAAAATGGCAATGCGATAATTCAAAATTACATGCACATTTTAAAGCTTTACAACTTGCGAAATTGAAATGAAAAATTCAGTGTGTTTTTCAAAATGTTTTCTGAGCCAAAGCTAAAGCAAAAAGGTTGCAAAACGGTGATTTAAATTTCTTTTTTTAAAGCACTGACACACACACACACACACGTTTAATAAAGGCATTCTGCTACAAATATCACATGGCGTTAAGTGTCCTAATTGTGAGTCTAAATGCATATAGGACAAATAACATTTAAATGATCATTTTGCTACCATTTCTGCTTGTACATGTTACACATATCAAATCAATTTGGGAAAAAAGTTTTTTTATTTTATTTCGCTAACAACTAGTAAGAGATAATTTACATATTAAAACTACTTTTGGAAATGGCAAATGAAAATTATATATATTTTTTTATTTTTTTATTTTGAACACATGGTAATATAAAATGTAAATTTAAATAAAGTAATACATTGCCGTTTTCAATATTGCATTGGCATTTTGCATATTACATTTAAATTACATTTTGCTATGCTTTCATAGCTGTCAAAAACATTAAACAGATATAAAATGAAAGACCATAAAATGTATCTTTTTGGTCACCAAACCAAAAAGACCAATATCCATTTTTTATCAAACTATACCAGGCTTTTTAGTAAATAACAAGATATATGTAATATATTTAATAATATTCCTATATATACATTATGCATGTCCTGGGTTGTATCATTTTATACTATGGATACAATACACTGCAGTGAGATGGATCCTGTTATAATTTACATTATAGCTGCTATAAAAAGTTTCCTCACCAGGCCTCTCTTTCTTTTTCTATATTCACATTAAATGAAATTGCACTGCTTATGGGAAACACAAAAACAAATTTCCCACAGTAGAAATCATATGGATCGTTCCAAAGCACTGGCATTGGAGACTCATATAATATATGGCTATTTTAATACATATGTGTGAATATGAAAAATATGAAATACAAATATATCTGCTCAGTGCACATAAGTTTAATGATAATCACATGCACATATATTTATATGTTCAGCAATGTGTGTTTGCCTTTCAATGTTCATCATTGCTTTATGATATATTATTATATATGTATCAAATATAAATCTATAAATATATTATAAATATATCACATGTGAAGAATATAAGATAAAATCTGATGTTATTTCAGAATTGTTTGCAACAGTGACTTTTTTTTAATGGTTTATCTGTGTGTATATGTGTGAACGCTATCCCACAGGAGAGAAGAGCAAGTCTGTGGAGTTAGAGGATGTGAAGTTTCATCAGTGTGTGCGACTCTCTCGCTTTGAGAATGACCGAACCATTTCCTTCATTCCCCCTGATGGAGAGAGCGAACTCATGTCTTACCGCCTCAATACCACCGTGAGCATCTGCATCAGAGTTTATTACTTTATGATTTGCGTTATTTAAATGATTTAGCTTACGTCCTTATGCCCAAATGAATTCTTATTGTGCTTGCTACAGGTGAAACCCCTAATATGGATTGAAAGTGTGATTGAGAAATTTTCCCATAGCCGAGTTGAGATCAAAGTTAAGGTACTAGTGCACACACACACACACACTCACACACACACACACACACACACACGTTCTCACACACACATTCTCATACACACTTACAATACATCAATTTGTTTCATTCAACTCTCAAGACTGTAACAGTAGCTTTTAGGACACAGATACTTGTCAGTGAGGTTGAAGCCTCAAGGGTACTTTTGTCATTTGGACCTTTACTTTACCTGGGAAAGTACATTTAGTGCCAATTCGGCTAATCTTGTGGTTTGATCCTGGCGTTTGATCCTGGCGTTTTTTTTTCCCTCACTGACGTTATAAAGCTTCAATAAAACAGTCATTCACATGAATACAAGTAAATTATCATGGACACCTTGTAGGTCATGCAGCTCTGGAAAGCTAATATTAACTATTGTTTGTGTGAAGTCATATTCATATTATGTGGCTTTGCTGGTGGCAGATGTATGTTTACTTCAGTGTGGTGTACGGTGTCCTGCAGGCCCGTAGCCAGTTTAAGAGCCGATCCACTGCCAACAACGTGGTTATCCTAGTGCCTGTGCCTAGTGACGCTGACTCACCCAAATTTAAGACCAGCACAGGCCATGCCAAGTGGGTACCTGAGAAGAGTGCTGTGGAGTGGACCATCAAATCCTTTCCAGTTAGTGACACTTTTACTTCACTTTAACCATCTTATTCTGTTTTGGTACTTGATAATGTGTGCATTGTTTACTCAGGGAATATAGAACACAGAATACTCTTATATAAATCACTTTTTACATTTTTACAAAATCTTATTAGTTTGACTAGACCACAATTTCTGAAATTGCTGCAATATAGATGTACTAGATGTACTAGATGTGCAAATTTTTACATTCCTGACAACTACACCACATTAACAGGCATAAATAAATGCACTTTTTGTATTGTGTTCAAGCTCTGCACTCCCACACTGTTGTTACACTTATGAGGAAACCCAAGGATCCTTCGGGAAAACAGGGCTCAGGTGTGCCACGTTAATCATTACCCCTGTTGCTCGTTCACCAATCACCACTCTCACGTTGCAGACTCGTGCTAAACCACACCTCCAGCTTTAATGTGGAGGAAGAGCTGAACCTGGCTGTGAATGCCAACGATTGTGCTCAATCCAGGAATTAAACTAGAAAAATGGTTTCGGTAACAGCAGGGCAGGGAAGAAATGTCCCAGTAGGAATAGAACACAGAAAACACGTCTCAGTAGCAGCAGGACAGGGAAAACGTGTCCCGTTTGATATTTTAATGTGGACTGTTATTTCAAAACACATTTATTTTTAGTTAGAACATAAACTTAATACAGTAAAAGGGTAATATTTCTGAAATAATAAGCAAAATCTTTTTGTCTCTTTTTTTTTTTTTTGTAAAATAAAAAAAAATTACGTTTTAATTTTGCCATTTGGATCAGTGGAAGTCCGAACAGAGGCGTGAATGGTAAACAGATGCACGTCCGATTAGCATGAAACACCCCAGACGTATGGATTTAGTCAGACGCTGACAGATCACCTGTAAAAGCCGTGACTAATGATGCGCAAGGGAACGAGCACACACACCTGCTAGTTAGAGTCTTAGTATACAGTGGAGCAATGTGAAGCAAACTCACATTAAACTGTCACGTCTTTATTACACCGTGGGGACAAACTGTGAGAATATGTGAGTCTTTGGAGTGCTGATG
Organism: Silurus meridionalis; assembly: GCF_014805685.1. Taxonomy (NCBI): domain Eukaryota; kingdom Metazoa; phylum Chordata; class Actinopteri; order Siluriformes; family Siluridae; genus Silurus; species Silurus meridionalis. Next base: position 27,589,547 of record NC_060884.1, read on the forward strand.
CACCAAATATGGCAGCTTGTTAATAAATAGGCTTTGGTATAGTATTCGAGGCAGCCAGAGGATGACACAGGGGCAAAGTGATGACAACATTACATTCCAGTTGTGTGGGGAAGACACACTATTCATGCAGCCTGACTCATCATGTCATGAAATTTTCATACTAAAGATATATTACAAGAAGAATGTCAGCCTCTCGTGTTATAAAAAAAATATGGTAATATACAGTAGGGCTACTGTTTGACTGGATATTTAATAATGCAGTGAGGATGTTTCCTGAAGGGCATTATTGTGCCAGTATATCACTAAATATGAGAAATTAGAAAACAGGCATTATTTTTTACCTGCTTTAGGTATAATGTCCATTGATAAAAGCGCTAGATGAATAAAATTGGATTGAATTGCTGCAATACGGCAATCTGCAATCTGTAGGTAATTTCACCTTCGTTTACCACGGATAGGGACGACAAGGTGCAACATAAGCTGTAGCTTATGGCTTGAGGCTTAAAACATTATTAATTAAAATAATAAAATAAAAATAGTGGAGTCTTTGTCATCCTTCTGTGTTGAAAAAATTAACAATCATTGTTTATTTGTGTGTGTGTGTGTGTGTGTGTGTGTGTGTGTGTGTGTGTGTGTGTGTGTGCGTGTGTGCAGGGAGGAAAGGAGTACATAATGAGAGCGCATTTTGAACTGCCGAGCGTGGAGAGCGATGAACAAGAGGCAAAAAGGCCAATCACAGTGAACTTTGAGATCCCTTATTTCACAGTGTCTGGTATTCAGGCGAGTATTTCATCTAGTCTGTGCCTCTGTCCTGTCATTGGTGTGTTCCAATTGTTCTCTGTTCATCCCTTGATTAGTTTGTCTTTGTACAAAATATTCTCTCGTGTGTTTGTGAAGTCTTGTTGTGCAGTCAGTTACATCCAAGCATTGTTTCATTGTTTTTTTAGTCCAGGTATAACTTCCTTTTTTAGTCTCTTACCTGTATTTTCTTTTTTAAGTATGGATTATCCTGGTCTGTTTTTGTACCTACTTGTATTGAAACCCTCTACTGCATACACACTATGATTGATAGATTGCCCCAATTGAACACTTGAAGTATATGTGCTTGTATCCTGCCATGCTACAATCACTTTAATCTACAAACTCACTATTTTAGATCGATTGAAACTTTAAAAACATCTTTATGCCCCTAAACCTTAAAGTAGAGTACATAGTGTTTTTCTGTTTTTAAAACAGAGTAAACTCTGTATTGGTTGGTTTGGACTCTGTATATTGTCACGTGCAATGACGTGCATATTATATTACTATTATACAGAATATATGATTTAATTATTCATTTAATTACGTGTATAATGAAAATTCAATTCTCACTATAATGCAGAGTCATAATGGGAGCTTCGTTTATCGATGTATAGAAAAAACTGTGACTGAAACAAGTGCAAAAAATTGGCACAGGGAAAAATAGTCATAAAAAAAAAAAAAAAATTATGCATTCCTTTTGACGCAGCTTGGAACCATATGAACTGTGGCCCGGTAGCTGTCCATTACCCAATGCTTAGGGTCCCCTGTGCTAGCAGCTTATTTCTGATCATTTTCTAATGTAAATGTCATAATGATTTGTTGAAAGACTTGCAAATCTGTATAACATTTAAACTTCACACATATATCATAATACCGAAAGACACAGAAATAAAAAATATCTAAAAATAATTATATGTATATTATGCAAACATTCTTCTCAACCTGTTTGCTTTTTATTCTGCAGGACCGCTTTTTAATTGTCAAAGGACTCCTGTTTCATAACCCACACCCCAGACTAGATTCCGATAAGCTCCAAAACCAAGTGTCAGAATCTGGATTTCGAGAGTCAGAGCGTCCGGGTGTGTTTATAAACCTCTAAGTGGCTAGTTTGTGTGTGTAACGATGTGTGTGTTCTCGTGTTCAGGTCCGATACTTAAAGATAATTGAGAAGAGTGGCTACCAGGCATTACCATGGGTGCGATATATTACGCAGAGTGGAGGTGAGCCAGACACACACACACACACACACACACACACACACACACACACACACACACACACACACACACACACACAAAAACAGAATTTAGAATTGTCTCTGTCCAAAGGCAGAGAGAGAAGAGGTGAAGCATATTTATTCTTTGTCTCTTTCTCTCTCTCACACACTCACACACAAACACACACACAATCACACAAGCAGAATTTAGAACTGTCTCTGTAAGAAGAGTAAAGGTGAGACCCATTATCTCTCTCTCTTTCTCTCTCTCTCTCACACACACACACACACACACACACACACACACACACACACACACACACACACACACACACACAGGTGTACTCATGCTATTTAGAAATGTCCTGTTTGTCTTGAAACCTTTGTATATACAAGACACAAGCACTTTCTCCCTAGTGATAGTGATAGACTGATAGTGTAGCCTATGGTTTGCCTCGGCGACACCAGAGGACAGCGAGACATGCAGACTCTTGAATCTTTTATCTCTCTTCAGTTATTCATTACCGATTTTGAATTGCACAGATCACATCTACACACCTCACCAGCACTGAGTGTGATGATATTTTATTAGAGTTGCTGACATTTCATCTGATTTTATTTGGCAGATTATCAGCTAAGGACAAACTGAACGTCTTTGTGCGAGCGGTGCAGGTTCGCACACGAAGCGTTGACCTTCTGTCTGCTTCGCCTCTGAAAAGGGGAGACAAAAAGAGACAGAGACAGTGCAGTGCTGTTCTCACACTGCAGTCAAGCAGTTATGGCCTATTTCTCTTACGCTTTGTGGGTGTGCGTGTATTTTGTGTGTGTGTGTGTGTGTGTGCTCAGGTATGTGAATGAATGAATGAATGAATGAATGTGTGAATAAATGTGTTAAAACGAATAATGAACACAAAACTAACAAAGTAGTCCACGTGATATTGTTTCATGTGGGACTGATCACTTTGTTTATTTTGTAATTTAATTCATTAATAAATGTCGACTGTTACGTTTCCTGTGTAAAGTGGGATTTTTATGTGTTAAACATCTACATTTTACAATGTAATTATAAGTTAAGTTTAAGAATTGTTTTTTTTTTTTTTTTTTTTTTCGGTATAGTTCACTATATAGACTAAAGTATTGGGACACTTGACTTATCAAGCTACACATATTTGTGGTTCTTTCTCAAACTGTTACCACACGGTTAGAACCACACAATTGTACTAGGAGACCTAAACCTGTTCCAGCACGACAATACCCCTGTGCCAGCTCGATGAAGTTATGCTTTACATGGGTTGGAATGGAAGATCTTGCTGCTGTAGAGCTCTGACCTCATCTCTTTTGAACACCTTTGAGATGAATTTTTCAGGCTGACTGCACCCCAGGCCCTACTAACACCCTTGGGGCTAAATGAGCACAAATCTCACATACAAGCACACTCAAAAGTCTAGTGGAACATCTTCCAAGGTTCATAAAACTACAAAAGGGGATTAAATGTGAAATGGAATGTTTAAAAAGCATACAAGATTTGTGATGCTCACGTGTCCACAAACATTTGTCCTAATAGTGTATATCAGATATGTATGTTAATGGTTATAATTGCTGTTACGATGTTAGAGCTTTTTTGCTTTATTTCTACAGAGCATCACCGAGCGATGAAATAAATAGCTTGTGCATGAAATCAATCATTAATAAGGTGGTTGGTGGTGTAACTCTATATATTCACTGCACAAGCACTGTAGCCTGGAGGGTTCAGTTTGCACTACTACACACATACACACACACACACACACACACACACACACACACACACACACACACACACACATACAAGCAGGCCTGACATGCATAGAAGCAACACGTGTACGAAAATACACAAATACATAAGCATATATGACACATGCAAAAAACAAACCAACAAACACAATTAAAATACACACATACATAAGCATACATGACACATACACACACACACATAGAAACACACCTACAATACACAATACACAGCAGAAAACACACAAAAGCGCAAACATGCACACACAAGCACAACACATGGAAAACACACATAATAACACATGATGGGTTTTCTAAAAATCGTGACACACACATTATGCAATACACATGAAGGAAAGAAACCAGACACACAAAGACACACAAGCCTACAAAAATACACAAACACATCACACACACACACATGCTCACACTCTGAAATGTCCTTGTAAACTCTAAAGTCTTATTGGTATGGTCAAAGAGATTTGTCTCACACACACACACATACACACAGGGACAAAAGGTAGAACAGAGAACATGGCTGCAAAGAGGTGCTGATTTTGCGTCCGGTATTGTAAGAACGCAAGTTTATCATCCAGGAAACTTTGGTAGTGGAGCTGCACACTTTTATAAAGGTTTTTATGTTGCATAACTATAAACTCTGTTAGTTCAGTTGCAATCGAATTATGTAACAGTGAAAAGGAATGAGATTCAATACTATCCTTCTTTCTGTGTCTAAAAATCTTATGATTGATCATGTTCTTTCTGCCACTGTCACTGAACTGTTATTGCAGAGAATTCAGTAATTCTCCATATTCAGCACTCAGGACATTACTTACTGTATCAGCAAGGCTGCTGGGGGTGTGGAATATTATACGCGATTTCTGCCGAGGCAGCTAAATACATATTACATACACCATACAACGCATACCATATCAATAATACATTACAGTCCTTCACCCATTTCTCTGTAGAGACCTGCGACATGCAAAGGATCATTTACTGACCTTTACTGACTCGCCTAGTTTTTATTTTTTTCGATAAGAGATCGTAAAGTGTGGAGGAAGTAAAAGAGGCCCGTTAGTGTACTTTTGGACAATTAACCTTTAGTTCTTCACCTTCATATTCAGAAACATTTATACAAGCTGATTTACAGATAGGAGAAAAGGAACAAGAGGAACAATTAGATTATGTTGTTGCTGGGTGTCTACAGGCTTCCTATAATCAAAGGCTTACTGTAAAGTACTTTTTTTACTATAAGAAGTTTTAACTATGAGACAGAGAAATAGCTACTTCATACAAGACATGATTGTCTCATGACATTGGCTGAAATGAGCATAGTGCAAGTGAAGATCCCAGAACAAAAGTTGTGGGACATGTCTTTTCTAATCATTTGGTTCTTCCCCAAACTGTTTCCACAAAGCTGGAGGCACATAATTGTGTGTGGTGAACTCTGTAGATATATGGTTTACATGGGTTGGAGTGGAAGCTCTTGCATGGCCTGCTATAGAACTCTGACCCTAATGAACACGTTTAGAATGAATTGGAACGCTGGTTGCACCCCAGGCCTCCTCATTCTACATCAGTCCCTGACTAGTAATGCCCTTATGTCTGAATAAACACAAATCTACAAAAGCACAGGACTAACTATGCAACAGGATGTTCAAAATGCACATAGAAATTACGGTCAGATGTCCTGATACTTTTGTCCATTTAGTGTGTGCATGATACATATTGTGCTACAAAAGTGTGTGCGTGTAGTGAGGACTAAGAAACAGATTTTCACTTGTAATTGCCCTAGACTTACTTTCTAAATGAAAGCCCATGCAGTAAGTTAGTATTCTTTTTTGAGTTACATGTCTATTTATGAATGTCAATGATGTAAATGAGTGTAGTGAGTGCGGGAAAACCGAGCTGTGAACAGGAGAATCACAAAAGGGCACTCAATGTCAATTTATTAAACATGTACAGGCATAAAAATGACTAAAAAGTGCTTCACTGGGGACTCATTAGAAAATGCCTGAAATAGTCTGTTTGGAGCTATACAAGGTTTCCCTGAAGATTTTCACTTCCCCAGACATTTTATGCTGAAATCTCACCTTTGCTTCAATGGATAGAATAGAACTTAAGTACTGCTGCTTTAATGATCAAGCTTGTCCTGTGCTCATCCTAGGACTCTTATTCACAATCTGCTCAGAGTTCTTATCCTCTTCACACAATCAATACTTTCTGACCTTATGTCATATTGTTAAAAATTATTCAGTGTCATACCAAAAGTAGGAACGACAGACTGGTTCAAGGTGGAGGTTGGACTGCATCAAGAATCGGCTCTGAGTCATTAAGCTCAATTTGTGCACAGGGCCATTGTAATACTAGAAACGGCTGGAGGCAAAGGGAAAATGTAATGCTACCTGATCCAAAGGTATCCCATACAACGGCGTGCCTCCAAATTTGTGGAAACAGTTTAAAGAACCACATTTGAGTGGAAAAGATCAATAGATCATCAATAGAGGACACACAATTAATAAATGTTTAGAAAAAGTCTTTAAAATAGATCTGCACATAAAATACTACAAAAATATACAAAAAACTACAATAATACTATTTATTATAATAATAATAATAAGAAGAAGAGGAACCTTTTTTTTAAATTTATAACAAACTCTTATTCCATGGAATGTAAACAGCTTTTAGGATGATGTACAGTTCACCAAACTCCTGTACCAAAGACAAATATAAAACTGAATCCCAAGCGCATGGTTGTGATTGTGTTGAGTTATTCTTTAATCTCTCAGCTGTATATAAAGTTGTAAACATGTAAAGACTTGTTCTGACAAGCTTGTAGTAGACAAGTTAAGGGCTTAAACACTGTGGGTCTCAAAATGGTTAATGTTCATATTGTGACTAAGCACAGGTTAAAAACAGTGACTTCCCTGCTGTCAAGGGCAAGAACCAACATTACTGCAGTCCCGCACACCTTCCCAACCAACACGAATGCCAACATCATGGCCTAAACTTCATTCCCTGATGTGCACTGACACGCACATATACACATGCACACACTCACACACACACACACACACACACACAGAGCAAACAGAAACAGCATATAAAACTGGCATACTTTCCCCTCTGGCTACATATATCTAAGTTGCATTCTTAACATAGTGGCCCACATTAAACAAATGCTTTTATCATTTATTTACACATAATTTATATTTCCCTAAAAAACACTTCAGAATTTTTTTTTGCTATTTTAGCTTAATTACAAGAGAACATCAAGGCCTCATGGTCTCTCAATTTTAAAAGTAAAATGTAATAAAAAATAAAAATAAATATAATACATTTAGACTACATCATTCACACGTTTCTGTAAAGGTTTTTCAAATAATGAATGTTACCATGATATACTTACTAAATCAAATGGGTGAAAATGAATAATTGATGCTTCATGTACAAGTATTGAGAGAACTTGAGAGAAATGCTATTTTAATATTTTGTGTTATGTACAGAATTTTCCTTTTTTTTTAATTTTCACAAATACTGTTATTTATGAATTAATGATTTCTTTCTTTCTTATGTAATTATATTTAAATGTAATAGATTTTTTAAAACAAGGTAAGCAGTACTGAATGCCCGCATAACACGCTCATTTATAATCACCCATTACTTTTTAAAAATAATAATAATAATAAAAACATTTCTTTTATTTAAACAGTGAAATGAATTTATTTTAAGAATCCTGAAACATTCAACACTGTATCTCAATAAAAATCATACCATTGAACATGTGTATTTTTTGAAAATTCTTCATATTTATCCATTATTCATTCATTCATTCATTTATTTATTATTTTCAAATAAGTTTTGGTAAATTCTGATTTACACTCAAGTCACTCTAAATTAAGCCACATAACATAATTACATTCTAATGATGTAACAGAATGTCCATAATCATATATACAATTTTACGTTTTGGGTTTTAAAATAAAGTGTCTTATGGAAACACCCACACTTTTGCTCGTACACAACCTTTTTCAAACACTTTCAATAGCTCTCCAGATTTATCAAGAGTTACAGTATAAACTAAAGTTTACTTTATCAGGGGCATAAAATGTGCTTGTGGTATATTAAATGACGATAAAAAGTACAGAACGCAAAAATAAACAGCAAGTCATTTCAAATACAATGAGACATAACCAGTTTCTTCACTCTTACTGGGTGAGGAGCTGGTTTTATTTGATCGACAGTGTGTACTGCTGTCTCAGAGCCACAGAGAGGTCACGGTATAAAATCACGAACATGCAAACCGACACGGCTGATACGTTCGAACACACATTACACAGCTCTGACAAGCAAGGTCCAGATGGATCTCCGTTTGGGACACGCCTCTTCGCCCACATAAATAAACGTGTGAAGGACACACAGTCAATTCCCCACAGATGGTGAATTGATGTTTGGTAAAGCTCATTAATATGTTTGGAAGGCAACGGTTGTGCTGCGAAGAGCCAACATGTTTGATCTAAAAAAGAATTCATTGTTTCGTTCAGTGTAAAACTTGACGCTGCATAACAGTAAAAGGCTTTGGGTGTCGGGGAGTGAGACCCATAAATATGGTCTCACTCATGGTTTCAGAGCACAGTGAGACCAGTACATGTGTATATTTAATAAAGAGCTAATAATACAATATGTGTTTTTGTACCACCATTGCTGTAGTTTTATACATTCATCAATCAATCTGTGCAAAATGTTCAATAGTGGCTGTGCTGCTTTATTGATCACCTCTTCTTGAGAGTAGTTACTGAAAAAAAATAAAGATTTAAACAGCCCACTTTCTATATAGTTTCTGTAAGTTTGTTCAAGCCACAAATATATATATATCCATCATTATATGAGTTGCGCCAGGCTCGACGCCGTCTCCCGCCGGGCACGCATCTGCCCAGATACAGTGAAAATTCCCAGCATTCTGTCTCTCAGGCGCCGCTCGGGTCTTATCCTCGCCAAAAAGAAAACCACAACTGAGTAAACGGTGACGGCCACCACCGTGAACCCTCCACCTGCCAACAAAACCACTCCTGATATAAACATATCGTTGAGAGCCTGGCCCGGTTTAGGCATGTGGTATCCCAGAGCTACATTGAGCAGCACGGCTCCGCAGATGAGCAAGGAAAGTCCAGTGAGGAGTACGACCAGGATGTCGGACAAGCCTCCGCTTTTCAGGACGTCTATGCGTTGCCGGCTGCGCACGCAGTTCATGTCCTGCACAGCTGAGCTGAGCAGCTGCTTCAGGACCACGGCTAATGCCAGCATGCACAGTGTCGTGCCCGCGCCCAGACGCCACTCGCTTGACAAACTGGTGGTGCTGGATAGCAGGCCGACGCCACCCACCCCGCAGCCCACCACTAGGGCCACAGAGGCGCTGTAACACAGCAGAGATTTCCGTGGCTCGCTGAACCACCACAGCTCCACCTGCTCCTCTAGGATGTCCTGCTGAATACGGGATGGATCGGCTTGCTGAAGGCCTCGAGAAGGTTGAGGTGGGAAGTCGTCTAGCTCCGACATGTTGCTTTTAATAAAGGAATTGGAATGCCGCCGATGTCAGGGAAGGGGCAGAGCAACACCTGTCACGGAGCAAGAAGAGACTCTTAATTTATTTACTCAGACATATTTGGCAAACACTATCATGCAAAGAGACATTCAAATAGAGAATGTCCAATCCAACCATAGAGCTTAGTAAAGCAGTGTTAAAAGGCTGTGAACTGGGGTGTAGACTGAAGTTTGTTGGAGTCTGAACCACCAAAATCATCACATTTGTCATAAATCTTGATGTATAATAAACACAGACCTTTAAAGCTACACAACATGCACAACATTGGGGATAAACAAATCACACAAATATTAGCTAAATCAACGAGTTAAACCTCCAGCATGCTGCTCAGTTCCATATATTGTTTGCTAATTAAAAGTATAAGCAAGAGAACTGACTGTGTTCAAAACCATTATCATTCTGAATATACAGTTTTTTGTTTAGCTAATCATATTGGCACTCCTATTATTAGTGTTATTATTACTGTTATCATTAGAGTTAAAAGTGTACGAGTGAACTTTTTGAGAAGAAGATTGAGAAGAAATTCTCAAAAGCTATGTTAATTTGTCCACCAACAGGATGTCCCTTTGGTCTCTGAACCTCAAAGCAAGGTTGTGGCACTGACAGCTTTTCATTAAAATCCTGTCAGCAGCTTTAGTGGAGCAGTCAGCAGTCAGCTTCCTGCCAGACTATCACCTCTACTTTCAAAAATAAAGACACTACGGCACACGGCGGATCTATAAGCCAGAGAAAACGAGGAAAATACTCCAGTGCTGCAAGACTTTCATTGATGCAAACACCATGTGGGGTTTTTTTTTTCTGTTTGCTATAATTGTTTTTAGAAGTGAGTGCTTGAGATGGCTGTGTGTTTCACTGAGAGCATGTGTGATACTGTTAATTAAGTCTCCATAGACTCTCGTCACCAGCGTGCAAAGCTTTGAAATAGCTTGCTGTGTTCAAAGAAAGCACACGAGCAAAGTGGGAACTGGTGAGGAATAAAGCGGAAAAAAAACAAAAACGAGTTCAGCTTGAAAATATAAGTAACGTCATTGATGGGAGGATTTATCATGAACGTTGACAGTTGCGTTGCTATGGTGAATCGCAGCGGGTGTTTTCCAGTGACTAGGATGGAAAAATACATTAAGAGTGCCTTAGAGTATTTACCGCTATTGAACTGACGTCATTTCATTATATATCATGAATCTACACAAATTAGCTCTTGCTGAAATGAAGGATGTCACTATTGTTTGCAAAATCAATTTAGAAAAAGAAGTGCTTGCTGTAAAATCCTGAAATTAGTTCTGGTAAAATCAGATGAACATAGTTAATTGAATAAAGTTGGCCTGTGTTTACAAAACAAGCTACAGGATCTCAGTATAAATGCACCTGTTCCTAGATGGCCCCAGAGACTCTTAGAGAACATACCTAAACAAAGAGTACCAAGAAGGAACACCTAGGAGCTATCAAAACAAAGTCTGGGGTAAAGTTCTTAGAAAGTACTAAGTATGACTTTATGATAAATATCCTGAGTGATGAACATTCCATAAGTCAAAAAATAAGAAGAAAAAACTAGGACATTGGTTGGATAAGACACAAAGAAGAAAATGCTGGGAGAAGATGAACAATCATAGTCTGGACACTGGTGAGTGAGCTTTGTGGAAAACTGTCAAGGTCTAATAAGACCAAAATAAATTTTGGGCTTTCTAAAAAAATGCTGTGATTGACAAAAAAAATCACCCTAATAAGAGTGTCTCCACAGTAAAGCATGGTGGTGGCAGCTTTTGGTGATTAGGATTATTTTCTTTGGCAGAGACTGGGAAAATGATTAGGGTTACAGGCAAGATAGACAGAGCCAAATACTTAAGAGTTGTTGTTCCCCAGAGGATTTCTATCAATCTAAGCTGACACAACTTAAGTCATTTTCAAGAAGAAAGGGCAAAAATATCTGGATCCCTATGTGTAGATCTGATAGAGACATCATACAAAACTTAAAGCAGTAACTGGAGCAAAAGCAGGTTTTTGCCAAATATTTACCTTTACAGAATTTGGCAGAAGCCTCATTCAAAGCAACCTACAACTAAGCAGGTGTTGAGGGCCTTGTTTAAGATGCCCCAAAGTGGCAGCTCGGTGGTGCTGGGATTTGAACTTGTGATATTCCGACCCAAAGTCCAATGCCTTAACCAATGAGCTTTCACCTCTCCAAAAGTATCAACACAGGAGATGTAGGAATATGCAACCAACAAATTTCTGCTTTAACATTTCTGTCACGACAAAAGTTTTTTTTTTGTTGCACCTTTAAAATCTAGACATTGTGCAAATCACATAGAAGAAAATCCAACGAAAAATAGTGAAAAAACCATACAAAATGCTGAAAAGCTCAAGAGGATGAAAGCTTACACAAGGTACCGTACATATGTATCTGCCAGATCCACAATGATTTATTAATTCCATAGTAAATGACAGGCTGAATGGCAGTGCAAACCTTGAATTAAATCTTTTTAATGACTGATGTCAGTGCAATGGCCTTGCAAATGAGCATTAACTGTAAAGGTAGCTACAATAATTCCTCAGATCAAGACGAAAAAGTATATGGTTGTTTATGAGTCCTGCTCAGTAATTTACAGCAATGCATGCAGATGATAACAAATGGGAGGATACTTGGGAGTAAACTTGACACAGCTATCACGTTCTCATTTGTGTGACCTATCAGTAAGCCTTTACCTGTGTGTTCCACCTTGATTAAATATCTTCTCGGGTTTCCGAACAGTTAGTATAATACATTTGAAAAAAGCAAACAGAGCTCCACCCTTTCAGACTGATTCATGCCAAACATGAAGGCTGTCTGGGTTCACAGTCTGATCCAGCGTGAAGCAGTATCCTTTGGTGTCAGGCTCTGTAGGACCACGGAAGATGTGTCTGAATAGGAAGCATTCACAAAGCACACTTTTTTTCCCTTCACTTTGGTCAGCGTGCAACAGCCGATGCCTTGTTTCTCCCCATGCTGTTTGCAGGACACAGAGCGTGACGTGAGACTCTGTGTCTTTGTCTAGGCCTGGATGAGGTGAACTTCTCACTGTCCTGAGGAAAAAAACAAAACAAAGAGCAGACATTGTAATTTCAAAACAGAAGCTGTCGATTTTAATAATAATAATTATTAGAATTAAAGTAATGCATTCTTTCCTTAGAAATCTTCAGGAGGTAATTAGCAAATCCTGAGGTGGGGGGAACAAATCAAATATACAATAACTAGCCCACCAGGCAGGTTAAGCTCCACTGTGGTGCACAAGCCCATGTTTTGGTTACTCAATCCCTGTCTGAAGCTGAAATTAACTAAAAGCTACACTGATCAGGTATAACTTTATGGCCACCAATTGGAAATAACATTATGACCACCTGCCTATTATGGTGTTGGTCCCCCATTTGCTGCTGAAACAATCCTGACCCGTTGAGCATTAACAGCATTAACTTCTTCAGCAAGTCTGAGGGTTCGGACCACACGGACCAGCCTTCGCTCCCCACATGCATCAATGATCCTCTGCCGCTAATGACCCCGTCGCTGGTTCCTTCCTTGGAACACTTTTGATAGATACTTATCACAGCAAACTAGGAAACCCCACAAGAGCTGCAGTTTTGGAGATGCTTTGACCCAGTCGTCTAGACATTACAATTTGGCCCTCGTCAAATCCTTACTCTCACCCATTTTCCTGCTTCTAACACATCGACATTGAACTTGCTGCCTAATATATCCGACCCACTAACAGGTGCCATGATGAGGAGATAATCAGTGGTATTCATAAAGTTATAATGTCATAATGTTATGCCTGATCGGTGTAATACAGACTATGGTGAATATGGCGAGCAGGTAAGCTTGTTACATGAATTAAACAGACAAGAGGAAACAGACAAGTCATTGGACAATTATTCTAGGTTTCATTTGTGTTGAGGTGATGTTCACTAGAAGTTTGCACTTTATTAAGCGAAATCAGCTTGGCGTTTCCTATCTTAATCAATCATTCTCTATCTAATAATAGCATGATGTAGCTGTAATCTAAGAATATGTTCATCATAATTGGCTTTTGAGGTCCAGTGTGGATAAACACCCTGTAATTATCAGCCTGCAAACACACAGACAGCTCTACAATGCAATGCATGTGGGGGAGCGAGTAAAACCTTCATCATGCACAGCTAAACTTAATACATATCTCCGGTTATAATCTGTCTTTGTTCCTCTTTTCCATGCTTTGCCTCACTTACTCCCTCTAAGTCGAACTATTGGCGTTTTGCTGGCTGGCAGATTAATGTGATGGAAAATCAAAGAAGGTTCTCCTCCTTTTTCTCTTTCTCTCTCCCTCGCTGCCCTCCTTTCAACAAAACTCTACTTTTATTACCCTGCGGTCTAACCACTGGTTACTGTTGTTTAGCACTGTCGCACCTCGATAGCCGCCTTTGTCACCACCTGTCTCTCTTGCTCGAACGTCCACACTATTATCAGGCCATCGTGTTTCAGCAGAAAACAAACGGAACAAAAATGGACAGCTCCATCCCACTTCCGTGCTCAGAACATTTTTTTTATATAAAGATCTATAAATTACACACGGAACGCATCTAGGAGTAAGAGCTAGTGTTTATTTTTTTTCACACTGCAGCTCTAGGTCATTTCATCCGATTTAAGTCTTTGCTGTAAGCTTGGTGTCTGAACATGCTGTTATTGAGCACAGCTGCAATATTTAAAGAACTAATTAAATCAACAATTAGCATGCACATCAGCCCAGCTCGACACTGCTGACCAAAAGAAAACTGCTTCACCTTTCCCCCTCATCTCCATCCCTCCATCCAGAACAAACCTCCAGCTATCCTCCAGGCCATGTGTGCAGCACCAAGGAATCCTTACCCGAATCTAAGGATGGCAGAGCTCCAGCTTTCCACCTGGCACCGTGCTCCATTCTAACCTTCATCAGGGTGATCATTATAAGGCCAGGTTAGACAACTTCTTCCTTTTTTTCTGCCACTGAACTTTCTGGAATCTCACCAGCTCTTTTCTGCCACGTTACGTGCTGAATATCAGGTTTTGCGTTTTGCTGTTGTCTATGTATCTAGAAAGCTGAGACTCTTAATTGCACTTTTCTTTCAGTGCAAAACTTTTATATAACAATAAGGATATGTAATAATCCTCTCCATGTCGCTCCTCTTCGCTCTTTATCTCCATGTCGAGTTAAAAATGCTCCTGAGGTACCAGCGACCAGTGATCCTGTCCCTTTCCAGACTGATTCATCCTGACGCCCTGCCTCTGGATGCAGTTCTTTTTAACTGGAGTCCACACTCAGTGCAGCTGGGGATTGTTCCACATTAACAGCCTAAAGAACCACGAAATTACTGAGCAACACAAGAACTTAGAGAATGGATTTAGACTGTAATTAATATCAAACGTCTACTACAATGGCTCAGGAACACTGTTTGCATTGGATCGCCTCTCACTGCACACCTTAAAAATGATTCACTATAATCAATGGACATTCGGTGTGGAAGATGAGGATCGGTTCCCATTTTAGTTTGGTTCCTCTCAAGGTTTCTTCCTCATGCCATCTCTGGGAGTTTTTCCTTGCCACAGTTGCCTATTAGGGACTAACTTAAAATTATAGGGAACAACTTCTTTCGGCTGCTCCCATTAGGGGTCACCACAGCGGATCATCTGTCTCCATACCCCCCTGTCCTCTACATCTGACTCTTTCAACCCAACTACCTGCATGTCTTCCCTCACCACATCCATAAACCTCCACTTTAGTCTTCCTCTTTTCCTCCTGCCTGGTGGCTCCATCCTCAGCATTCTCCTACCGATATACCTCATGTCCCTCCTCTGCACATGTCCAAACCATTACAATTATAAGGAACAAACTTGTTCATTCTTTTATAACTGATTTATCTTTGTAAAGCTGCTTTGAGACAATGTCCATTGTTAAAAGCTCTGAACAAATAAAAAATTATTGACACTGTCATATTGCTAGAACACAATAGATTATATATAGTCTTTGAAAAACAGGGCGCTAAAACCTACCATCCCTTTTCGCTCAGGTGGCACACAAGTGTTTTTATCGGGTAACACACTCAATTGTTTTATACACACGTTTTTGTTTGTATAATTTACCTAGAATCAATATCTCAACTCAAAGCTACACTAAATGTACATTTCCAGGTGAAAGGAAAGATTCAGGTACAATTGATTATGGTGTCATTTTTAAAACAGGTACTAAATATATTGAAATATATTTTAAATACACTAGTGACTGTTCGATGATGTTAAACGATTAAAGATATAGCAGGTAAGCACGTAAACGTTTATATGTCAAAAATAGACTTCATGCATATTTGAAACGTGTGTTTTCTAAGACGATACAGAAAATGGGTTTAATTCTGTATATTATAGAGATAAATAAACCTTCAGGACGAAGTCAACAAGAGCGATATCATCTTTTTGTGGGATAAATGGACATACACGGATTTCTCGGGTCGGTCTGTGATTATTGGGTGAATCTAAAACTTATCAAACCTGTGAAAGAAACTTATTAGTGAAATTTTTTATTATTTTTTTTAAGGTTATTAAGCATAGTGCACTATACCTAAGTGTTGACTAATGCTGCAATACCAATTTACAAAAGATAAATTGTGTAACACTGATAAAACTCTGTAGTAGAGTTTGTACTGTAGAATAATTTGATATCTTTTCGTTTATTGCCCTTACTTTATTTTACAGTGTATCTCATGCAGTTTATGGTTGGTCAAAGGGCCAATGTTTTTGCCACGGTGTTTGTTTCAGTATCGTCTCCTGCTTCTCCAACATGAAAATATAATATTGTTCTGCCACCAAAAACAGCAAACTAATGTAAATTAATAAATATTTTCAGTGTAGTCCAGTTACACAATTAAACAAACTTCACACTTATTGTCACTTCCTGTACCTGAGAACTTTACTGAGCTGTTGGTATTCGGATGATACGACAGTAACCCTCGCTTTTAAACGCCTTGAAGATTAGATTGAACTTGGTGTGTTTTACCGCACAGCCGCTCCGAGGTGAACGCTGCCTGACGCTCCCTCTATCCCGAGTGAACACACAGCTCGGCTCTTACCTGTGATAAAGCGGTAGCCTCCATTACTGCGCCTTAATCCCACATTCGCTCTTCTACCGGGTTTCTGGACACCACCATGACCGAGAAAGCGAACAGAGCAGCGGAGGAACAACAACAACTTCTCCCTGCGTCGAAGAACTGAAAGCGGTCCTGCCGCGCTCTCCGGGAGAACAGCCTGGCAGGTGATAGTCTCTCTCTCTCTCTCTCTCTCTCTAACTATCTACCCGCTCTCTCTCTCTCTCTCTCTCTCTCTCTCTCACATACACACTCTGTCCAACTATATTCTCTCTCTCTCTCTCTCTCTCTCTCTCTCTCTCTCTCTCTCTCTCTCTCTCTCTCTCTCTCTCTCTTTCTTTTCCCATGTATTCGGGTTCAAGGTACATGAAAAAAATTAATAAAATCGGTCTATCACACCTCTAGAAGTGCCTTCGAGTCGACTCAACCAAAGAGTCGACTCTCCTATTTTTAAGCACTAGAGATTGAAGAGTCGACTCTACTCCACACCTTGCTCAAATATCTCAGGTTATTTTCCTGGATCAGATTCTCTAATAAGGTGGATTGAGGAAGTGTGAGATTCTCACTGCTTGTTTCTATACCAGGAACACCAAATAACATACTGTGTTTTGTTTCGTAAATCCTAGAAGAATATATCAATTAGAGGAAAAAAAGCATACAGTAAATCTGCCACCATTAAATAATCCTAAAGGACCTAATATAACAGTGAAAATACATAGTACATACGTGTACAATGAATGGACGTTCGGTGTTGTGGATGAGTTACCTTTTGGGTCTGGTTTCTCTCAGTGTTCCTCTCATACTTTCTCAGGGTATTTTCCTTTCCAATGTTGAGACTGACTCATTAGGGATACACTTCTAAGGGATAAGCCTATAGGCATTAACACATAAAGCTTGTTATTATTATTGTTTAATTTAAATAGTATTTTAGTAAAAAATTAACTACTTCAGTGCTGCTAAGGAAGATAAATTGATTTAAAAAACGTGTTCAAAGCTATTCATCCTATAAAATACGTAAAATAAGACCTTAAATCATTGTTTGGTGTTTGGAAATAAACATGACTTATTTGTTTTTCTTCACATTACAGATTGGAGTGTCTGAGATAATCATTTTACTAACCTAAGCATCCCATTAGACTTCACTACAGTGTCTGTGTGTACATTCATTACCACAAATCGAGAATCGGAGGAAAAATCCACACAGCATTTTTGCAGATAAAGCCAATTCATCATTTTTATTCTAATTAACACTCTCTTTTAATTTCTTATAACCGTTTCTGAACTAGAAATATATTCGTTTGTTGTTCGGTGTCTACATTCACATGCTAATTCATCGTGATTTAACGGAGAGGCATGTATAGGTTATTGTTTTACCAATATCTCTCATTTATTTGGAGTAAAAGTGCTACAATAGAAAGATGTTTCAGTCTGAACATACAGTGTCTTAGAAGCCCAACTAGTGTAAGTAAAGTAGTGAGTAAATTGTGACATGTAATTAGATCGTGATCAATATACTGATGTATTTGAATAATATGTCCAACATATATCAATAACTCAACAGACAAATTATTAGGAATATAAAGACATTATATCCTGAGCTTTTCTGGATAGTGCATTAAGAAGACACTAGAGCAAACTATTCAATAAAAACTTTAAAACGGACAGAAAGCTGCATTTGTGATGTCTGGATTTTTTTCTAGTGTTTATTGTTACAAGTCCAATATGATTTATTGATGCAAAAATGAAGATGAGATCTACATATGTGGCTTTTCGGCTGTCCCTGTATGTGTTTTACTAATAAAATCTTCCTGTTCAAGCTTTTGTAGCAGGTCCAATCATACAGTTCGGACACATCTTTAAAATAAAAGATGTCATACATTTAGTCCTATTCACTTTATTACAGCCAAAAGCTTATGGCAGCTGCTTTTCAGTGCAAGCCTTGTGGTTGATGTTGGGCAGCTTGGATGGAGAAATGAAGGAGAGGTAATAGATGTGTTCTGTCAAAATGCAGAGAAGAAGAGAGATATGAAAAGAGACAGGCCTGTACTGAGCCATTACTGTGTGTGTGAGAGAGAGAGAGAGAGAGAGAGAGAGAGAGAGAGAGAGAGAAAGAAAGAAGGAGAATCTGAAACCGGTATGTGAAATGACTCTTTTTATGAGATGCCGCCTTTCTGCTAGAACATTACTAAGCACCTTTGCTTTATCTTACGGCAGCTCAGTGGAGGTGTAGTTAAATGTCAGACATTATTCCACCTGCAATGATGGACTCATTCATTACACATGACTATACGTGGGAGAAATACAAGCGTTGTCTTTTATTTCACATCCTCCATCCAAAACCATTTTTTTATACATACAGTATCTTAAATGCTCTCATCCTTCTCTTGGATCTAATTAGTGTGAGCATGGAACTTTTTATCCCCTAGAGATTTGATCATTGCCTTGAATTTCTCCTGTTCTGACCTCTTCTGCTTAATCTGTCATAAATCACCTTCTCAGCAATCACCTCCTGAGCACCACTGAACAGTGAGTGAATCAAAGAGATATTTCTATCTAGGCATACTGAAAGAAAAACATGAACTGAAGATGCTTGTGTAAATGGGTAATGTCAATAACTGCTATAAGTAACAAGGTTGACTTATTTTTTCTTTTTTGTATTTTTTTTAAAGCACAGAAAACAGAAATGTGACTGTAAATGTGCTGAATGTGTCAATGTAAAAACAAAGAGGCTGTTTATACCGACTTCATGCTTTTTGTGCCTGAATTATACACCAATTAGCCATAACAATAAAACTTGCCTAATACAGTGTAGATCCCACTTATGCCACTAAAACATTACCAGCAGATCCTTTAAGTCCTCTAAGTTGTCATATAGGACATCCACGGTCCGGACTTATTTCTCCTGAACATCCCACAGATGCGTGAAAGGATTAAAATCTGGGAAATTTGTAGGCAAAGTCAAAGTCTGTCATGTTCCTTAAAACATTTCTGAGTAACTTGTGCAGTCGGGCAGGGCACTCTGACCGTTCTGCAGCTACAAAGCCCCATACACAACAAGCTATGATGCATTGTGTGTTCTGATGCCTCTATATCATTAACTTTTATTAGCAATTTATGCTATAGTAGCTTTTCTGTGGGATTGGACCAGACGGGCTAGCCGTCCCTCATCACATGCATCAGTGAGCCTTGGGAGCTCAGGACCCTGTTGCCCATTTTCCTGTTGTCCTTCAATCGACCACATCCACAAAACACACCACTAGACTTGCGGTTATGGAAATACTCTGACCTTGTAGCAATTTGGCCCATGTCAAAGTGGCTTAGAGCTTTACACCTAGCCATTTTTCCTGCTTCTAACACATCAGCTTTGAGAACTAACTTTTCATTGGTGTACGTATCCCGGCTCCTTTGCACGTGCCATTGTAGCGAGACAATCAATACTAATTACTTCCCGTGTCAAAGGTTTTAATCTAATGACTGATCAGTGAATTTTCAAGATTGTTTCTGATCAGCATCCTACTATTTGGATAAAATCCTCACTCAGATGAACGAAACTACCAATTCAAAACAGGGTCAGAGTAATCCTTCATCTTTTTTTGACACAATCCTTCAAATCTATTTCTGCAAGAGAGTCCCGTCGTGTAAAGCCATTCATATCATGTTTTTTTAAGCTGGCCATATGGCGCTTTGATTAGCCTTAATCATGATCTAGAGTACATCTGCAGCAGAAGAAACTGCTGAGTCTGTGTGTCTGCGTATCATTAAAGCAAAAAAAGGTTTGAAGACATATTTCTTTGAAGCATATCTATATAATAAGGGCCATTTCTAGTTATTGAGGAACTGTCAGAAACAGAATCTATACGCCATGATGTTGCGGCATTTCGACCCCTTTGATTTTTGTTTCGTAGTTTGCAGTGTTTGCACTTCCCTTTAATTTGTGTTGTTTCTCAATTTAAAAGTTCTTTTTGAACTGACACCACTCTAGCATTAGTCTTGCAGTTCGCAAATTTTCCATATCATTGCACAGTCATCTGTTTATGTAAGTTGCTGTGCACCAAAATGTCTTGCAAATGAATAAATGTAAATGTAATACTGGTTTACATAGAGTACATAGGTATGTCCTGCATTTCCCCAACACTATGTGGGTGTTAACTAAAGGAGAAATTAAAAAAAGGAATGAAAAAGTAGTATAGACATCAACATGGATAAGAATAATTATAACTGGTCCCAATGCACAAATATGGTATATAAAGTATTTTCAATCCCAACATCCCAAAAACTGAAATGAAGTGAATAATAAAAGAAATTTAGCTAATTTTGAAGATTAAGTAAAGGTTTAAAGGATTAAAGATTAATTAAAAAACAGATGCAGGTGGCAATTATATAAGGATGGGAAAAAGTGTTATTTTTTTAATCAGAGCATGCACAACTGAACCAAATACAACAATTTTAGCTATTCTCAAATAAAGTACCATCATTTTGTCTCAAACTCATTTTCCCTGTGCAGGGTTGCCTGTCTGGCATTGCAAGCTAATAATATTAATTTACCACTGGCTAAAACGTGACATAATAAGGTGATTATGCCAAGCCCTTCATTGCTCATGCTCTCCTGCTGTTGCGGTTGATGGAGACCAACGTCGCGTTTCCTTCACCATGGCAGCAATGTCCTCGGCCACACGCCAGCGCCTCTTTGATTAATCTGTCTCCTCTCTTCTAATCATTGTCCCAGCAGGAGAGAGCCACCATGTGTTTTAAACACCAGGCCTTCACACACTGAATCTGGGCTGCTTTATGAGACTGACCTCCTACAGCCACTCAAATATAAACACACCTTTAAAATTTGACACACTCAATCAGGACTCTCCATGTTCAAGTGCTGGCCCAGATTAATCGCATTCATACTCCTTTTTTGACAAACACTAAAACATGCAAAGCAAATCCTGACTGATGAAAGTACCAGCTCTTTCTCCAGGCCTTGTGATGTTGCATGACTATTCTAACTATTCTTTGATAACTAACTGATTTAAAAAATCACTTTTTGGAGAAGACACTAAAAACAGAGAGAAGTACTAATGTAGCGAAACTGACAATACTTTATTCACCTCTGCTCAGCATGCTGCTTGCCAATGTACAATCCATAAAAAACAAGCTTGACAACATCAGAGCAAGAGTTTGTATTCGATATGGCATGAGAAACTGCAATATGCTTTGTTTCACCAAAACATGGCTTATCCCCCAAGTAAAAGGTCAGTCTGATAAGTCCTACTATATTTTTCAGATGGACAGGAAAGTGGTAGCTCAGTTGAGTTTATTTATTTATTTAATTAATTATTTATTTATTTTAAAGAATACTTTTTTGATCCCACAGGGAATTTTTTATTTCTTTATATATCCCAGCGATGTAGGAAGCTGTGGTCAGAGTACATGGTCAGCCATGATACAGTGCCTCTGGAGCACAGAGGGTTAAGGGCCTTGCTCAAGGGCCCCAAAAGTGCTAAAAACCATGCTTAGCAAAACCAGGCTTGAACCTCCGACCTGCTGATTAGTATCCCAGAGTGTACGACTGAGCTTTCACCTCCTAAGTTGTTGGAATTCTGATCTTCCAAGCTACCCCTGCTTGGCCCTTGAACAAGGCTCTCAACCCTCAACTACTCCGTTGTAGAAATCAGGTAATTTTGGTAGTTACTATGGATAAAAAAGTCCAAGAAAACTGGAGCCTGTTTAATGACCCCTTTTGTATTTCCATCCCACTTCATTCAAACATGCTCATTGCCTTATATGCAATTCATACTCCAATAAATACCATTTAGAACAAATATCTAGATGATGCCCTCATCATAACCATGGTCTTAAAAAATACCAATGTTTAGCAGGCCATGCTAAACTTTTACCAATATATCATGTGTGGTGTGGTAATGACAATGGATCACTGCTACACCAAATTCAATAGGGGTTACCAGGCCATTTCTGTTTTTCTGACTTCTGATTGGTTTGAATAAATCTCATCATTTCTTTCTCTTACTGGAATATAAGCAAAGTATGTTTCAGGTAACACACTAAGATGTCTGAAGACTTCTATAAAGTTAATTATTACCAACTGCAAGCTTTTGTTGTTGCTCTTGTTTTCTAATTAAAGATAAGAAACGAGGAAACTGATACACACATTTATTTAACCACATGTAAACACCTGGTGAATGAAATTGTGCACATATAGTGATAGTGTGTCCTATAATGTTCTTCTCTCACGTGATTTTCTGCTGGATCTGCTTGCCTTTTTTGCTTGTAGACCAAATGCAGGATCAAAGCATGACAAATTATTCCTTTTTAAAAGCAAGCATAATCTTACTTCTGCATGGTGACAATGATGTCCTTCTATGCTCCACAAATGTTGGAGTTGAAGGAAGACCCAGGCTAAACACTCTGCTGTAATAAAGCTACCCTACAACACATTATATCTTAAGGAAGGCCAGCAGTTGCAGACAGGAGATATCATAACATGGTGTTAACTTCATTAGTGGCACTTCTGGATGAAGTTGAAAGAAGTACACCATTGAAAAAAGGCCATAAACACCAAAGGGAATACTTTTGCTCAAAATGTCCACCTACTGTGATACAAGGACTTAATCAGCATTGGCTCATTTTCCAAAAGAATAAGACATAGACACATTACTGAGACCAGACCTGTAATCTAATTATTATCGAGATAGAGCTAAAAGGATAGAACCACAGAGTTGTTGTGTCAATGTGACATGCCATAGTCATGCATAGAAGTAATTTTTGTCCTCCAGGTCACATCAGATGATAAAGATCTTTTTAGTATGTCTTTTCAGCTCAATTCCTTCCTCATATTTGGGCTTCCAGATAAGCATATATCTATATCCAACCTTAAACACCGATGCTGGTTATTAATTGTTATGACCATCTAAGGACACTGGGATTTTCAGGGCTCCAGCTGACCAACAATCTCAGGAAATGTACTTGACCATGACAGGGGATGAAAGGGTTTCAAAGGTGCAGCTTTTCTGCAGTCATGATTACATGGTTTTTCTGATTGCACACTGGCTACCTTTGTACTTGGTCTGAATGAGACGGAGTGGTATAGACCATTTCAAGCGAATATATGTGACTGTTCTAACAGCGTGTACAGCATTCAGAAAAATTGCAATACACACTATAAATACTCTGCATGACTTTTTATGTGTTACTCAGTTCGGAAAATGTTATTTCCATTATCCAACAGGGAATCTTTTGCCATTTTGTTGGTGTCTAAAATGTACCAGTCATTGCTTATTAGATTTATTAGAAGGTTGCGCACTCAGGAAAATATTGTTCACTCACAGAAATAAAAAATCTGAGATTGTTTAATTCTCATGTACTTTTGCAAAGCCATTGCACATCTGAAGAAATGGTGAATGGATTACCAATGAGTTTCTACACTGAGACTAGAATTTGAAATTCCAATTAATTTTTTTCCCATATATTTGATTATTGGTAATATTTAACCAGTTGCCTGTTTTTTTAAAAGTTTATCTGAAAGATAAATCATTTTAGGTGATACGATATTTTTCCAAGGTAAACGTAATGCCTATTAAAAAATTAACAATGAAAGCTGCTTTCACTGATATAAAAGATTTTTATCCATTTTACCTCGCTGTATAAGATAATCGAAAAAAAAAAAAAAAAAAAAAAAGTTTCCTAAATAACGTTTGCCAATGTTCATGCATTTGAAATTGTTATTATTATGCTACTCGGTGCAATACTTATGTGAATAAATAGATTGCAGAAAATTGCACACACTGATGCAAGTTCAGATTAGTTTTACATTCATTCATCAAACTGCTCATTTTCATCAGCCCAGAGAATTTAATGCACCTCACACTATGTTTTCATGAGCAACACACCTGGGGAAAAAAAATTTACTGCAAAAAAAACCCCACACATAGTTCTTCTTTCATACACTTTTATCTCCAAAATTAAAATAACTCTTCACCAGGATGCAGAACGGTAAAAAATATGTTTGAAGAAAAATAATTAAAATTAAGAAATCGATCAAGAAAACTGAATAGTGAATGAATTCCCCAGACCCTAGAAAATAATTGAATGCGGATGAGGACGGGTTCCATTTCGAGTCTGGTTTCTTTTAAAGTTTCTTCCTTATACCATTTCAGGAAACTTTTACTTGCCACTATTGCCACTGACTTGGTCATTAGGGATAAACTTATAGGGACAAATTTATGAGACTAAAACGTATATTCATAATGTATTTGTTTTTGTAAAGCTGCTGTGGGAAAATGTCCATTGTTAAAAGCGCTATTCAAATACAATTTAATTGGATTAAATAATTCGATATAAACTAAAATTTTAATGTAAATGATGTGTTTTTTAAAAAGAAGTGCATGTTGATACTTGTAAATGGTTATGTAACTGGAGTCTCCAGTGTGAAAGTCCTTTAGGCAGGGAACTTTGCACTTTATGTTCCTACATTGTCTGTTCCATGATAAGCTTTTTTTATTATTTAAAAATATTGTCCTATATTGTCCTGTTGACTTAAACAGAAATGTTGCGGATCATCAACTACCTGCATGTCTTCCCTCGCCACATCCATAAACCTCCTCCTTAGACTTCCTCTTTTCTTCTTGCCTGGAGGCTCCATACTCGGCATTCTCCTACTGATATACCCCATGTCCCTCCTCTGCACATGTCCAAACCATTTCAATCTCGCCTCCCTCACCTTGTCTCCAAAATGCCCTACACGCTGCTGCCACATCTCCTTGTACTCCTTCCTACTTTTAATCATCTTTTTGCAAATCCCAATTCTGTTTTGCCAACCTCCTTCGCCTTATGCTTTCCTGCACTTCCACATTCCACCACTACGTCTCTTTGTCTTTCCCTTTTCAGATGTCACAACAAGTACCTTCCTAGCTGTCTGCCTTATCACTTCTGCAGTAGTTGCCCAATCATCCAGCACCTCTTCACCACACCTGTCTGACCTCTTCCCTGAATCTCACATTAGTCTTCCTCCTTCAGTTTTCACCATCTTATTCTTTTTTTCAGTCTTCAATCTCCTCTTCTTCATCTCCAAAACCATTCTACAGACCACCATCTGATGTTGTCTAGCTACAATGTCCCCCACCAACACCTTACATTTTCCATTCTCTTTCAGGTTGCATCCCCTACACAAAAAAAAGGATGATTTGATATACATAAATTAATAAACAAAATGAATTGCTTCCAAATTGATGTGTTACAAACGAGGAATAAATACTTCATGGCTTTATTGGAAAATACTTAACAGCAACCTTTAAAGAAAAAAAAAAAAGAAAGGCATTTTATACTTGACATATTACATCACAGTGAAAATCTTTCTGTACATATTCCAGCAATTTTAGGAGCTAGGGTCAGAGCACTGTGACTGATGTTTAGGGGCCTTGCTCAGGGGCCAAAGTGTTTGCAAAACTGTTGCTTAAACCACTGAGCTACAACCTCCCACTGCTGAGCTTTAGGTCATTACACTACTTCACTGATGATTATCTTTCTATAACAGCACACCTCCAAATGTTTTATTCCTTATTTATCTACACTTTACCTTTTACAGGATACTAAAAAGGAGCTCTATTTATTATCTAACATTATTAACTGGCAGCAGTATGTAACATTGTGTATTATATACTGCTTGAGATACACTAAATTCACAAAAGTATTGGGACACCTGACTTTTCCAGCCATATGTGGATCTTCCCCAAACTGTTACCACACTGTCAGAGGTGCACAATTGTACATGATGTCTTTGAGTGGGGTAGCATTAAATTTTAGCTTCACTTGAACTACAAGACCCAAACCCGTTTCAAAATGACCGTGTCCTTTTGCACAAAGCCAGCTTCTTGAAGATACGCTTTACATGGTTTGGGATGAATTGGAACACTTGACTTCACCTCAGGCATCTTCACTCTTCATCAGTACCTGGCTTAACGCTCTTGTGGCTGAAAGAGCACAAATCTCCACAAGCACACTAGTGAAACATCTTACGAGAAGAGTGGAGGTTATTGTAGAGCAATCGGGGATTAAATGTGGAATGGAATCTTCAAAAAGCACATGAATCTTATGGTCAAGTGTGCACAAACGTTTGTCCATATTTAACGGTCAACACTAAATTTTCTAAAATGAGTTTTAGAATGTATTTTTTAGAACTGCATGGTGGTGTATAGGTGGCACTGCCCCCTCTAAGGTCCATGGTTCAGTTCTGAGCTCAGGCTACTACTCACATATTTCCCTTGGTTTTATTACTGTCCTTCCACCATCCAAAAACACACTTGTTGGATTGGCTATGCTTAATTGCTTTTATGTGTAAATAAATGAGTGCATCTTATTCAGGGGATATTTCTGCTTAGGGAACAGTTTTCCCAGGATAAGCTGAAGATCCACTGCAAACCTGAGAATAAATAAAATAAATATAAACATTTTCCAGAGTTACTTCATTTATGCTGCTATGATCTATTGTGAAAATACAATAGATCATAAAATGCTCCAATTGCTTACTTCCATCAAAGTTTCCCAGATTGTTCCTTCAGACTCCAGGCAGCTTCCATGTATTTGGTAATTTCACAAGTCTGGCGTGGAAAGTTCAGCCTTCTGTCTGAGCGATCTGAAACAATCTGAAATGTAGAGATGTGAGAACAGTATCCTGATGACTGTATACAACATTTTCACATTTTCTGACACATTGCTACACTGACAAACTAGCACACATTTTTTAACTAATAATATCTATCATACTTTACAGCCTCACCAAAGGAGTGTAAATCCATCCAATTTCTTGAGCCTCGGTCATTGGACGAGTGTACTTCTTTGATGGTTCGGAAAGTGCTTTGCGAATGATATCCTGGAAAGCAGCTGCCATAAAAAATGACATTTACAACAGTGTAACATTATTCACCATTAAAATGACAGCAGTCTAAAAATTGTCACTTTTTATTGTATTATGTACACTTGTAAGAACCAAGTTATTATATTATTTACAAAGTTATAGCTGTGATAGAGGCTGAAATAAAAACAGCACAACTCTCAGGATTCAGGACTTGTTATTTTGTCTTTCTGCCACTATAAGTCTTTGTTGTTCCCTCATCTTGTGTTTCCTCTGAACATAACTGCAGATACAGATTTGGACAGGTTGAAAAATCCATAGTTTTTTGTTTGGGTTTTTTTTTTTAAGTGTAAAAATTTGAGTGATCCAAAAATCAGTGATCCAAAAAATACAAAGGTAAAGAAAAAGTAAAGCCATAAATAAAAAACAAGAAAACTTCTCTGGAACTCTGGGAAAAATCACAAGCAAAGTCTGGAGCGTTGGCAAGAATACGCCAAACAAAAAAACAAACCCGGAAACAATATCTTACACAGGGCTACTTTGGGAAGGGTGGAAGACACAGGAAAACAAATGTTACACAGACCACACAACTTCAACAATCAAGCAAACTAACACAAAGGGGGGATTTAAATTCACACAGGAGTGAGACACAGGTGGAAACAATAGAAACTGATGAGGTTCACAGGGATACAATAGTGACATCTAGTGGGGAAAATAGGGAAAAGCAATGGAAAAAAAAGTTTTGAAACCTAAAAGGAGCCCTGACAGCTGCTATAGCATTATACACTGCTCATCCAAGAAAAAAAGTTACCACCTGAATTTAAATTAGCTGTGTAAACCACTTATCATTGAGGCAAAAAACCCAACATCTTCAATTTGCTAGGGAGCATAAAGATTGGACTCTGGAGCAATGGAAGAAGGTCATGTGGTCTGAGTCCAGATTTACCCTGTTCCAGAGTGAGGGGCACATCAGGGTTAGAAGAGAGGTGGATGAACTGATGCACCCATCATGCCTAGTGCCTACCGAACAAGCCTGTGGGGGCAGTGTTATGATCTGGGGTTGCTGCAGTTGGTCAGGTCTCAGTTCAGCAATGTTATGTGCCTAAAGAATGAGGTCAGCTGACTACCTGAATATACTGAATGACCAGGTTATTCCATCAATGGATTTTTTCTTGTGCCTGATGGCATGGCATATTCTAAGATGACAATGCCAGGATTCATCGGGGTCAAATTGTGAAAGAGTGGTTCAGGGAGCATGAGACATCATTTTCACACATGGATTGGCCACCACAGAGTCTAGAACTTAACCCCATTGAGAATCTTTAGGATGTGCTGGAGAAGACTTTGCACAGCGGTCCGACTCTCCCATCATCAATACAAGATCTTGGTGAAACATTACTGCACCTCTGGACAGGAATAAATGTTGTGACATTGCAGAAGCTTATTAATGACCAGGTCATTGCGTGGTCCAAAATGTTAATGTGAGACTTTTCTTTGTGTAGCTTTATGACTGCTACACTGTAAATAAAACGATGTCAGATACAGATGTGTGACTGCAAATTGTGTGAAGTTGTACATACGGTCCGCTTCATCTTCTTCTTGCGTTTTTCTTGCCGTGGGTTTATCAGGTATAACATGCACTGAAAGAAAAAGTACAAGATTGTTATTAATCATTTTAAGTTTTAATACACACTACAAATAGTAAGCAGTGCACTATGCTACGTATATAGACCCCGGACCACAGAGGTCCTCAACCTGAGCTTTGGAAGAGCTGCTACCAAGTTGCAAAAACGTTCTGGGGCAAAAATCTATAGACACGGCTCTGTAGAAATCTGTAGAATATCATATGCAATATCATGCACATATGATAAAAATGTACTTCTATTACATTACAAGCAAGTTTTGATGTGAACTAATCAGTATGTATAATAAATAACATTGATTGCATCATCAATTTATGAAGTTTTTAAAACTACATTTCATCTGAAGATAATCACACTGAGGAATTAGGACAATCTCTCTAATGTGAACAGGAGATACAGAGCTGAATTTGATTTCTGATCTTTTTACAACTAGAGTACAATTTAATATATTGTCTTTTTTTTTTTATTTTAAGTTGCCATTCTTCTTCTTCTTCTTCTTCTTTATTCAACTTCTCCTATTAGGGGTTATTGAAAATTCAATCACAGCCATTCAATTGAAGTGGTTACACAATTAAGCCAATAACTTTAAGAATAATGTAGTTTTATCTAAATAAAAATCTTAAAACTAATAAATGTATCTTTTGAATGCAAAAATTATGTAACATACACAAAATAACATTGCTGATCTCTTTGCTCTTCATATATGTGTCAGTCTGGCTTTGTGTGTCTTTGAGTCTCTTCTGGCCTGGATCTCACTTCAGGGCACTACCAAGAAACATCTACTCACATTTTTTGAAGGGATTGATTTTGAACTCGGTGTAAAGCTTTTGATGTTGCTGTTCTTTCCGGATTGTCTCCATAAGGAAAGCGTTTTGGTGAACCATATCCACAGGCTCTTTCTCTATTGCTTTACTTGGCTTCGCCATTGTCGTTCGCCGACAATTTTTCCCCTTCTGACGCTCAAGTTGTTTCACACCGTCTTCAACGATGCGGATTTAGCTTCCGGTCGCTGTCGCCTGGCAACCGCAAACAAACCATTAAATTCCACTGACGTTTCGGCAGTGACGTTTTGGCTCCACTAGAGGGCGCGCTAGACTCGCGTAGTAATAATAATAATAATAATAATAATAATAATAATAATAATAATGATAATAGACAGAGTTGCCGACTAAACACGTGACCAAATAGATTAATGGATGGATGGATGGATGGATGGATGGATGGATGGATGGATGGATTAATTTCGGAGCTGCCTCAAAATAATAACTCTCTCAAATTAACATAATAGGATGCGTAAACTACACATTAAAGTGACTTCATTAACCCAAATGATGACTTTATAATACACTTACTATCTAGGAAGTGGTAGCTCAGTAGTTAAGGCTCTGGATTACTGATCAGGAGGTCAGAGGATCAAATCCCAGTCTAACTAAGCTGCTTCTTTTAGGAACCCTGAGCAAGGCCCTTAACCCTCTGTGCTCCAGAGGTGCTGTCATGGCTGACCCCAGCGTCCTCAAATTCGATGTGACGAAAGAATTTCACTGCGCTCTCAAGTACATATTGCCCCCCACAATTACTACTTCTACTACTAATAATAATAGGAAAAAAACAACAACAACAATAGCAACTTTTTATTATTTTTTTTTATAATTATTACTGATTATTTCTTAGTCTGTTTTTGATTGGTTAAAGTGATTTGTGATACAGCTTGAAACAGACTTTTAGGCTTTTTTAAAAACAGTTTTAAAAAAAAAATGTTTATACTTTTTAAAAAATTTTAATTATCAAATCCCCAGGAAAAACATAATGCATGTAGTTGGAGAAATGTCATTTTATAAGGTTAATATTGATGCTAGAGATGATGTATGTGGGCAGTGCAGCTGCAGAGAAAAGACACTTGTTTTATTGTTTTAATTGAATAATTTTCTGTCCAAATGATGTCATAATAATGGCTTTAAGAGTTAGATTAGCTCTGATAGGACACCACTGAAGGCATGTGAAATGCATGTCGCTGCACTGATAAAAATGAACAAAAAGATTCCAATTTAAAACTCCACTTCTGAAAAGTTATGAGGATGAGCGTTTCTTATTCAAATACATAAAAAAATAGATACCTTATGTAAATCCTTACATAACTTAAGATCATCTTTCTTATACCTTATTACTGTACATTGTCTATTTTTTATAGGCGTAGCTATGGATTAGAATAATAGTTCATTTACTTTTCAAAATGATAATGAATCTTATTTCTAGTACAGCACTATATGTATGGAGCCCATATGTACTGTAAGTCAAAGAGATGGTTTTAATTCCCTGAACCATACTGCTCTAATACAAATGACCAGTTGTAACATTTTAATAGAGTATTATGTGCAATACATAATCTCGATCAGCCAACTTATAAAGATAACAAATGGTTCTTTCTCTAATTAAAGTTGTATGAATCATCTTATATCATCAAACCATGTATCTCATATCGATTATTCAGCATTGCTGTGTAAAATAAAAGCATGCAATACTTATGAATATGTTATAAAAACACTAAGCAGGTCCCTTTTGAATAAAGCGAGTAGGGGAGTTGTAGCTCAGTGGTTAAGGTGCTGGGTTACTGAATCGGAAGGTCGGGTGTTTAAGCCCCAGTGTCACCAAGCTGCCACTCTTGGGCCCTTGAGCAAGGCTCTTAACCCTCTGTGCTCCAGGGGCGCCATATCATGGCTGACCCTGTGCTCTGGCCCCAGCTTCTGAGCAAGCTGGGATATGCTAGGAACGAATTTCACTGTGCTGTAATATATATGTGACAAATAAAGGGAACCAGCCCCAGCTATTAGGGTTGCACAAGCCAGGTCCCAAGCCCGGATAAATGGGGAGGGTTGCGTTAGAAAGTAAAAACGTGTGCCAAATCAAACATGTGGATCATGAATACGGATGATCCTAACGGGAGAAGCCGAAAGAAATAAAGGCTGTTCTTCTTCTTCTACGTGTTTTCACTGACTTTAGATTCTTAGCTGCATTAGATCTGGAACTCTTCTTTAAACTGAACCAATAATATTTTAGACATACAACATTTGGGTGTAAATGGAAAATCATTTTATTTTCCTTTTTTTCTTCCTCTAAACATATCTGTCAAAATTTGAGGCTTTCCTTGATTTGTATCAGAGGAAAATAGTTTGGTACAAAGCCTGTTAAATATATGTTTTTTTTTATATATTTATTTTCTTTATTCTTTATCCAATTTCAATGAGCAGTCCAATACTAAATCCAGTGTTATGCATGCATTATGTTATCTTGTTTTACATTAAAATAGATTACTGTCCCAAACCACTCGGGATTTTCAGGATTCCAGATTTTAATCTTTATTGTCATATGTACAGGAAAATATCTCTTACACCATACAATGACATTTTATATAGACAATTCTTTTATACAACTTTTACAAACCCGATTCCAAAAAAGTTGGGACACTGTACAAATTGTGAATAGAAAAAGGAATGCAATAATTTACAAATCTTGTAAACTTATATTTTATTCACAATAGAATATAGATAACATACCAAATGTTGAAAGTGAGACATTTTGAAATGTCATCTATGTTGTATTCTGAATAAAATATTGAAATTTTAAAATTCCACATCATTGCATTCTGTTTTTATTCACAATTTGTACAGTGTCCCAACTTTTTTGGAATCGGGTTTGTGTTTGTGTATATATATATATATATATATATATATATATATATATATATATATATATATATATATATATATATATATATATATATATACATATATATATATATATATACACACAGTATATAAATATAGTTCAGGAGGAAAGAAGGTTACGGCAGCATTACAATGGTACAAACAAGCATATCGAAGTGAGACTCTATGCACTATAACATGGGTGAAAGTTGGGTGTAAACCTTTTGAGAAGGGCTGATCTTTAGGATGTGCATGTGGGACCATCTACAACAGAAAGAGGCTTGCAAGTGCATAAAACTTCGAACAGTGTATGTTTGCCTTTCACTGGGTATGGCTGTTGAGAGAGAGAGAGAGAGAGAGAGAGAGAGAGAGAGAGAGAGAGAGAGAGAGAGAGAGAGAGAGAGAGAGAGAGAGAGAGAGAGAGAGAGAGAGAGAGAGAGTGTGTGTGTGTGTGTGTGTGTGTTATGGGGCTTGGAGATTTCATGTCAGATTACACAGTAGGGAATATCCTATGCCATGCCTGTGCCATGTTCAAATCACGGCGAATCACATTTTTAAATAGTTATGCTGTTGGCCATATCGTTTTTTTTTTTTTTCTTTTCTAAGTAGTTGGATACATGAGACATAATTCATGTGTGTATTTAGACATAATGAGATAATTTTGTCTTGTTTAATTATTTAATTATAAAATCTAATCCTGTGAGTTGAACTGTGCCTAAGGTGAAATGTATGTCTGGCATGTTAAAAGTGATTTAATTTAATGTATTGGGTTAATAGATTAAACCACACACATTTTTTATGAGAACACTTTTCACTACTGAAAAGAACAATCCTTATTTTTTCTGGCACAGTTTTTGAGTTATTATGGAAACAGGCAGAAATAATTTTTATTGTAAGAATTAATTTCTGTTTGATTATTTTCATTTTACAGTGTATTGAGTGTAAAATATAGTGGAAAGTACCGGTAATCATGTTTTACACATGTACACACCTGAAGTGAAATTGTATCTATTTGTGGTGTAAATCTAAATCTCAATCTGAAAATTAAATTTTTTCATTTTCAATGAATCCAACAAAATTTAAGAGGAAAAAAAAAAAAGAGTAACAAACTGAAAAAAAAACATTAAATCTTTAGTTAAATAAATGACTATAGTTAGATGATGATAATAATAATAATAATAATAATAATAATAATAATAATAATAGTAATAATAATAATAATAAACCCCAATACCTTTTATCAAATGAAAATAACAGATTTGAAAGTTGTATAGTAATAATTTTATTTAATTTTTTTGTAATTTTGCACATGACACTGTACTTTATGATTACGGGCAAAACTTTATGATTAACAATTATTTACATTTTAAAGCAGCTGACATGTTCATAACCATTTTGAACACGTGGTATCACTCTTGCAGACTGTGAGAAAATACTCAGCAAGTCTGGAACCCCCACTGTGTCTGTGACATGCAGTCATCCAAAACCGCAATCTGTTCTCAAATCCAAACACTTGCTGCCTATTGACCTGTTGTCTCCATACACAACGTGCACGTCACAGTCTCATACACAATGGAGGCCTGTGAGTCTATGAGCATGTAAGTCTTCAGATAAATGCCCCTGTTATCAAATGTACAGCGTTTGCCCACTTTGAGGGTGATTCTACCACCATAGTGCTCCCCACCCCAGACAAAGCTTTTAAAGGATGCAAAAAAGACTGGTAGACAAATTTGTTAGATAAACCCCAGTCAAACTGATAACAATCATAATTCTGAGTACACTCACCAGGGTCCAGTACGTATACCACCCAGTCATGGGGAAATGTTCCTGAGGTGTCTTTTGACATTTCTTGTATATGTCAAATATTTCATGTATATTTCATGAACATACACATCTTTCAATGTTTTATTATTAGCAGGTACATTATTTATTGATTTGTTGGTTGGTTTTGCTTTGACCTTCTATCTACGACATGAATGAAATATTTAGGATTTTTGAGGACATATTTTTTCTATCCCAGACTGTAGATTTATGCAGCCTATCAGTGATACTCATGCCATGTGACCACACAGAGAAGTTTTTTCTCATGTTGCTTCTTAGAGACATCTGCAACATGTCAGCAGTAGGGATTGAGATGGATCTGAGATGTGAAACACATTTGCGGGTGCAAATAAGTTGGAATATTTTGTGTATCGTACTGGATATTGTAGAGACAAACACATGGACCAAACTCACAAATGAAACAAAAGGACAAAGAAAAAAAACGGTATATGTACTGTTTTTTACTTGGTATGAAATTGATGGATTGCCACTATGCTATTTGTCATTTTCAGTTTTCAGAGGAAATGCACTATTAATTAGGAAATGCACCTGCCTACTGGGTTTAAATGTGCATGTGTGTGTGTGTGTGTGTGTGTGTGTGTGTGTGTGTGTGTGTGTGTGTGTGATAAAACCTCATTATATACTGTAAAAATGCACTGTATAACCCTAATAGATTTATAGATTGGCTAATGATAAACACTACACATTATCCTAACATCTAACATCTAACATCACAATCAATCCTCCTTAATAATGAGTAAAATAATATTTGGCAACATTGAGGAAATATCTTTTTTTCCCCCCCCAAATCTTTATGCTCTCAGTAGTTTCTGCATAAATCTGGGTATTTATCAGACCTAATCATCAATATCTTAACATCAAACTAACCTTTTCCCATCTCTCAGATTTCCACCATAATAAAATAATATTTGATCCAATTCCTCAACCATATAATTATAATCTTTGAAGTTCATATTCATATTCCTTCATCACACACAATACTTTATGCCACTAGAGGACAGTAGCCAGCAATTATCACCTTTCTTTCCATCTTTCCATCCCCTTTAATTTATTCTTAAATAAGCATTGTGGATTAATCATCATGCTGTTTCTTCGAATGAACGAGGGATAGATTATACTACTGGCACATTAGTAAGGATGATTAGCTAAATGTGTGTGTGGGCAATGAAATGAGGTGCCCTTACAGTCTGAAAGATCTGTCTGGCCCACGATACACATTCATTAAAGTAGTTCTGCTGCAAATATGAGTGAACAATGCTCTTTGTTTTGAATAATTTATGAATTTCTTATCGTCCCCATAAGCAGAGAATAGAATAGAAAAAAACAGAATCCCCCCACCCCCACCCAACCACCACCACTACCCCCTCCACAATAATGTATAACACTTGTATCAATGCTAAGAAAAAAGAAATTAAATTTCACTAAAATATTCATACATGCTGTTGCTTCAGGAAAGAACATCATTGGGACTGTTGTTTTTGTCCTATAAATGGTTTCGTTTTCAGTAACTGTGTGTCCTCGAGGGCTTTTCAAGTCTTCAATTTGTTTAAAGGAACATTAGTCAAATGAATTCACATTCAACACAGCAGGTCAGTTCAGGCAAACTCCAGGTCATTTTCATTTTTACACACTTCTTCAGTAAAGTTGTTAACTTAAGATCTATAGCTTTTGAATTCGCTGTGGCAGGAGGGATTCTGTCTTTTATCTGGTTCTTCATACTTTTGTGTGTGTGTTTTTTTTTAACTAGAAATTTGAGAAAGAAAAACCACATAAAAAAATGCCTTCTTCTGGATTCCCTTTCATTCTGTATATTTATTTTATTAAAGAAAAATACCACGTTTTTATTAAATAATGTATAGTGGACATATAAATATCAGGCTGTAGAAGTAAATTTAAACTTTGTACATGTTCAAACAAATAAGGGTGATGTGGTTGTATTTCAGTAAAATTATATAAGAAAAGGTACATATGGAACTAACCTTAATCTTAACATCTCACATTTCATATGGCTGAGGTCATTTACATTGTATTTTGTATATACATGTAGAAACAGTTGTGCTCAGATTTTTCACTCAATCGAGAGCTCTGTTTACTACCTGTGCAGCGTACTTCGTTGATTCTTATTATCACCTTGCAACTGACTATTGATAACTGGAATTCTTTGTATTGCAAAAAAGATCTGGATAGTGAGCGCGTATACTTAAGAGGAGAATAAATTTAGTTTAAATTCCATCAAAGAAGAATATAATATAAGGAAAGAACATAAGAAAATCAAATCAAACACTGACAAGCTGTTGCCATAACTGCTGTTTTCGCTTCTATCAGTATTTATGCTAGATATGGGTTTCTAAAGAATAAATTACACTGTTTTTTTTTTGTGTTAAAATTGTTTAGCTTTCTTCTTGGATATAATAAGATACAAAAAAGGTTCAGCTCATCATGTTACAAATAAATTTCATGGACAAAAATGCTCTGTCCTAAAGATTCTGCTGTATCAGGAACTTTAAAGTTATAGCTTTCATCTCTGACTTTTACAAATTTCTGTCATTTAAGGCTCCTTGCAATATTAAAAATAATAAATAATTAAAAAAAACCTTTCTAAACCGAAAACTTCAACAATAACACTTACAGTATTAAAATAATAATTTATGTCTAGCATCCTCTGTGCAACTCTAGAAACAATAACATATTAGAACAAATACCATTAATATAAACTTAAATACATATACACAGCCTATAGGCAGCAATTGCTAAGAATAATTCTCACTCAGGATTCTATCATTAAACAGTTAATAACTTATACAACTGATACAACTTCCTGGTCATGTTCATTAGGGATCAATCTACATAAATATTGAGACATCATTGAAACATCATTGCAAATGTTGTTTTTTTCCTATAATGGTTTTGTTTCAGTAACTGTGTGTCCTCAAGGGATTCTCAACGCTTTAATTTGTTTAGAAGAATATTAGTCAAATGAGCTCACATTTGACACAACAGGTCAGTTCAGGCAAACTTAGAGCCATTTAAGTTTTTTGCACACTTCTTCAGTAAAACCTATAGCACGTTATCACAAGGTGTTCTTTTTTTTATCTGCTTCTTCTTACTTTCATGTGTATTTTTTTTAGCCAGATCTTTACCATTCTGAGCAGCTGAAAAAACACATCAAATGCCTCTTCTGGATTCTCTTTCATTCTGTAAGTGTATATCTCTTTTATTAATGACAGATACCATGTACCATTTGTATTAAATAATATACAGTGGACATGTCAAAAGCTAAATATTAGGCTGAGCGAGTGGCTGATTCTGAACTTAGCTCGTGTTCAAACAAACCAGGGTAGTTTGGTTGTATTTCAATAATCTGATATTATAAAAAAGGTACTTTACAAATCATACTAACCCAAACCCTGTACTTTATCCCTAATCTTAACCTTTATGTATCGCATGTTTAAGGACTCCTTAATTAATCCAAAACTCTGCTTTCTACCTGTGCAGTGTTTCACATGTCCTCCCTGTGTCCACATGGGTTTCATTTTGATTCCTGTCATCGGTTTACAACTGACCAATAAAAACTGGAATGCTTTGTATTGTAAAATAAATCTGCAAACTGAACACATATACATAAAAACAGTCATTTATGAGGTATGTCTGTTGAGACCATGAATTTAGTTTACAGATTTATTTTAGAGAAGAACGTAATGTCTACCATTATTAGGTAATAACATGAAAACATAAATGAAAAACTAACTATTTAAATCTATATAAAGTAACTGCTGCATTCTCTTCGATATAAATTTGTGATTTGTTACTTTGAAATATAGTGAAGTATAGTTTAAGCCTACTGTATCAACCTGAGTTTATTAACAGTTAAATAATTGAGTGTGAACTGTTTTTTACCAATTAAAAAAATGAATCGATGTAATTAATTAAAAGTAAATTTTTATATAAAAATATTAGGTGTAATAAAACTGATAAATTATTTGTAATCAGGTGACACACTGATACATTTATCTTTCTTAGGTTTTATTTCTAATGTCATCTCAGGGAGTTTTTTACTTTTCTTTGCCGACTCATTGGGGATTAATTTATAAATTACCAATGTTCATTTCAATGCTAAATCCAAAAAGCAAAATATCGTGGACCCTGATGTAAAACAGAATACTTCACACTGAACACAAAACACTGAACTGTTTTTTTTTAAGTTATGAGCACACTGGAATTTTACATTTTAAGTTGTTTTCAGATATTAGTTTTAACATTTACATCCTTGCCTTCATTTAATTTTGGCACTATTCTTATTTCCA
Source organism: Silurus meridionalis (assembly GCF_014805685.1). NCBI lineage: Eukaryota > Metazoa > Chordata > Actinopteri > Siluriformes > Siluridae > Silurus > Silurus meridionalis. Next base: position 27,628,403 of record NC_060884.1, read on the forward strand.
GACATTTAATCTGATTGGTTTAAAATGCTGTCTGGACCTTGTCAAAAGTTTCACACAATTTTAAGGAACACAGAAATATTTACAAAAAATACATATCAGTGGAGTTGGAAAATCGAACCCCATGCTGCTGCTGAGGATGTCTCCACATGGACAACCTAAAGAAATATGAACTTATTGTGAAGGTTAGAAACAATGAAGAGTTTTCCCATGAACAATTTTGCACTCAAGTTTCCCCTGATCTCCACTGCTTCTGGTTTACTCATTGTGGCTAAACTTCTAGGGACAAGTTTGTGAATTTAATATATTTACTGTATTTTGACTGGAACGAACCACTGACGATGGTTTATAAAAGCGAGTATCTTACTGAATATAAAGCAATAAAAACAAGGATAAAATCTCCTGCTTAAATGCTGAGTAATAATGCTTAAAGATTAAAAAATCAATAACAAACGAGAAAAAGAAAATACAGCATCTGTGGTATCCAGTGGCAGAAAGAAAACTTTAAAATACTACCTATTGAAATACATTACATAGAAAATTGTCCTGGAAATTCCTGTCTATGAACATGAATCAATAGATTAAATTTTGTGACTACAGTATATCACGAAATGCCATGAGACTGAGCTGGTCTGTAAAGCTGCTTTATAGAAATAGCCATTTATTAAAAGTGTCATTTGTATAAAATTGAACTACAATAATTTCACATAATTATATTTCCACTGCTCACAGAACTACATGCCACTATATTAGTTGTCAGTGGTCTATCAGCTGAAGAGGAGTCTGCACTTCAGGGAGGAAAGGTTCATTGCTTATGTCACATTCCTGTGTAAAGTGGCTTTTGTTTGGAAAAAGACTTTAAGACAGTGAGAATCACCCAGGAATGAAGTGTGAATGAAACGTGTGTTTGACAGGTGTGAAAAGATATGAGCATGAGAGCTGCTGAAAGTGAAAAGGCCACTGAATCTGCGAGCATGCCATAGACACTCGGCTCTGTCTTCTGCTTGGCAGATTTTTACCAGATTTCACTCGTGAAGGTCTGCTTATCTGATAGTTCTGCCCTACTGAGTTCTTTATATCGTGCTAAATGTCAATGGACACAGTAAGTGGCATGTTGAAAACACAGATGCTTTAATATTTATTACTTTCAATGAAGTCTTTACAAAAGGTGTTTTTACCCTTTAGAGAAGAAATGCTCATCAATGGAGTGATATAATTTAAGACTGAATTTGGGCTCTATCCTACAATAGGGGAAATACCTTTAAACCCATGTGAACAAAATGGAATTGTTCTGTTGAAATTGAAAATGTATATACACATTACACTTTCAGAAAAAATAATATTAATCCGTACCTCATCATTGTGGTTGAATCTTTTCTTTTGTACACTTTATCTATCTCAGATGAAAACACTACACTGTCATTTTTGACAATGTTAGGACATTTGTGGTACTAATGTACTTATTTTAAAAGCTCATGTATCTTTGATTTGTAAATGTGGATAAAAAGAGGACATGCTATCCCCCCCTTTACAGGCTTCGATGTTAGCTAAATGTCACATCTGTCCTCAACTACCACTTTCGCTCAAACACAAAAGAGAGATTGAGTTACCTTGGAGAAGCCCAGCAATGTTTGCAGAGTATCAATTGGGACTTGGGCCTGCTTGGGCCATGATCCAAGAGCTAGAATGAGAAGCAGAGGTGTTTCGGTGTGTTAAGAACATGAAGCAAAATGAATAGAAGGGCCAGATCGAGAAGAACTGTTTCTCAGCCAACCGCTATCGCAACAAAAGAGAAAGCTGAATGTTATCACTGGCTTCTTTATGTGCTTGTGGCAGAAGTTTGATGCAGCAGAAAAACTCATTCCATCGTCAGTTATCCATCAAATGTGCAATTTTCTTTTCTTTTTCTAGCTTGACTGAACCCATGTTTATAAAAGCAGGTTGCATTTCCATCTACTTGAGAGACCGAACGTTAGATTATTGCACTGCAAAGAAACTAATATTGTTTGAGTGTTGTTTACTGCATACATTAAAGGTTCATAGCAGAGGAGGAACAGAGCCAATACAGTTATTGCTGCCAAGGGATCATAAAGCTGAGACTGATGATCTCATTAAGTTCAAACAGAATCAAAGATGGCCTATTAAACCTTTATGATGAGCTGTTCACCTTACAGGCCAACTGTGGCACAGCTACTCTGTCAAACAAATCATAAGGTATTTTTCCTTTTATTTATTCTCACCAGTTGTTTTTTTTTTATCTTATTTTATGAAATTTTATGCAACCCAGTTCGCTTAACACAAGTAATATTGAAACAATTTCTGGACATACAGTGAATGTAAAAAGTCTACGTAACCCTGTTACAATTGCATTTGTTTGTGATGTAAAGCAATCAAACCAATATAAATCATTTGAAAAAAATTTTGTATGTAAAATAGCAAATGATGGACATTTTTCCTCTGTTTCTTTGCAAACAGGTTTTCATTTTCACGGGTTTTCATTTCACAGGCTTTAGTTTTCGTGCTCTATTTTGATTACTTTTCTACATAAAATTTGAATGTGCTTGGTTAATTCTGAAAGGGACACATTCACTTAATTTTCATACGCTCTAATTTCACATTGAGGGTGAATTAAGTTGCTTGAATTTTTTTCCACATCATAATAGAATGGTTTTCTCTCTTTTATCTTTTTGAGCATCATAAATATTTTATTGTTTTCTGTTCTATAATTAGCCAATGTTCGTTTTTTATAGCAGACGAGAAAAGCGCAAACGCTTTCCGAAATGTCAGTTCAAACTGGACACATAATTGCTTACCAGTGGTTATATATTTTTCAGATGTTTTATACAGTGTTAAAGATAGTAGGATCTTTCTAGAACCATACTATACTCATACTGTAAAAATTTCTGATTTAATGGGACTAAATTCTCAGACATGCTCCATTGATAATTCTATTATCCCTCATCTGCACATAAAATGTATCCAGTCATAATATAAAAACATAATATTTATGATTATGGGTGAGCATCAGACTGATGAGACTTTACACAGTTTAAAAGCTAAAAAAGAGGTCGCTCATTCTTGTCCTTACTGTCAGATTTAATTGGCCTTTTTAGTTGTAAAGAGTGACCCATGATGACAGTTTTTGTGTAATCTAAATCAAATCGTTTAGAGGAGATCTCTAGAGTCATTATTCTGAATATCAGAAGCAAACTGGTTAAATAATGCATGGCTCATCTGTGAGGCTGGAATTAAGTATGATTGAGCATGTCATCTAGTTGTGTTCATGCAGTGAGCAATTGCTTAAACAAGACATTTATCAGACAGTTTTTCTCAGTGGGTGAGTCTACAATCACAGTGCCATTTAGCACTAACTTTTGTATATATAAAACTTGATTTTTTTAAGTGTGTTTCAATATTGCATTTCAGAAAACCATTTGATAGATAATTTTGTTAAATGTTTTTTTAAATATTTTTTCACCGGTAATGTCGTTTTTCTGCTTTTAAATAAGTAACAATGTTACTTATTTATGTAAGAGTTTATGTAAGAAACATAAACATTATATAAAGAATTTCAAATGGTTAAATCATTTTAGTTCTGGATAAAAATATGCAGAAACATGGAAGATCAAGTCAAGTCAAGAAGCTTTTATTGTCCGATGTGCTACATCGTTATCGTATATTAAAGGGAAAATGACTATAAATCTAAATAAATATACACAAGCTGATCTTCCGCTATTCAGTCATGGTCATGTTGCTAAGTGACCATATTTACTTTCAGTTACAGTTATATCATTTCACACAAATGTTTATGATGTTCATTCTCCACTTGTAACTCATCTCATCTTCTGCTGCTTTAGATAATCCCACATAAAATTCTTAAAGATCACTCTTCCAAAAAAGGTTGATGGGGTTAATGGATACTGTTGATCTGTACCCATTAATTTCACTAGACTCTATAATGCTTATTATGTGTATGTCACATATTAATTATCCCTAAGACCCCCAGAACCCCCCCCCCCCCGCATGCCACATGACCTAATTGCATGTCAGTAATCATTTACACCTGTTCTTTATCAACTTAATTAGCACATTAATATTAAGATCCCACCTTGCTCTACACTCTTTGTTTCACCTTTATTGTCTCTAGTTTTTGTTGGTGGTTTAGCTTATGCTCTGTTTTATGATTGTCTATTTTTGTGTTTCTGGTTTTTCCATTTTGATTTTCATTGCCTTTGTTTTTATTTTTCATATATTTGCACTATAATTCGAAATGATCTGCTCTTGCATATACTTATCCAAAATCATACAATACAATACAATATAAGTTAACCTGCTTGGATGTGCATTTTACACTCAGGCCTTCAGTGGTGTCCTGTCTAAATCAATCCATCTCTTAATACTATCATTATGATTCCACAGCTATAGAAAACCTCAATATTATACAGAACACAGTATAACAGAGCGCTGCATTACAGACAGGTATCTCATGCAACGAGAATAAATTGCATGACAACAGCAAGAAACCCAATGAATACAATCCAACAATTCTCCTTTCACTGCAGCCACGACTGCACCACCCGCATATATAATCTCCATCAAAAGCATCAATATTATCCTCATAAAATGACCCTGGATTATCTGTGCATTTTTGTGCATTTTGTCTGTGCATTACAGTTTTCAAAATCAGACATAGTGTAACAGAATTTTAAACCAGACAGTTAAATAATGCAATTTATACAGAGTAAAAAAGTTGTTAAATAAATGTACAGATGTTATTTACAAGTGTACAGTTTACAAATGGACTATTTGGATTCTATGTACAAATGTGACAGTTATGATGGACACTGTGTAGTTATGAATATTTAAATTGTTCATGCTGAGTATAGCCTGTGGGGTCCAAGGTGATGAAGTGCAGATCAGAGAGGGTGGTGGGTGGTAGACTGGGCTTTTCAAACCGACAGAAGAACACATTCAGATCTTCAGCCAGTTGTTGATTCTCCACAGACTGTGGGAGGTGGTGTTTTGTACTTGGTGATGTTCCTCAGACCAGTCCATACTGACACAGGGTCGTTGGCTGAAAACTGTTTTTCAAGCTTTTTAGAGTAGGTTGTTTTTTTTTAACCATTCTGATCTCCTTTGTTAGTTTGTTCCTGGCCTAGGTCATACTAGATTTTATCCCAACTTCTGTAAGCATGCTTTCCTGGAGAATTCAAAATTAAGGCAAAGAAAGAAAGGGGAAAGAAAACACAGAAGTATAAACAAGCTAAACAACAGTATTTAACAGTTTTTTCAAATCCACACAAATATATCTCTAAGCTTGTTTAGTTTGCTGTAGATGCGGGGTGTGAGTCTGACAAGAACACACTTTGACCATCAAATCAGAGGATGTATGCTGATGTGACTGGACGCCTGCTAGGGGGCCTCAGAGTGACCAAATTGCAGCGTGATTGGTTAAAGTAGGAACAGCAGCACAAGCGGGAAACACTATGAGATGAAAAGAATGGACTATTGGGAATAATTTAACACATATTCATGGACAAAAATATATTAAAACACAAGTCAGTGATTTCTTGCTGGCCCTGTACATATCCAAGCATGAGAGTGATTGTGTACAGTATATGTTAGGCTTTTAGTGCTGCTGATTGTTGTTGTTATTATAGCTCTTCGAGGGAGGTGAAAGAGAGACAGCTAGACAGATCGCAAACTCTGCTGGCGACTCTATGTATATACAGATAAGAACACAAAGGCTCCTCTCCTTCTCCTTATCCAGTTGTAAGATGGCCGTATCTGTGGGGGAGAGAATGATGCCAATCACTGGCTTGTCACTCGTGTTAAGCTCAAACAGTGATCAGGTTACGCTGACTGAGGCCCCATCATAGTAAAGCACTTAGCTCAAGAGTCTCTCCTTTGTTCAGACATGCTGCCTCCCTACTTAGACCGCTTAAGACAATCTACGTGCTGGACGGGTATGCGAATTGGTCATGCCACTACAGGTTTCAAGGTTGGGAAAGACATGACAACTGACACGTGCTGGATATACCATGTTGCATCTATTTCTGAGAGGACACTTGAGTGTCATTTCATCTTACTCACATTATGTTTTTATACTCTTAGCGCACTTTCACACGCCTGAGTCTAAATCAAAGCTTTTGAGACTATTACTGCATTCGCTGTGTGGTTTGGCTTCATACTAAACCTAAGGTTGCAGGATATGTATATCTGTCAATGTATTAGTAAAAACCACCTGTGAACAAAAAATGAAGTTGTCTGTAATTATATGATTGCATTTTTAGTTTAGTTCAAATATTTTGTGTATTACCTCCACCTTTTATGTATTGATTTTCTTCTAAACATCTGTCTGAGTGACCTAAAAAAGAAATGATGCACTAGGAAGCAGCTGGACAAAACACTGCACATATGAAAAGACTCTTATACAGACCACCTAGCATTATTTTGAAATTTCAGTTCTCTTATTTAGTTTCATTTGGAGAGCTCCACATACCTTCACAATGTAAGAGCTTGTCTTTGCAGAATTAGCACCAGCCTTAGCCTTAAGGGAAACTTAAATCCAAACTTAAACCACTGCATGTTGCTGAGGTGAACACTTTTGGATGGAAGGTTTTATTCGTTGCTCACTTGCAGATTTCCACAAGAGACCATGCCAGGTCTCCTAATAGCTGCAGATCCCAGACAAAGACAAACAGAAGCTTATTAGTGTTAAGTTTTTTAAACCTATCAGCATTACTTTTATCATACCACATTTATTGAAGTGTCAATTCAAGTATATTTTTCTATAGTGCTTTTCACAATACACATTGTCTCAAAGCATCTTTACAGATTGTAAGAATTATAGAACAAAATTCGCTTATATTCAAATTTATGTATTTATCCGGAAAGAGCAAGCCTGAGGCAACTGTGGCAAGATGGTATGAGGAAGAAACATTTAAAGAATCCAAACTTAAAATGTGACACAAAGAGCATGATTATGAATCATTAAAACATTACAAACATCATGAAATATCATGAGCACTGGAGTGATTATCAGGATCAAGCATGGGGTTAGCTTCCACTGTTATGCTGATTATACCCAGCTATATATCTCATCAAAACCAGATGAAACATCTCAATTGGCCAGGCTAACTGAGTGTGTTAAAGAATTAAAAGATTGTATGACGTATAGCATTCTATTAATAAATTCTGATAAGATGGAAATTTTGCTAATTGGCCCAAGAAACAATACACAGAAGCTCCAGCAATTCAACCTGCATTTAGAAGGATGTACTGTAACTAGTTCAACAGTAAACGACCTGGGAGTTATTTTAGACAGCAACTTGTCTTTAAAAATCATATCAACCAAGTTACAAAAACAGCCTTCTTCCACCTTAGACATATTGCTAAGCTAAGAAACATGTTATATATATCTGATGCAGAGAAGCTCATCCATGCTTTCATGACCTCCAGAATAGACTATTGTAATGCATTACTAGGTGGTTGTCCTGCTTTATTAATAAACAAGCTTCAGTTTGTCCAGAATGCAGCAGCCAGAGTTCTCACAAGGTCAAGAAAATATGATCATATAACCCCAATCTGATCATCCCTACACTGGCTACATGTTAAGTTTCAAATAGACTACAAACTACTGCTACTTACTTACATAACACTAAAGGTTTAACTCTCATGTATCTATCCAGTCTTCTAACACGTTACAGTCCGTCACAAGATTGACAACAAAATTGAAGACAGGCTGTCATCAGCTTCTGTTTTGTTCATGAAGCGCTCTGTGTAAAATGTAATGTTTTAAAGTCATTTTAAAGTCATTTTTTTTGACAAACAGACAGAAAAACATAAAATTTTACACAGAGCGAGCAGCTACGCCTCTCTTCCTACGAGGAGGGGGGGAGCGGAGCATGCTCTTACCAACCTGATGACCTGTGACACGTGCCGTTCAGAAGCTCGATATAGCTTGGCCAGCCAGTGAGAATAAATTGATGAGTTGAAGAGACGCTAGCATGCTATCTCTCCCCGGGTGTGGCATCTTCCCTAAAACCCCTGACATTACCTACCAAGCTCCTGCGCACTACCTCGGCGCTGTTGGGTAAGGCTTACGCCTCAGAAGGTCAGGCCGCTGTGTGTTTGCACACCATGTTGGTACTGCAAGCATACCAAGCTGACCTGCTGCGGGAGCTGGATCTGGGAGATCCCTTGCGGCCAGTTTTTTTTTTTTAGATCTGCCGTACAGCGGATTTTGTGCCTTCCTGCACCCTAGAGCGGGTTACGTCCCCAAGGTGCCCTCGTCGTCCCACGACCTGTCAGGCATTCAACCCTCCTCCATCCCTGAACTTTTCATCTGCTACGGCCCTCCAAAAAGAGGCCTTCTTGCTCACAAGCAGACGCTCAGCAGGTGGGTAATTGACGATATCGCGTCTTCTTATGGGTCCTCTGGTCTCCCTGCTCCATTCGGAGTCAGGGGTCGAGTGAGCTCTGACCCCAAATGGAGCAAAGAGACCAGAGGACCCGTAAGAAGACGTCTTGGAGGGACCTTTGTGAAGCTGCGGGGTGGACCACCTTTACCAGGTTTTACAGTCGTGACCTCTGTGCCACTCCTGGCACCTCTGTCCTTTGACTCAGTTGTGCTCATTCACACTAGTCAGGGACTAGTTGGTGTAGTGTTATTGGACTCTCGTTCCCAAAGCGTTCCGACGCAGTTCGAGTTCCGGAAAGGGAATGTCTCTAGGTTTACATATGTAACCCTAGTTCCCTGAGGGAACGAGAAGCTGCGTCTCTAGCCACACCTCCAGTGCCCCTTCAGCGCTTTCTTTTACGTTTACAGAAGCTGAAGCAGTCTTCTCTCCAGGTGCGCTTTATACTCCCTGGTCATGACGTCACCCCGCCAGTGACAGCCTGTCTTCAATTTTGACTGATTAGACTCATTATTTAGAGCATGGACAACGCAATCCAAAGCGTTCCGTTTGCGTCTCATTCCCTCAGGGAACTAGGGTTACATACGTAACCCAGAGACATTTTTCCTTAACACACATCATTTACTTTAATTCTTAAATTCTATAAAGCTGCTTTGAGACAATGTCCATTGTGAAAAGCGCTAAGAAATAAAAATTTGAACTTGAACCTATTGTCCTTTTTACAGTCTTAAGTCAGTTGGAGACTTAAACTTTACTCAAGTTGAATAAAAATAAAAATAAAAAAACCACTGGGTCTCTTCATCAAACTGTTTGTAAACACATTTATTTGTACATTGAAACCTGTTATTTGTGAAACCTCCGTATTCAGTAAAATTAATTCTATGGTCCTGGCTGCATGTACATTTGGTTGAGCTCCAGTACTAGAAGAATTTTTCTTTTTATCCACCATTGTGTGGTTTTCAGATTTAATTTAAGTTCAAATTGCTCTATAAAACCATTTCCACACATCTCTATTCAAATATTTTTACAAACATGTCCCATGATAAGTAGTGCAGGACAAAGTAGTTCACTTTGTTACTACTACTCCTAAAGTAGGGTCTGAAGGGAATAGGGATATGAGAGGAAATATAGGCATACGAAGTGGACTAGATAACATGTAAGAGCCTGCTTGCTTCATGACTTAATAAGTGCTTTAAAGGACTGTATCAGATATTAAAGCAATAAATGAATAATACAGATGTACACTGGTGCACAAAAATTTCCAGTCTTGTGTTCAGAGTTTTTAAAAATGTTATTAACATTCCATCAAAATTATAGTTATATTCCTTTGTTTTCTGAGTAGTATTAAAATTTAATTATTAAATTATTCATATTCACAGTTAATGCTGCAATTATACTACAACTGAATGTTCTATTATAATGTATACCAGATAACCTATTTCAGATCATTACACCTAACAGGATTGCACACTTAAAACTGCAGACATCATGGACAAGTTTTACTGATTTATGCTTTCTGTTTCTGATACAAAAGTTTAAAGATGATACAGTCAAGCATCTTTTTTTGCCCTACTGTTTCATGGATATATGGGTTTCTTTAAACTCTCTTGATAGCATCAGGACAAACCAATGAGTGGAAAGATTCTAAAGAAGGAGTACATCAGCAAAATTGAGTGCTGGACCGCTGATTGAGATATGAGATATATGTTTAGGGTGTGAGCATGTCCGTGGAGATGTCAGACTTACACACAGGCACACACACACACTGATAATCAGGGTCTCATCAGGACTAAGAGGCTCCTCTGGTTAACACAGACTAAACCTGATAGACTCTGGCACAGACTATATCCAAGAAACCACAAACAAACAACAGACAGCTGTTCTATTGTGGCAGTTTTTCCTCAGTTCATATGATTAAATCTAGTCCAAAAAAGGTTGTTTCTCGTGTTATAGCAACATGATTTTTATATTTTCAGTTTTTGTTTTGTTTGTTTAGATCAAAGATACCCAAACTAGGGAGTGTGGTGACATTTTATTTTGCCTTCCATGCCATATAAAAAGAGGGATAAAAAGGAAAATTAGAAATTAGAATTTTAGAATTAGTGTTTCTATTTTTTTTCCCAGTATAAATAATTTAATTAAACCAGAAAATGTTAAAAATAAAAATGCGAAGCAGGTTACATAGTATGTTTATTTATTTGTTTACTTATAGATATTGTGGAATTATAAATGAGAGAAAGCATTGCTACTTTAATAATACAATACAGTTTGCTATTTGCTCTAATTTCTTTTAATTTAATTTAATTTATATAGAAAACTAATGCCGTAACAACCAGGTAAACAGGATAACTGTATATTTGTCTAGTTTAAAGTGTAAGTGATACTGATTTAATTTTGCATATCTCAAAACATTCTTTACTCACCTTGACATAAATCAAGATCTTTAAATCTGAGAGAAGACAAAATAATAGAAGGGAAGGGGTGGGGCTTTTCTTTATGTCATGTAAAATTGGAGTTCAGGACAACTGTGTAGTGATGTGGGGGTTTTTTTTCACACAAGAAAGAGACCTTTGTGTATGGCTATTCTACATTATTAGATATAACTGTAATTGGATCAAATGTGTCCTCAAATGTAAATAATGGTGAGGGGAAACACTTGTAATGTGTTGTAATTAGAAAAGAATAGTTGAGGTTTCGGGTTGTAAAAGTGGCATCAGGACACCCCTTGTGGACTATTTTCCAATAAACACTTTTTCGTGTTTTTTTTTGTCTTTATTCAAAAGTCTGAATTTACCATGTTAAACAATTTATCACATACACAAGTTATAAAGTCAGCTTGAAAAAGAAATTACACTCCAACTGCTCTTTCAGTCTGACCCAATAGACAAATTACATAAAATGATACCAGGAAACATTCCCTTGTTCTCACACCTCTATTATTGAGCATGTTTAAACTGATGTTTTACAATATGCCTTAAAAAACCTTCTAAATTACTAAGGTAGACCTTATTGCTAACATAAATGTAAACCATCCTTTGGGAGCAGATGGAATAATCTAGATTACCCTAATGGATAAGTGCGACCAATTTACCATGTTTTTCACAAAAGCTACAGCCATCAAATTGAGTCAGTTCTTGGTTTTACCAGGAATAAAATGTTACACTTATACTGCTTTAGAGCTGGCCAGGACACCTTATTTCAAGGTGTAAACATTCTCTGGGCCCACGCAGAGCTCTCAAATTGAGCTGTGTCAAAATTATGCACTGCACCTGATGGTATAATAGAACCCCGAGGAACAAAACTGTCCAATTCATCGTAAAAGGAAACTAAAAATAAACACTGGCCTGCTGTCCCAGCTCAGCCTAAAGGCCAAAGCAAACAGCAAAGTGATACGGAGGCATGCAAAACGAGCCACCACAGGAAATCAAAAATAATTATGCGGATAAAAAAACCATAGCTTGGGCCAGTTACCACAGAGTTGAACGGCACCACTTCAGCGTTCCAACCGCTGCCGGAAACACACTGGTGGGTATGAAGCTTCTGAAAACATGCTACTATAGAAGCTTCATGTGGATTACAGTGTGGGCTGTCCAAATAGTCACAGCCAGATTTTTACACATCTGTATTGGAAACAACCTCAAAAACATCAGCAAAACCTTACTAATAGGCAGTAGTCGAAGGAATACAAAACAAGTAAAAATACTGCTATAATAAAAGATTTGTTTTATAGGAATACATAGTGATATATTACTTTCCTCAAATGTCTATAATGAATATTAATCCATAACTGTTACAGCTGTTATATTTGAGAACAGCAATGAGTTAGCTGAAGTGAACACCACCTCCATTATTAACAATATATAAATAAAATGAATATTAGTTGGCTACTGTCTTCAAATTCTACTGAGGCTTTTGAAGCTTGCGGGTCTCTTTAGCTAGCTCGTGTTAATTCATGCACGGTCTTAGTTATATATTGTAATTAGCGATGTTAGACGATGTAAATAGAGGGCAAGGGATGCTCATCTCTTTCAGCTGTCTCAGACAATGCTATATCTGACTAAGCATTTGGCACCTGAATTGCATTTGTTGTTAATATTATTTAATTTGATTGAAATCTTGAAATGTAAACATATAAAATGTGCACATAACTGTCTTATATTTTGCAATTTTATTTTATATTTTTAATCCTTTTTTATTTTCTTTGTACATGTACTGTACATTATCTTTTACACTAAAATGATGATTAAAAAAATAACTGTAGGTAACTTGACCAAAATATAAAAAAAAAAATAAATGTAAATACTCAAAACACATACTGTTTAAGTGAGACATGTACCAAGTGAGCCAAGGACTATAATAATATTATGTGTATTACTTGTATGTATTAATTTCGATCCGATATTTTCAGGACTGTATAAAATAAGAATATGAGGTTATTTATGGCCCTACCGATAATGACTCAACATTTTTCAAATGAATATGAGATGCACAAATTTATAGGATGCACAACTAGCAGATTTTATCTGTTAATCCCTCTGATACATGAGGTTGATCCGTGCAGCTTCACTGCCTGGTTACAGTGGCTTGCTATCTATATTCAGGAACCCTGTAATGAGATCTTGATGCCTGCTCTAAGCAGCAGATTAGGTGAGTTCAAACTTTTTTTTCTTTTTCTTTTTTAGGACCAAAATTCACTGTCCGGTGCTGAACAATCAGTGCTGTAGTCAGCAAGTCTTGCATTCTTTACATGTTTTTACATTTGTAATTTCTTTAAAATTAAATGATTGCAGAGTGTTCATTTAACAAGTGTGTACAATATGTGCTTACATACCAAAGCTATAGAAAACAAACAAAATGGCAGGTCCGAATTCTTGATTAATTGCATGCACAAGCTTTGGTTTAAAGGAGAGATAGGTGTCGGTTTACTTGGGACTTGTACACCAAACCCCAACTTTTGGATGCACAAAAGTTCCCCACACATATTGCTGGAGGCATGCCCGGGGTCTACAGGCTGACAGAGATAAAAATGGAATTTACATTGCTGTTAACATCTTTTCACTTTAGTGTTTTCAGTTACCAAGGATATTATGGTTGATATTGTCTCTGGTGTATATATATATATATATATATATATATATATATATATATATATATATATATATATATATATATATATATATATATATATATATGTATATATATATATATATATATATATATATATATATATATATATATATATATATATATATATATATAATATAGTACAGACCAAAAGTTTGGACACACCTTTCATTCAGAGAGTTTTCTTTATTGTCATGACTATGAAAATTGTAGATTCACACTGAAGGCATCAAAACTATGAATTAACACATGTGGAATTATATATGGAATTATATACATAACAAAAAAGTGAAAAATGTCATATTCTAGGTTCTTCAAAGTAGACACCTTTTGCTTTGATTACTGCTTTGCACACTCTTGGCATTCTCTTGATGAGCTTCAAGAGGTAGTCACCTGAAATGGTCTTCCAACAGTCTTGAAGGAGTTCCCCTGAGAGATGCTTGGCACTTGTTGGCCCTTTTGCCTTCACACTGCGGTCCAGCTCACCCCTAAACCATCTCGATTGGGTTCAGGTCCGGTGACTGTGAAGGCCAGGTCATCTGGCGCAGCACCCCATCACTCTCCTTCTTGGTCAAATAGCCCTTGATGCCTTCAGTGTGACTCTACAATTTTCATAGTCATGAAAATAAAGAAAACTCTTTGAATGAGAAGGTGTGTCCAAACTTTTGGTTTATACTATATATATATATATATATATATAAATATATGACAGGACCATACAAATGTGTGTATCTTTCAGTAGAGCAGGTAAAATTTGGTGCTTTGAGTACAATTATCTGATCACTGGATGTAAAACATGGCACCTCATGGCAAAGAACTCTCTGAGGATTTGAGAATTACAATTGTTGACAAAGATGGCCGAGGCTATAAGAAGATCGATAACACACTGAAACTGAGTTACAGTACAGTGGACAGGGTCATACAGAGGTTTTCCAAGACAGGTTCCACTCAGAACAGACCTTGCAAGGGTTAATCAAACAAATTAAGTCCTCCTGCTGTGTGTCACTGAGGGAAACATGGATTCGACACATGACATTCTGATGCAGATCATGATGCCCACCCTTCAGAAGCTGGGCCAAATGGGAGTTTTCCTACATAATAACGACCCCAAACACACCACCAAGATGACAACTGCCTTGCTGAGGAAGCTGATGATGAAGGTGATGGAGTGGCCAAGAACGTCTTCACACCTGAACCCTATTGAGCACCTGTGGGGCATCCTCATGCGGAAGGTGGAGAAGGGTCATGTGTCTAACATCCACCAGCTCAGTGATGTCATTATGGAGCAGTGGAAGAGGATCCCTACAACAATCTGTGCAGCTCTGGTGAATTCCATGCCCAAGAGGCAGTGCTAGATAACAATGGTGCTCACACAAAATATATTTACATATATATAAACACACACACACACACACATATATATATATATATATGTAAATGTATGTAAATATATTTTGTGTTATATTTTTATGTTGCTAATCACAACTTATATATCATATCCTTACTTGTGTTTGTTTGTTTCTGTTATAGTTCTGCCTGTCAGTGGTCTAATTTATCATGTTTGTTACCTCACTGTGTTCACCTGTTCTGTGTTCAGTTTGGTTTTTACTTTTGGACACAAATTATTGCTTGTGTAGTTTGTCCTGTGTATTTTGTGTGGTTTGTCTTTTGTGGGCATGTAGTGATTGCTTCTGTTGATGCTGCTGGTGTCAAGTTCTAATTGTTTTGTAATGATGTTTTTTTTGCCCTTTCAGTTTTGCAGTTAATTGGAACTAACTGCACATAGGAACTAAAGATGTGGGTGGGGATTGTATCTACTATAATATTCCCAGTAATTGAAACACTGCAGTGTGACATGACGAAAAGAGTTCATCATGTGCCCAGTTTTCTAGTCTAGACTTACAGAATGATGCAGACTTTGCTTTACTGTGATGCTGCAATCCTACACTGACAGGTTCTCTTCTTTTCCTTAATAGAAATCTAACACTGTGTCACAAACGTCACAATGGCATCACCAGTTCCATCTTCACAGAGACGATCCGGGCTGTTACCATGCAGCTGTCAGAGACTTGGCCATGTACAGAATGATTCAGTCCTCATAAGAGTGTAATGGGTAGACCCATGTGTAAATGTGCATCCAAAGCAAGTATTTTAGTCTAAGATATCAAACATTTGGCAACACCCCAGTGGGTGAAACCTGGTAAAGCTGCAGACTCTAAGTCAGAGTCTCGGTAAGAGCAGTAAACCTTTGTATGTTTTTCAGACATTGAGGCTGAAATATTTCTTACCTAAATTTAGCAGACGAAGCGTCTAATCGTCTCCAGCAGCACCATCTTCCAGCAACATTTCAGACCAGTTCAGGTGCCTGGTTCCATGTTGTTAGTATTTTGTTATCCGGATTTCGTGTAATTGCGAGTGCAAATTGCGCCATATGTTAGTTCATGTGCTGTTTGGCTGTCTGGAACAGACTAGTGTTTGACGTGCACTGAGCATCTGGTGTCGCAGGTTAATTGAGGGTGATTAAGTTGATTAATAGCTTTGTTTAAAAGAAAAACACAAGACAGAAGGGTTGGTGTTGCTGGGCGAATGTTCCATAGGAGGGGACAGGCCAGAAGGTGAAGAAGGTAAAGGGCCTCTGAAACTGAGAATGGCCACAGTGAGGAAGGTGCGAGTTGCCTTAGGGCCATGGGCTGGAGGTGCAAAGCTCCTGATGCTTACATGTAATGCTTAGAAAAGTAGTGTTTTAGTGCCAAAGAAAAAGGTAATATTGACATGAAACTTCACTTTAGTAGCCAGTGTTAATATTTGTCTGTGTCTGAGTATTCCTTGCATATGTGATGTGTATGTGCCATAGAACAAGTGTGACCAGAGGAGCAACCATAGGTTTCATCTTCCATCAAGTAAATTTTAATGCTTTTTTCACATTTTGGATTTAACTCTGGTTGCATCGATTCGGAACTGAGTCCCTGAATGAGTTTCGAATGGATATAAAGCTATAAACATTTTAGGAAAAAGAAACACACCAGCCAAAGGCAAAAATTGCTAAGCAAATACACATCCAAATAACTTCTAAAAATATGTGTAAAATACAATGCATTTTGTAAACTGTCAAAATATGTAATAGTAAAGCTAATAATAGAGATTTCGTTGTTTTTACTGTTTTTTAACTACTTTTAAATAAGAACAATTACCTTAAAACTATGGAATGTAGCGGTAAAGATGTAAAATTATGCAGTGACCAAGACAAATGTTTAAATCATTTAGAAATATATCCTTTCAGTGTTGCTATTAAGGCTTCATACTTGGCAGCATCAATCAGGAGGCTTTTTCCAAGTTTTAGAAATGAATTCCTCACTGTTTCTACTCATGTTAAAAAAGAAAACTACTTGTTCAGGAAAAGCAATGTAATCTAAGGTGAACAGCACTCGGAAAGAAATTTATACATGGGCTTTAATTTCACTATTTACATTGGGACATAGAGGCAAATTCCATTCTGCTGGTCACTATGAGCAATATATTGTCCTATTTAATGCATAGAAAAAAAAATGTATGCTACATATGTTACAATTTTTGAATTTTATTGCTGTTTTTTTCTTTTCTTTCTTCATTATAATCACTGATATCATGGTACCAAAATTATTATTTTAATTATTTACTTATACCAGTGTTCTGTTAAATTAAGGTTTTGATTAGTCAGAAGATTTAAATTATATAAAGACAATTTAAAGAATTAAACTGTATATAATAACTGATATAGCAAAGCTTTCTGTGAGGAAATGTTAATTGAAGGAGTCTCAGGTTCCAGTTCATGTAACAGTCAATATGTTTTTCACATTTGACCAGATATTTAGGACAAAGACAATATATATTATTTTGTCTTATTAATTACATTTATGACTTACAATTATCTCATTTATACTGAGCAGGTAAAGTCTAAAGGCCTTGCTCCAGGGGCAAGAAGCAGCAGCTTGGTGGTGCTGGGATTTGAACTCACAACCTTGTGATCCAAAGTATAATTTCTCAACCAATCAGCTACCAGTTCCTGTGGAAAAAAAAGAGGCTATAGTGGGTATGATGGTTTATAGATGCTATAAAATGATAACAGGAATTTAAAAACAATAAACAATATTATGCAGAAGTGAAACACAAGGTAAGCTGTTATAATGCTGGGATATATGCTGTTCGCATCAGGCCTTCTGATATTATCCTATAAAAGCAAATGCAAGTGTTTTATTTTTCATACGTCACATGCTTGTTTTGATCAAAGGCCTAAACTGCACAGTAGTTTACCTCAGAGAATGGATGTGATGTATAGCTTACATCTAATGAAAATTCAAGTAGACCGAGGTCTCTTTATGTTTCACCGCCTGTACGGCCCACGCATGAAGCAAAAAGCTGATTCTGATTGTAAGCGAAACTCTATGCTGCCACCCCATACCAGAATGAGCTGCGATCCCTAATCCAACCTCTGGTCCTGTTTTCTCTGAGAATTCACAGCGCGAATTGTCATGCCTGTAATGATAATCCTGTTAGAAAAAATAACCCTAAAACATGGCGCTATTCTTGGCTGGTGTGCAGGCTGTACAACTGGGATGGATACTTCTCTACTCTATCACGCCATCTCACTTCTCCGACAATCTGCCAACTCAACTCAACTCTCTCTCTCTCTCTCTCTCTCTCTCTCTCTCTCTCTCTCTCACATTCTATCCCTGTCTCTCTCGCTCATTTACTTTCGGTCAAACAGCAGTTATTACTTCAACATCCCACATTCATTTACTCCTGGAGTTTGACATAATCAGTGGAGGTTTATGTGTCAATAACCCTTCTTTTTTTCATTCATGGGTCTGGCAGTAGTGCAATCAATCATTTAGAATAAGGTGTCAATATGCTTGTATGCCACTTTTATGGAGCAGCAACCACATAACACGCATGGGTGGGTTCTTTTTCCAGGACTGTTGGCTGTTATGGCTGTCCGGTGGTTAAGGTTACCCATAGAGGAGAAACAAACCCAGGCACAGTAAATACCTTGCTAATGGTTTCATCGGGTGGGGAACACAGCTATGTTCATCTAAATATTGCCACCTAGACTAAGAAACTCCAGAGGCATTCAGGCATCCTGTTGCTATAGCAGGTCACTTAAGCTGCACACAGTGAAGGCTAGTTGACATTACTCTGTTTCTATGGTTCTTGGTGTAAAAAGAAATTGTCAAAACATGACTATGCTAGGAAGGTGTATTTATATGGCATTGAGATGCAGCACCTTTTCGGAACAGCCCGTGTGCTCTCAGCTTCTGTAGTTTGAATCAGGAAATCTGTGGTTTATGCTTTTGGAACAGAGAAAGATGGATACCGGGAGCTGAAGGTAACTGTATAGCTACACAGCTGCAGCAGTGGGCACAGACCCCATGCTGGCTCAAAGAAATCACCACAGAAAGAAAGAAAGAGACAGTTTTAGAAGTCCTGGGTGGACAAGCCAAACCTTACAAGCAAGACGTGAAATAAATCCTCATCATTCTGCATCTGTAACATACAGACAGGTGACAAATTAAACTCAACATAAAACAACCCTAACATAAAGTGGTTTAGTAAGGTGTGGGACCCTGACAAAGCTGCCAGAAAAGCTTCACAGATTTGGACAATTTTACAGGTTTCTTCTCAGGAATAGTACTGTAGCATTAAACATCAAAATATATTTCCATGGTTGGTGTTTTAATGGTAATGGGGTAGAGACTCTAACACTACATGAAGAAATACTGCAGCAATAGCCTATGTGTATATATTTAAAATGATTGTAGATCAGACAAATGTTCCTTTCTTCTCCATTGGGATTTGTTTATTCGCTCCTTCTCAAGTTCAAAAACAAATCTGCTAAGAGTCTGTGATGCTAATTGAAAGTGTTAAAGTTTACCACAGAGAAAATCTAACCACTTTAATATCTTGTCTTATTTATAGTCGTAAACGAATCACTTAATGGCTGAGCATTAAAAGCTACTGTTATCACCTTTTAGTTAATAGAATCCCCCCAGGCCAAGACCTTTTTGACTGTTTTTCTTTTCAGGAAATAGTATCTGGCAATAATCACATGAACAGTTACCATCACATTGACACATTTTAACCAAATAAAATATTTTAAACTCATCAGCACTGTGGCCCCTTTTTATCTGGTGCAGCAGGTTAGAGACAGAACACCAAGCACACTGAAAGAGACACCTGCGCTCAGGGACTGGGCGGTGTGTGTAACCTTAGATCTGCATTTGGGGGGATTGGGATCGTATACCAGGCACAGGGGGTCAATGTGACAAATTCTGCCTGTGTAGGGAGCTGGCAGTGGGATCAAAGTGGAGCATGTGAATCCTGATACGAAACGTTGCTGATATCCTGTCAACAGAGAAGAGATACTGACGTCTAGCTTACATAAACGATTTGGGGGTGACTAAGAGCAGCATGTAAGCATAAATAAATCCATGGTGGCAACATTTTATACCATATACTACAGGGCATAAGAGTGGCTGGGTTAGCAAAGTCATGTGTCAAGTGTGGAGAGCTTAAAGAAATAATGTTACTGAAATGCAAATAAGAAAAGGAAAACTTTCACTTTAACAAAAGTACTGGCTCCGAAGTTGTTTCTTAAAGTGGGGGAAAGCAAATGCTGTGGTCGAGCCTGCTATCTGCTCCGTCAGCATGCCGAAACTTTGGAGGGAAAAGAATGCTAATGAAGTTGCATAGAATCTCTGAACAGTAGAAATGTGTACACATCCAGTATTTAGGAGCACTTTGCATTTCCTTTCATCTAGACAATTTTTTGGCAATATGAAAAGATCAGAATTCTACAAAGTTGGAGCCTTGGCAAGTAACAACTTGGATACAAGCATTTTCTTCTTTTCACATTAGTTTTTGAATCAAACAAATTGCAAACAAGTATTTATAGTTTTTTCTTATTAGTGTACAAAGTGTGTAGATACGTTTTAGCTAGCATGATCCTGTCTGGAAAATAACAGGATTGTGTTACAGCTACAAAGCTACACAGGTTGGGTTTTATAGTCATTAAAACATTCTGCAAAGGACACACATTTGTTTATAACCTATGCAAATCATAAATGAAAATACAACTGACTTTAAGCACTTATTTATGCGTAAAGGTTATGTGCCTTTGTTTTTGTTGTTGAATAGTTAGCAGTTAGGAGCTTGGCCAGAAAATGTAGCATTAGCAGTATTAGCTATTTTAAAGTATTTGCAGAGTATAACTAGACGAGTTTTATTTGAAAAATAGCTTCCTTTATACTTATAATTTCTATTAATGCTCTCATTGTGCTTCAAGTTCATTCCTTGATATAATAATTTGTCCATCACAATAGCCAGACAGAAATAAAAGGACTTTAAATGCTATACAGCTACAGCACAGCTACCATATAAAATGCTCCTATGTCTGATATATGTCAAGTGTAAAATTCATTCTGAACAAGACTCACTGCTGCCCAGAGTCTTTTTTTCACCCTTGCATGGAAATGATTAAGGTTCCACTGAAAGCGTCCTGATGTGGTGCCCCTATCTACACTCTGAGATATGCTAAGATAGAGACAGACAAAGAGGAGGGCATGGCGCTATCGCTCGTGTTGACGCCACACGGTCCAGGGATGTCAAAACTATCTTACTCCCCTATGAGAGAAATTGTAATGAAGGAAGAAGTAAAAAAGAAAAAGAAAAAAAAGAGGTGGGATACAGATCAGCTGCAGGCTAAACAAACCTGCCAAGGCTCCAGAATAAAATCAGGACCGTGTGAGAATAAAGAAAAATGTTGCTAAGGCGACTTTATCAGACGTGTATACTGAGCTGAAGTCACCCGCGTATACAATTGGTTGAAAAGGGATTATGATTGTATACAAACCCGGCGTAGAAAGATTCTGTACTTTTTTAATATGTTGTTATTTTAAGTGTGATGTTTAAACTGCGATTGTTCCAGGTCACCATTGAAATGGAACCATTGTTATACCAAAATGTTGATTATTGCTCAATTCTGATTGGTCAAAAGGTGATTATTTTTCTAGAACAGCACAGGCCTGCTTAATTTCAGCACTAACATTACATGCAACTATAAACAGAGAAAAATCAGTCTTTAATTAAGAAAAAAAAACAGCACAGGGGTATGAAGCAGCCTGTGGAGTTAATGTTATTACCCTGTTATGGAAAAAAAAATGCAGTAAAAAATTGAAGTTTCAGTAGTTTTAACTGCATGGCAGTTTAAAGGTTTTTACTGTTAAAGGAAAAAAACATCATATATACATCTTTACTCAATCCATTATGTTTTATTAATATGGAAAATTGCCATAATAAATATATACCCTTAGCAGTAGGGATTTTTTATTTGTGATTTTGTTTAAATATGACAAAAAAAAGGATTCACACACCATTAAAATGATGCCATTTAAATCATTTAAATGAATACATGATGAACATTATGTATTTTCCCATATGATGTTCATGTACCTTTATGGTATACCCTTCTCTGAAAATACAACCATATTAAATAGTACTTTTATGTATCTTAATAAGCCCAGTACAAATGTATAGTTATTATATAATTAGGGGAAAATAAAACTTAGGTGTGAACATAGAAGCTGTGGTATGAATATATGATTAACCATAAAATAAATACAAACATTTAAACATAGTATTAACTAGCACACAATATGCAACCAGAGAAATATTAAATCTAAATATTACGTTTCAGAGTATCACCTGCAGGATGGTTTCCTCTATTTAAAAAAATCTAGAAAAATAAATCACTAAAATCTATAAAAGTCAAGTCTACAGAAATTACTTATCATCTCATGAGCAAAGCCTCGACAGAAAAAGGTAAGGGTCTAACATTCTTGATCGAGTTAGGTTTAGAGGCCCAGTCCTCCTGTGTGCGTGATTCAAACCCTGAAGGTCTGCACTGCTTCTCGGGCTGCTCAATCTGTGACAGCACTTTCGCCTGGGCCAGAAGAGAAGCGTCTCGCTTTGACGTGACATTCAGTCTGTCAGCGGCACCGGTCTCTGGCATGCTGTGAGACGAGTCAGCGGGGACTCTTTCTGTCTCTGTATTTCCCCTGTTTTTGCAACAATAATAATGTGAGCTTTGAAATGAGGGCTGAGGAACAGATTCCAGACAAGACACCGTTCCACTGCAGGCGTCCAGTGATTTTCTGGATGGAAAAAAATTCTGTGTTGTGAGGATTTCCCTTGTACAGTGCTCTATAGCTCTGTTTTTTAATTCCTGTGCATGGCAGTGTAGATCACAGTCAAACACCAGTGGACTGGACTTATACATGGGCATGTAGCTGGGCACACCTGGATCAGACAATGGGCAGAAGCAAGGTGAGGGACCTGGAGACACAGTAGCCTGAAGGAGGACAATTTTACGAAGCTCTTCCATCTCTCTCTGTCTGAGCTCTCTCTCCAGCATCACGCTCTCCAGCTCTTTATCAGCAAAAGCTCTTCTTTTCCTCATCTTAACACTAATTGGAGGATAGTGGTGTCTCGACTCTGATGCAGGTGATTTATAGCCTATGAAGAAACAAAGCACATTGTACTTCTTATTACCAATTTATCTTTTGGTTTTATATCAAAATAAGAGAAAAATATATTTATTTATAACACATGCACACTAGCCTTAATATCTGAACACCATTATAATGTTTCAGAAAATACATTTTTGCATGTTTGAGGATCTCATGCAGGTTTGCATGCACACAGTGTAGTGTGAATTAATATATATATATATATATATATATATATATATATATATATATATATATATATATAAAACTTATCTTCAAAGCATCTCATTACACTGAGTAATTATCCTCACCAACCTTCATCTGCATAATTTTAATTACCTTAAATAATCACAAATAGATTCTCTTCCTGCCAGAGGGATCTGTAGTAATGCCTGAGCTAATCCAATTTCTCTCTGTGGATGGGTTAATGCGATATGTGTTAATTAACGCTTACCCTCTAGTATACTCTTGGCCAGAAGGCTAGGTGTTTTGGTGAAGCGCTGGTAGGTTTGGCGTCTCAGGAAAGGAGAACTTCTTGGAGCTTTCTTACTCTGTTAATGGAAAAGCAGCTCTGCATGAACATTGTGACTTTAGTAGCCTGTTATGCAGTTTGATCTTGCGTGAGAGTGAATGGCAAAACGAAAAATATCATTCGGATAATACTAATTTATTATATATAATATTTTTACTGTAAACAGTCATAGATTCTAAAAAGGTAAAAATGCAAACAAAAAATATATATTCAAGCATATTAAAGGCTAGTCGCAGCACATGTTTTGAGTTATTCATGCTGGAAATGACACTATTTATATAACGTGGTGCCAAAAAAAACGTGCAAAAAGTGATATATAAAGAGTTATGTGTGCGTTTCAAATCACAAACAGAGTAAATACAAAAGCATAAACATTTTACATGTTTTTGCACCTGCGCTTTGAACGAGCAGACACATGCACGCACATACACACACCTCTCCGGCCTGTTGCCTGCGGAGCGCGACCTGTGCGGCCATCACGCGCTGCCTCTCCAAAACCAGCACGCAGCTCGCGCACCGGCATTCCCTCCAGCGGCACGAGCGCTTATGGCCCTTGAGACGCGACACGACGCCGTGGTTGCGACAGCGCGCGCACTTCGGGCTGCGCACCGGCGCCCTTTGCGCACCCGGCGATCTCTGTGCGTCGGTTTCCTCCAGGGCTTCAAGCTCGGATTGGTACTGCTGCTGCCCGGATTGGTGGTGCTGCCCGTGGTGCTGCCTGTGGTGCTGCCCCTGCGGCTGCTGCTGACGGTCCGTTCCCAGTTTAGCGGCCATGTGGAAGTGACAACGCGCTCACCGTTTGCTTCTCGTTGGCGCGCATGTAGGCTGCTGTGCCGTGATTTGATTCCCTGTCCAGAGTTTAGACGCGTTAGGCTCTGATACAACAACAGACTGTTGGTGGTGGTGGTGGTTGTAAGCTTTTTCGTTGTTCCCCTGAACGCTTCAGAGCGACGTTTAGGGACGTGAAGATGACGAATGAACTTTCAAAGTGCCAAAGTCTGAGCTCATCTTCTCCACGTGTCCGTTTATAAACCTGCATCGTAGGTGACTGTGAACGTCACCCAGGTTGTGGTGTTCAAACCCAACTCCTCCTCTCCTCTCTGGTTACTGCTCATTTACAGAAACTTCTTATTAACTGCCTGCATTAAGTGTCTGTTTTACCTGTGTACTGTGTGTGTGTGTGTGTGTGTGTGTGTGTGTGTGTGTGTGTACACAGGTGAAACAAAGAACCTGATATATATATATATATATATATCTCAGGTTCTCTCCTGGCCCACATTTGTTTCAGATTATATATATTTTTATAGTTGTATTAATTTAAACTTCCTTTAAACTGCAGTCCTGTTTGTTTTTGTTAAAAGAATAAAGAATATAAAGTACAGAAAGGTGACCTGATCTTAGGATGGACTTTATTTCAGTTTCCCAGACTCCTTAAACTTATTTATCAAGGATGAAGTTCAGTTAACTTTTAAAATGGTGATATTATGCAGGTCAGGTGTTGTTCTACCACAACACAGTAGGATTATACAGTCTAAAACCAATTTTAAATAACTGAAATAAATCCGAGCTCCTCTCAGAAGCCCTAAGGGAGAGGATTAAGTGTAGCCCCCATGTGGTTGAGTTTTGTACTGTAAGTCCCTGGATGTGGGAGCTGAAATGAACATTTGAACCCTAAAGTGCGTGTAAACTTGTCTCTGTACATCAGCAGAATAGATTTGGATTGAACTAAAATACAGTACAGTTTTGAAATTAATTGGACAAACTGAGATAATAAATATGAGTTTTAATACTTGAATGCCAATCCTTTGTAGCAGATGACTGAACTCTGGAACCTATAGATCTCACCAAATGGAGATTTTCCTCCTTTGAGATGTTTTGTCAGGCCTTTACTTCTTTACCTCGTTTAATAGCTGCTTGTTTATATGCCTTTTTGAGTCAGTTTTGTCTTCAGTAAGTGAAAAGCATGCTAAACTGGGTTCTGGCAAAGGCAACTGTCTTGTCCATTTAAGAAGCTCTTGGGTTGCTTGCATAGTATCTTTATCATTATCTGTCTGTATTGTAAAGCATGTTCCTGTAAGTTTTTGACTCAGAATTTGACTGAATTGGAGCACAAGGTATATCTCTGTACACTTCCGAATATATCATGTTACTTGTGTCAGCAGAGGTGTCATCAATAATCACTAGTGACCTAGTTCCTTTGGAAGCCATACACAGCCATGCCACAACACTGCCTCTTCTATATGTTTGACAGTTGATGTGGTGTGCTTTTGATCATTAACCCTTCTTTTTCCTTCTCCACACCCCTCTCTCCCTATTCTGCTCCAAGTTCATACAAAGAGTTCCAGAGCTAAGCAAGGTTTTTCAAGATGTTTTTTTCACTGTCTAATCTGCACTTTCTCTACTTGAGCATTTAGTACCTCTTTTGTATTTACCTTCATGAAGATGTCTCCTGATTGTACACTTTGATACAGATCATGTACCTCCTCGAGAGTGTTCTTGATTCAGCTAGATCAAGGAAAGAAACTTCTTGTGCTGTTGCTGAGATCTCCAGTGTGCTCATGCTTTTTAAGAACATGCCATGTTTTTGCATTTTTATGGTCCGTTTTTCAGTCCGATGACGCCTTCATTCACTTTTTTGACACCGCTTTTGATTGGATTGCATAGTAGGAGTTCCCAAATGCAAATTCAATACTTGGAATGAAAATCCAGATATGAGTCTGTTCATATCTGTCTTTTACAGTAGTATTACAACTATTGTAATTTACTTAATTCATCAAGCAGTTAATGCATTAGTTCGGTTAAACCCCTTGAATTGAAGCTGAAAGCTTACACTTCAAATACATCTGGATTACTTCAATATATTTGGAGGTGTATAGAAGCATAATTTTACAAATGCTTATGGACGGTACAATATAAGAACAATTTATGTGTGCTGTCTCAGATTCTCTACCTGTTTTATTATCTATTCCTCTAAAGCTGTTTGGTCATTTGTGTTGTCCCTGAGTATCTGAGTATTGAGAATATCTCAATTATAATTTGCCATATAAATAATTCATTTGCCTTCCCTGCCTACTGAAGACTTGTTTTTTCTTTTTGCTTTTTTCTTGAAATAAACTTTTACTTTTCCAGGTCTATAGTGATGAGACTCTTGTTTTTCTTTTAAGAGAGAAACTCTGAAGCTATAGTATTTAACCTCTGTTGAGTAAAACTTCGCCTTCTCATCTTTCGAGAGTGCTCGAAGTTTGATTTTCAGACCGAATGTGAGCTGAATCCCAATCAAGCTTCAAAGAGAACGCAACATCACTTCGGCTCAGTTCAAAGCCTATGCTGCATTAGATTCATGACGGGTTCACCTTTGGAGAGCTTAGGACCTGATTCTTTGTGAGGTTCTTTTTAGTCATTTCTGGGTGTATGCACTGTCTCTGTTTTGTTTGCCCAGGTTCAGGAATATGTAGAATTCTGAATGTCATGTCCTGGCATTTCCATTTTGTTTACTATGTTAGCATTTACCAAAGCTGCATTTACATTTACATTTACATATAACAACTTGTGCCAGACGTCCTTATCCAGAATGACTTACAGATGCACTTTTACCATCTTCACAACAACACGTCATGCTAGTACAACAAAATCATTTTATAATTAAAGTGAAATTCAGCATACAATCAAGTGGAGACGTTTGGGCAAAATCTTGGACTCAAAGAAGCCAATGCATCTATATAAGCAGAGGCCCAAGAGTTTTGGTTGAGGGTAATAAGAAATCAACATATGCAGTGAATGAAGATAAAGTGAAGTCTACAGCTACTGGTTCAATTATCAGCAGGTAGTCAATTGGCATTGTGGGTAATGTATGAAGCTGTTAGGAAGAGAGAAAATGTCAAGGAAATAACAACTATGCTCAGATATCCATTGTAGGATGGATACTGAAGTGTTTAGTGAACAAATTAGTTCTTTCTCTTTAAGAAAGTTCAGTGGCTGTTTGAGAAAGTTAATTGGACCACCATGGATATGCCTGGACATAAGTTGCTTGTGTACCTTGCATCTTGAGCCACGTTGACTGATAGTATTATCCTGCAGTTCTCCAAAGATCCCCAAACCAGCTTCTCCTCAACGTTGTCTCTCTGGGGTTTAGATGACCACCAGGCACATAACTGTCAGAGAGGGGGGTTTAGAGTCATCAGCATAGGAATGTAACACTTACTTACACTAATACCTGGTTATCCAACTAATAATTCAAATTAGCAGTGAAGGTCTACACCCTATGAAGACAAGTTCTGTTTACTGAGCTGTGCGCTAGTGAGATGAAACATGTTTATGGTAGTCCTATTCCAGTTTAAAGGCCTTTAATTGGACACATGCCGTATGAGCAGAAAACAACCAGATGGTGAAGCAAAACAGTTGCTACATGCAATGCAGACAGAATGGAGAAAACTGTAAAACAATAAAAAGACAGATCTGTTTGATCATTGCTGCATATGTGCACGGTCCATTAACTAGTATTAATCTCAGTATTATTATTATACTTTTTGTCCAATTACTTATATGTAAATTATAGTACATATAAAATTAAAAGTTGTCTTGATGTTAATATGCGGATATGATTTAACTGGTAACTTAAGCAGCTCAATGTAACTGTTATAAATAAAATCTGCATTAGAACTATACAATATGGACAAAGGTATTGGGACACCCGTCTTTTTCAGCCATACTGTATGTGGTTCTTCTCAAAAATGTTTCCATACAGATAGAGGCACACAATTATATATGATGTCTTTCGACTTGAACTAGGAGACCCAAACCTGTTCCAGCACGACCATGCCCCTGTGCACAAAGTCAGCTCCATGAAGATCTTGAGTGGCCGGCTCAACCCTACTGAACACCTTTTTGATGAATAAGAACACGGAGGGCACCCCTGGCCTCCTCTGCCATCCTGGATGAATGAGCACAAATCTCGACAAGCACTAACACATCTAGTGGAACTTCTTCCCAGAAGAGTGGAAGTTATTATAACAGCAAACGGTAATTAAATCTTGACCAGGTGTTAATAAATTGTCTATAAAGTAGTGTATATATATATATATATATATATATATATATATATATATATATATATATATATATATATATATATATATATATATATATAAAACAAAAACATCTTATTATACAGATACTTCTAGTATAATAGTAGTATATAGTATATCTTTAATACTCGGTTTTTAATTAAATTATAAGTTTACAGGACATATAAGCATGCAATTGTGACAGTGTGACTAGTAATTATTACCTTACAAACAAATATTGCACCTATAGCATTCATTTCCATGTAAATAAAATAATATGTAACAATGTATTAGAAAAAAAAACGAAAAAAAAAATTAAAAACTGGAATAAGGCTTTTTAAAATTATATTTAAGCGCAATAAATGACAGTACTCGCTGTAATTACAAATACAAATGTACAAAATACTGCTGGCATTGAGTTTACTTGATATTATTATGAACAAAATTGGAACAGGGTAAAACCCAAAGTATGTGGACACCCGGTGATCACATTTTAGATCATTATATGTGCTTTTGGAACGTTGCGTCCTCCTTATCTTTAATAATAAATTTCACTTTTGTGAAATAGCTTTTCATTGCAAACTATTGTCAGATGAGAAGGACTGCCTTTTGCACATGGGGCGTTCTAATTGATCGCAAAATATAAAAGTAAGGCTCTGTGAAAACTTCTCCAATTCATTAACTTTGGCAGACCATGTGGTCATGGATCTCGGTTTGTGCACAGAGGTATTGACATGCTAGAACAGCTTCAGCCTTTAAGTTCCTGTAAATGAGAAATCCGTTTGCTACAGCATATTATACATATCTGTACTTCAGTACTTCAGGGGAAGTAATGACGAACAAAATACTTTGTTACTCTACTTAAGTAGATGTTTCTGGAATTAGTACTTTCTTCACTATTTATTTTTTGGACAACTTTTTACTTTCACAATTAAATTATTTACACAAATATCTGTTCTTTCTACTACTTAACATTTTTAAACCCGGCTCGTCTGAGAACAGAGACATTCCTGATCATCATCTTCTCTCTGCTTGTGTTCTATATGGTGGCTGTTCAGCCTGGATACATTCAATAGGTAACAAAATTTGAAATTATTTCATATTAATATATTAATATGAGGTGAGGTCCAGGTACCAGCGTGACACTAAAACCGGTAATAGTAATGGCTACTTTTTACTTAAGCACCTGTCAGACCCCAAACTACTTTACTTTACACGATTATTTGTACTTCTACTTGAGTGAAGGATGTGTGAACTTTTGCCACCTCTACTGTACTTACAACTTTGTGGCAAACGTTTGGAGAAGAATTATGTCTGGGTGCAATGATCCAGTGTCCACATACTTTTGTCCAGTGTATTCTGCCCGATTTACTTGAACTCTTAAGAAAAGGCTGCTAAATGCGAACTCCGCCCCTAATCCTTACTTTCACCTTTGTAAATTTGAGTCATGCAAATGTGTAACAATGTGCATGTCCGACACTATGTGTGTTTACTCTTTTATCTGTGGCTCTACACTGAAAGGAAGTTCTCCGCTCTGTAAAAGAACAAAATGGAAATATAAGTGACTTAAAAATGTAAATTGATGACGGCCGACAGTTTATGCTAGTTCAATATGTTTTTAAGTGTCTGATTTGTGTGATATCAATTGCCATATTAATCCTTTACCTACTTCTAGATTTACATCATGACGATTTCTGATTTACCGAATGGATTTGGTGTAAATACCCGCAAGAGTTCAATGTTTAAGCAATATAGAACCATATATAATATATTTATATAATTAATATATAAATGTATAAAAAATATATAATATAATATATTTATTCACTGTACATATGCTTACATATATTTCACAAGATGTAAACATGCTTCATATTTATCTGCACTATTTGCACGATGTGTACAATGAAATGACAATAAAATTCTATCTATCTATCTATCTATCTATCTATCTATCTATCTATCTATCTATCTATCTATCTATCTATCTATCTATCTATCTATCTATCTATATTAAATCAATAAGAGAAGCACAGGAACAACACATCTTTCAGATCTCATCTGAAATCACTGTGAAGTGCCATTTTGGGTCACAAAAGTGTTTCACACGTGACTGAGTTATTGTGTTTTAGACGTGATTAGCCACATTTCATTGGAATCCTACAAGAGCTAGAATTATACTTGTGCTTTTAAAGCCATAAGTGAGGCTTTTATCCTACTTCAGTGCCTGATGAGGTACGATGGTGTTCGAACTCCTATCATGTACACCAATCATTTCTAAATTGCTGATAATAAAACCATTGAAACAAACCCGTACCTCTCAGTGCCATTTCAGTTCACGCCTTTTCTTCTTGGAACAGTATGAGTTTGGGATGTGATGAAAAGAGATAAAAGGCAGGAGGGTGCAATGCATCGTGTAGCAGCAGGACTCCTCATTTCTGTCGTATTCTGTGCAGGTTAATGAGATCTGCTAAATAATGCATAGACTGCACTGCCCTCATGTGTCATAGGAAAGAACAGTTGCTGTCTGCCTTTGTTTCCTGTATTGTACGCTTTTACTAACTATTACAGAATTTCTCGAGGCACTAATTATGCAACAATAATGAAATGTTTTCTTCTCGTACCACAGCGCTTGAGCACCCATTAAAAATTTACTTATAAAAAATCTATTAATGAACAATGAACAATTAGGATATTTTTATCATGTGTAGGTTCACTTAATATTGTACAATGTTGACATTCTGTTAGCACTTGCCTCATAGCATGCCCTCACCAACTTCTCTTTTCTCTATCTCTCTCTTTATGGAAGTATCACAAATGACATTATATGGCAAAAGTATTGGGACACCTGAATTTTCCACCTTAATAAAAAGTTGCAGGCACACAATTCTATATGATGTCTTTGGGTGCATTAGCAATGAACTTTCCTTTCAATTTGATCTTGGAAACCCAAACCTGTTCCAGCATAGCAATGCTCCTGTGCACAAAGAGAGCTCCATGAAGATATGGTTTACATGGATTAGAGTTGAAGATTTTGTATGATCTACTATAGAGCCCCAACCTCAACCATATTGAACACTTTTTGGATAAACCCCAGGCCTCCTTACTTCTTAGGAACCTAAGAAGAGTGGAGTTTATTATATCACCCGAGGGGGTCTTAATGTGGAATGGGATGTTGAAAAAGCACATAGGAATCTTATTGGCAGGTGTCCACAAACTTTTAGACACCATATAGTTTACCCACAAATAACAAATCCCTATGTCTGGAAGATTGTTACCTAGTGGGAAACCTACTGACTTATTAGAAAGCATTAATAAAGACTGAAGTCTCTTTTCTTAAATTTTATATAAACATCTCCTTACAGAAAACATCTTCAGAATCAACAGTGATGTGGTATAATAGAAAATAAACCCACCAATGATGACGATTTTAATTAACCTCGATTACCATGTAGTATTATGACAGATGTGTGTGTTTTTTTATTCTTACAGTGTGAAAAAAAAACATTACATGATTGCCATGTATGACTATTTAAAGGACACAGCACTCTGGGTTTAAACAGCTTTAACGTCGTTTTATTCAAACCAGCTGCACAAACAAAACTGATAAATATAATTACAATGCCATGTCCCGAAAAAACAATGCAGCGATGCCCTGAGAACATTAATTATGCTTCTTGAGAGCTTTTTGATATAATTGAACAGATGTTTAAAGACAGCAAGGCAGACAATTAGCAGATGAATTAATATTTATGCTTTTTTTTTAATGCGAGCGCTAAATATAAACAAGAAGCCCCACTTCTATTGAACACGTGCTAATTAATTGCTTCCTCTTACTGACTTTTTCTTCTTCAACCTCTTCTTCATTTCATCTGCATGTCTGATGTTAGACAGTCTGTTTTATGGAGTGGTTCAGTGACTTGTAGCATATAGAGAACACTCAGAAAAAGGCACATTATAGTAAATGTTCTCATGCTTCAGAGTTTTGCCATTAAATCTACTCATGAATCAAATGAACTTTCTCTCTCCTGCTGTTTCGCCGTCACGCCGCATGTGTGCTGCGTAAATGGAACCGGGTCTATAATGTAATGAATAGTTCTGGCTTCGACAATTGCCTAATTAGTATCTATGGAAATTTCAGATGAAGTTTTTGGCATGTCTGTGCATTGAGATATTATTGAATCATTTTTAATGGTTAGAATATGAGTGTGATTGCTACTAAGCAAGGACTTGGGGCTGTAAAAAATATCTTGTTATTTGACACAAAAATATTTATCCTATTTTTGTAATTGCCTGACACTATTGATTAATTGGCTGGTTCATACGGAATTGCTGCACCAATCAGCAATGCCGATGTCTCAAGAAAGACGGGACTTCCAGTATTACAGATACAAAACTGTCTCGCTGTCTGATATCAAACTCGCTGTCTGATATCAACCCTAACCCTAACCCTAACCCTAACCCTGCATGTTGAAAAATATATATGTGATGAGTTGGGAGTGAGAATGTGTAGTTTTAACCTCCACATCCTGTAGTAACTTGTGCACACCATAAAAGCAATTGTCTGTCCAGCTTAAATCTCTATTAAGCCTTTTTTTGTAAATGTGTCTTGAATTGATGAATTTTCCAAAAGACACTATTTAAATTTACATATGCCATACAGGAGAAATTCAAACCTTGTGCATTTTCCATCATTGTAACCCAAACTGTAGTTTACATCAGGAAATACCGAAACCGTGCACTGTCATACTGACCACACGACTATACATGGTGAGGATCTTGTTTGTAAACAATGACAAAAGGACTTGTTATTCTAATGGCAATGATATCTAAACTGACACAAATACTTACTTTTGAGGGATGAAGCAAGGATGTTAAGAAAAGTCCAGGTTTTTGCAGGTAATAACAAAATAATAATAATAATAATAATAATAATAATAATATAATAATATAATTAATAATAATAATAATAATATAATAATAATAATAATAATAATAATAATAATAATTATTATTATTATTGTCATTATTATTAATAATGACAATAATAATAATAATTAAGGATGACAATAATAATAATAATAATAATTATTATTATTATTATTGTCATCATTATTATTATAATAATAATAATTATTATGATTACTATTATTATTAATAGACTTGATTGAAATACTGTGTTACTGTTGGTTTTTAAATCTATATCTTATGAACAGAATTCAGTCTTGTGCATTTTTGAAGGCAGTGAAGGACTTTCTGCTTCTATTTCCATAAGGACATGTGGTTCTTAATATAGAGATATGTGAACACAGGAAATTGAGACACACGTGAAATTTACCTCATAATAACTCTCTAAACTTTCAGCTTTAAACTTTCACAACCAAAATGACGTCATATAGTGTCCTGTCACACAGAAAAAAGGGTTTTTCCCTCCTGATCTATTAAAAGTGTTCACCCTCTCCTGGTTCCCCTGATTTGATTCACCTTTTCCCATGTGACACACATCTGTGTTTCATGTGTCCATCATGTTTTCTCAACCTGTCGGCACCTGTGCAGTTGCATGAAGATCAGCCGGCTGTACTCTGGAGAAAGATGTCTTTATGTGTTTGATGGTTTATACCAACTCCGTATCCATCGCTTGAAAAAACACACCTCTATTGCAAGGGTGAGAGTAGCAGAGGATAGAGTAGTCTTGAATTGGGTCTTTTTTATTACCTTTTACAAACGATACTCCACAATTCAATGTTAAAATTGTCATACTGATTTGAAACCAAACACAAACCTTTTAATGAGTTACACACTATATGAGATTTTCAGCAGTTAAAAACCTTTCTAAATCTGAGGAGAGGTTACAGTAATGGACGATGACAACTTTAGACCTTCATAAGAGGACGTTGCACAAAGCATTTTTCCCCCTCCAGCTCTGTCTTTTACTCTCACCTTCACTGTCAAGCTTCATCTGCTTCACTCTCAGTACACTCGCCTCTTTCTTTTCTCTTTAAGACTTTCTTTATTTCTTTTATTTCTCTGTCACATATGCTTTATGTGCCTGACATGATTTAATATCTTGTAGCCAAACATTTCTTTGTGTCCTTTCTTTATGCTTTTTATTTTTGCTATATTTCTAATAAAATGTCCACACTTTGGATTTTTTGTATTAATAAAGTACAATTATAAGGACCATGTATTCTAAAAAACTATGGAACGTATTATATTTTGGGTTGTATATATAAGACACTGCTCTTACATAAGGCATCCAGCAGACAGTGAAATTGAAATAAAGTCAGTTGCTGCCAGAAGTTTAGGCACCAGGAGCAAAAATGAGTGTGACACTGTCAAAAATCATACCAGTACATGCCAAGGATAGATTTTCCCTTCGGGAAAAAGAAGTGATGATCAAAATTAAGTGTCAAAACTCAGTGACAGAGATAGACAGTGACTAAAGCAGGACAGTTCCTAATACAGTGAACTTTCTCAACTTACCACATTTCCTACACTTTCTTCATTTTAAGAAATACCTTAATTAACTCAGTGCTGCAGAAATAATAAAATCTGTATATAACTTTGTAAAATATGGTAATAAGAAGTAACATATACATTACAATGGCAGAACTCAAAAGGTTAAACGCAAAACATGATCAGAATTCATTGGGGCAAATCAGGGGTAAGTATTATAAGTCGATAACATTGGACAAACACAGGTGTGCATCATCATCATCATCATCATCATCATCATCATTATCATCCAAGGCATATTGATAACCATTAACCAGATACATACACCTCAATCAGAAAACCATGATTAAGGAAAAAAACATACAAAGTTTAGAAATGCACCATACAACCGACAAGAACTTCTGCCCTGGAATATTGAACCTCAAGAGCTTAAATACACAAAAGATTAATGGAAAAAATAATAATGGCACATGGTAAATTAACCAAAATAATATGCACATAAAGCTAAGAGCTCCAGCTCACACTGAAAAGAGGAATGCATGACATATAGAAGAATTATTAATGACAACGGTGATAGGGGGATGTTTACAATACCACCCCAAAGTAGATGTTTTTACTGTGCATCCAAAACCCTTTGTTCCTTGTATACAATTGTACACTGATTGTCTAAATGAGTTCTTACTATGAGTTGTTACTAGAGTACAATATATTTGACTTAACTGCATTCAAGTAAAAGTATGATTTAAATTACTCTTGGAAAAGTTTTGGAAAATTCGATCAAATTCGAGACTTCTGCAGCGCTCCAGTATAGATATAAAAATCCCAATGCGTATTCATGTGAGATTTGCTTAATACTGTACATGGTATTAATGCCTGTAGTTAATTTATGTCTGTTGTTAATTTGGAACACTTTATACATCTCCTTCATCTTAATGTAGTGTTAAAGATCTCAGGGCCCCAGGTGCTTTGATGGGAAAAGAAAGCTGCCCACTGCGATTAGACTCTCTGTCCAGATGCCTATCCTCATTTCTGAAACCTATTTAATTCAAGCCCAATGAGTCAGTGCACAGCAGTCTTCCACTCCAAGCAGAGGGATACATTACCCTGCCATTCTGAACATAATGAATGTGACGGCCAGTCAAAAGCACAGTTTAGCACACACAAGGTCTCCGGGGTTAATTACTAGTTGGAGAAAATGCCAGTCAATGGACCTGTAGCATAAGCCGAGGAGACATTTATGCAAGACTGTGCCATTACCTGACCAATTAAGATGCTGCCTTTGAGGTCATGTGACACCATCTGAAGTGAGTATATCGTTTATACACAGCCTAGTGACCGCCAATGTCTCATGGGCTCATCTCACGCTTGGTGGTCCGTGTTAGTAAATGAGAGCTAGCTGTAATAACACTCTGTCATGCAGCTCCTTATACTCTATTATTCCCTTGTCATGGAAATGAGCAGGGCCTGCTGTAGGAGAAAGAAGGAGGAGAGGAAAGGGAAAATAAATGAGAGGCGGGTGAAGGTGGAGAAGTGCTTCTAATTATGACTGACAGCTCTGATAAGAGCGCCCACATTCTGTCTTCCTGAAGAACAGCACCATGCTTGCCTTGGTGTCTCATAGGACAAATGACTGCCAATCCAGCCCAATTCAGTGTCTCAATTGGCCATATGTCTTTGCAATATATCTTTTTATGAGTCTCATACTAAAGTATAAGAATAGATTTGTAATCTATGGAAGTGGCATCCGTATTGTCCATATTCCACTCAATCAAACCAGCACTGAATGGTATTAACTTCGCTAAATAAATCCAGCTATTGTGAAGCATGAACAGGCAAACTCATTTTCAGACGATGGCACTAATTTTTTTTTCTTCCCTAAGGCAGTCAGCGAAAGCAAATTGGATTTGGAGACAATTGTTGATTAGTGCGGTATTAGTAGGCACACTTAATTGACCCTTTACTAATCCCCACCCCCCTTGTTTACACTCACAATGTCTGTCAAGAATTTCAATTCTGAATTTTTTAATGGCAAACATTGTAGACGAAAAACACCGGGTTTTTTTTGCAACAAGATATCCAATATGCACTTAACATCACAATGTCTTCGCAATATACTGCTACAGTTTATACAAATATATATAAAATACCAATCAAGCCCAGCCCTATTCCTCCTAGGACTGTATAAAATCCAGTATAACATTTTACTGAAGTTTCATTAACCAGTGATCCATATACAGCTGATGAATTAAAGCACAGCATTATTCCTGCTCAGCAGGAAGGAAAATGTACGATTATATGCATTATGAGATTAACAATTAATTCAAATCTCCCACTGGTTCTTGTGAAATAGTTCCAGCATCAGCCAGCAAATAGTGATTAGCCTCTCACCGTTTTTCCATTTCACAGAAATTACTCATTTATTACGCATGGTACTGAAATTGTTAATTTAACAATAGCACAAAAAGGCTTAGTATAGCAGATCCGCTAGCTATCAAGGTGCATATCTAATAGCAATTTTTCTTGTTGTTTTATTATTCCTGTCAGACTTAACTTGGACTTCCACAGTGTATAATCCAGCAGCCTTTTCCTTTTAACCCTGGGGTATGAAATGTGTAATAATTTCACTACTAAACTTTACTTATCAGTACAGCATGCGCACTAGATTGGCATATTATAATTTCCCAAAGCATGTCAATGATGCTTGTGATTAGAAAATTGTTAAGGGGCAGGGTTTATGCACTTAAAACAAGTACTCTTTTTGTAAACAAACATGTAAGGAAAAGAGTGGAGGTATTTGGACATGTAATGAACACATCATATAATGAAGACAATCACTGCTACCTGGTTATGCACTTTCACTATAAACACAATTCTTGTTGCATTAAATCCTTGTATAATTAATTCAATATAATTAAATGTACTTTCCCACATTTTATTTTCACCTGTCTAGAATGTATTCCGTCACAAAACCTCTCCTCCCTTGAAGTTGTAATAAATAGTGATGATAAATAGCTGATAAAAGTGTCCAAGGATCCTTACTTAAAAAGCTACCAGGAAGATCGACTGGGCATCATAGTGGGACACAGTAATACTAATCTTGGGTATTATTTATGATGGATAGTATGTAAATTTCGATAACACAAGTACCGTATTTTCTGGACTATAAGCCGCTACTTTTTTCCCACGCTTTGAACCCCGCGGCTTAAACAACGAAGCAGCTAATTTATGGATTTTTCTTGTTTTTTTCCTGGTTTCACAAGCTTCAAGCCAAATAACTGAGCCCCAAAACATTAGACCAAAAAAATTTCCGAACGGAAACAAAAAAAAGCACCCCAACTGTGTTCTGAGCTGCACGGCATCGGGAGAAAAACTTCACTGGTGGTGATTTTTAAACGCACGATGATGCCAAAAGATAAACCCTCGAGAGAAATAGGGTGCGGCTTATATTTGGGTGCGCTTTATAGCCTGGAAATTACGGTAATTAAAAGTTATAAATGTATTTGTGATAGTGACTGGTAATATGTCAATGGAAATATTTGATTGGTCAAGTGATGTGGTATGCAGTTTGGTAGGTAGGTGGGGATCTTGAGAAATATATTTCAGTTGTTCACTTGTGTTTTCAGTTGTCTGTCATGTTACAAAGGGGGTGGGGCTACTAAAGACAACTCATCATGACATGATTTGAGATTCGTATAATACTTATTTGCATAATCTATTGAACTATAGCAAAAAATTAAATAAAATGTGGCATTTTCGTGCCATTTGTAAACTTACTGCAGTTGGCCTTTACCCATCCTCTCTCATGAATGCTCTTAAACAGAAGTAGCTGCCAGCTGTGTCTCCTCCCCTCACATTTATCCTCTGCAAATGTCAAGGAATTAGGGCAGGACAATGTGCCTAGTGGCCTGCCTCTATCACCTCTATTCACCTCCATTCAAATCAGACAGAAGAGGACAAGCACACACATACACAGGACATTCACAAACACAAAAACATCTTAGGGCATTTCTCACCAATTCACATTTGGGCTCAAACCTAAATAACCTTTTCACACAAACGGTCTCAGCCCACTTCCAAGTTTCCAAGTGGATTCTGCTGTGAGAAAAGTTTGAGCCCTGCAACTCAATACTAAACCAAGATTTTATTGTGTGCTTTTCTGTACTGTAGGAATCAAATAGACGCCAACTACAATATTTTTCCTTACTATTTTCATTGCACATGATGCTTGCAATTCCTTAAAGAAAGTTCTTTATCTGTATTAAAAGACAACAAACCTCATTTATCAAATATTTATTACATTTGTGTGGAAATGTTTACATAATCTATGCAAAATTGCATGATTTGAAGTGGATCAATGGAAGCATACATAAGTTCGTTAGTTGGCATGAATAAAACATTGACAAAGAAACAAGCAAGACACAAACAAATCTATTTGTATCCATCTTGATAAATGAGAACCAACCTTTTCAGAAAAGGCATACAGAAATCCCAGCTTCATCTTTACATGTCCATCAAACCCATCTGATCTTTGGACTGTAACAAACCCATCAATTAAAATCAATCCAATAAAATGATTATTTTGTGACTTATTATTAACCACGACATACAGACAGACAAGGCAATCTGTTTGATATATAACAACAATCTGTTTGAGGAACAATAGAAGGAACAAAAGTATGTTCTGCAAATTAGTTGTTATATTTTATAGTTTTCTAGCAGATTTGTTTCTTTATAATCATTTTCTGGCATGGTATATTTGACATAAAAAACAACATTCCCTTCTACACTACACTACACTACACTACACTACACTACACAACACTACACTACACTACACTACACTACACTACACTACATTACACTACACTACACTACACTACACATATAAATAAATATGTATTAAATCACACAGTAGCATTATATTACACATGGACTGTTTTAACATACTCAGTGAGCAGCAAAATATTTAATATTTTATTAAAAAAAATAACTATATCTAATCTATTGAACTTTTTCAGTAGTAGGGCAGAATTTACCACTGTTTATCAGTTGCAGTAATTATAGTACTAATTCCAGCTAAAAACTGCTGATAATAAATGTCCCCAGGCATCTCACATTCAGCAGTGATTGAGTGATTGATTCTTTCTTATTGATTACACTGAGAGGTAGTCGATTGTGAAAAGAATAGATATGGTTAAGGGAAGCTCTTCCTTCCAGTAAGCATAAGTGAATTATTATTTATTTACTTTTGAGTGGCTAAAAGTAGTGAAAAGTGGAAGCGGTAATATAAATCAACTAATTATTTACTAAAATTACGACTTATTACCAGGTTGCCAATCTAAAGCTAATAATTCTAATCACATGTGATTGGTCAGAATGTGTTAATTTACTTTCTATTACAGGGGATTCAAACCACTGTTTTTTATATTTATGTGCTTCTAATACATGAATGATCCTGTAATAACCAATCAGACTTGTACAGCCTTTAGACTGTAATCTATGCTTATATAATAATAGAATCTAGGCTTATATAAGTGGATATATAAGCTTGATTTCAATGTGTAGTATTATTCAACAACAACACCAACAACAACAACAACACAACTGTTACAACCTGCCATATTTTATATGACTTGTGCACGTGCCATTTTGTATTCCAGTCTGGGCCAGCCCAGTCCAGTTTAGTAATGCCATGCCCACCTCCTCTAAATAACATCACAATAAAGCGACCCTACAAAGCCGGGTCAGAAGCCAGGATCAGGAGCTCACTAGCCGATGCTTAATTTCGTTGTGGGATTCTGATTCATTGTTTCTGTAATTATGTGAAATTATTATGTGTGCCTGGTTGTGACATATGCATGTTTTTGACTTGGTTTTGCTCTGTAAGTTGTGATAAGTTTAATTGGTTGGTTATAAATACTTACTGTTATTGCAAAATATGCATAAATATTTGTATTGTTTGTGTTGAGTGTGGATTTCGTCCCTGTTTCTGGGGAGTGAGTTCAGAGAAGTTGCTTGTCTTCCGTTTTGTGTTGAATTTTGTAGGTAATACAGGCTTCAGGAACAGAGTGATTTTGTTTTGTTATTTGGATCTTGATTCACTGCGAAGTGTACCCTGGTGTGTGCTCATGCATGTACATATTCCGATAAATACCTCCTGTTTTATGCTATCCTCAGTGTTGTGCTTTATTTCTGTATTGAACAGATACCATATACTTTTTATATCCATCTTACAAAGTCTTCAAGACAGTAGCAATTGCATTGTCTGTGTCATAAAAAAAAAAGTGAGTTTAAAAAATTAGCAAAAAATTATACAATTTACTTTGTAGCTGCTATATCATAGGTAATAAGTCAAGAACCAGGAAGATGGATGTAGACTGCAATTATTTTTATTTGATTGCTACAGTGGCTTAGGGCTGCGATTAGCATGAACAGTTTTGCATTTAAGTGGCCATCAGTGATGATGACCACAACAATGATGAATCTATAAGGAATAGACATTCAGTGTCACCCCGATGATGATGTAATCCTTTTGAGTCTGTTTCCTGTAAAGATTTCTTCCCCCTACCACCATATTTCTTTGCCTCTGTCAGCACTGGCTCACTCATTAGGGGTAAACTTCTAGTTTCCAAGCTGCTCTGGGATTATATCCATTGTTCAAAGTGCTATTTAAATAAAATGTAATTGAAATTAGCTTATTGGGACAACATTTGACATAATTGAAACACTTTAATCATTAGTTAAATACATGGTTATAACATTTTATTACTGGATGTTGTATGGAGAATGATCAGGTCGTAACAACACTCACACAAGCTCATTGCTGAGTATTTTCTTTTAGCATTTCTTAAATATTCCTTGTGTTTTATTCATTACTTACAAGGCATCCTTTCTTATATTAACCCTTTTCTTCTCCTCTATATTTAATCCATTTTAAAAAAGCTTTAGGCCTTGCTTGCATCTTGAACACATCTGTCTTTCTCTTTCTTTCCACATAAATGAATACAGTATGGATTATCAAGAAGGCATCATCATGTCTGTGCTGTGGTTTTGTGGCCAAGGGGGACAAGATCTCTCGCTTATCTCTTTTTAAAAAGCTCGAACATGTAGCAGTTATTAAAGGCCCATTATAGCGCAATGCCACAAAGGACAAGCCTCTCTTGGACCACATTTATATTTTATGCCAGCATCTGTGCTAATACTATATCTTCACTTTCTTCCTTGCTGTGTTTACCTCCTCTACTTTGCTCCTTGACACACACTCATTTGTGTCTGCCAGTAGGACAGATGGTCAGAGCAGAGGAGGGACCCAGTTGTGAGGCTGATGATGGCAGGGGTAGTTACATGCTGAGTACTGAGGAGCATTTGTCCTCTACAGAATACATCCTGATACATTTCTTTAGCTATACACACACACACACACACACACACACACACACACACACACACACACACACACACACACACACACACACATTCTTGGCAGTACTTTCCACTTTGTTGCCTCCAAAACCTAAATGATATTTTGACCAAAAATATCTTTACCACTAATTCCCTTCCTTAATAAGTATTATTTGCATGACTGAATGCATTGACTGTAAATTTTAAAATCATATTTTATCCTGCCGCCACATGACATTAACAGTTACTATTTTACAGGTGACGGATGAAGTACATCATTCCTGCACGTGAGTAAAATTCCAAATAACCTGCTTCAGATATGATGCAAAATTCGTCACAAACATGCTTATATGCAGAATACAACTTGCAGTGAAATGTAATTCCGATTGGCCGCTCAGAAATTGTGTATAAATAGAGAGTCTATAAATATAAAATAAGAGAAAATATGAGAAAATAAACAAAAATTTGAGAAGATATGAGAAAATGTATGAGATATTAATAAAGTGGTATTTAATAATAGTGCAAATATAATTAGATGCGCCAAAGAGAAGTAATGAGGTATAACAAACAGTAGCAATGATAATGACAATGTAAGGTGCTGTGTGCAAATGCAGAATGAACATGAGTATAATGAAGAACTGAGGATAAGAGACTTATTTGATGTAAATGCACACATTAAGAATAAAAGTAAAATTCCGATAAAAGTAAAAATACCCCTTTTTAATTTCTACTTAAGTACTAAAAGTTCTCACTTTTAAATAGATGTAAGTATAAAAAAAGAACTCTATGTGAATGAATTATGCGATTCAGTCGTCCATTCTCATGCACATCATACATTCATAAGTTGTAGACAAACACTGAGAGAACCCTTACCCCTCACACTCTCAGCAAAATCGTCAGGTTAAGCGTATGGTATTGTACCAAGTTATCATTGAACACAATTTAGATAGTTACTTTAATGTAAAAAAAAGAGCTTCATGTTTTTCTGAAATGTAGTGGACTAACATATGTAGTAAAGTGAAAGTTTTCCAAAATTAAACGACTCAAATAAAGTAGACATACTTGTAGAAAATATAAAAACACTTTGTTGCTGCTGAACAGTAAGCTTTAAAATACTTAACAGAATAGACTTTTTCTTTTTTGCCCACTGAATGTGATTAAAACAGACATTAGGATAATAACCTGCCATAGCCCACATACACATCGTTTCAAAGTATGTTTGCACAACGGCTCATCAAAATGGCATTTAAATTCTGCCTTCATTCAATATTGTCCTTATCTTGTGTTGTCCTTTTTTTTGGCTGATCAATTCAAACCTATATCCAGAAAATATCTAGTTTACCTGCACTTTAGAGATGAACTTTATTTAAATGCAAATGTGCCTGATACATCGGAGAAGAAACACAGGTGAACTGTTTTGCGGTTTTAGATTCAGACTGGATGGAGGAAACTGTTGATGCGGGAAATGTGTATAATTAATTTTCTCTAATAAATATTTTATAATGAGACCTTCACAAAATGTAATAATGGTAATAACTGAATTGTAGTTCATTAAATAATTAATAAAGAAGTAGGTTCCCTGGTGGTCTAGTGGTCAGGATGCGGCGCTCTCACCGCTGCGGCCCGGGTTCGATCCC
Organism: Silurus meridionalis; assembly: GCF_014805685.1. Classification (NCBI taxonomy): domain Eukaryota; kingdom Metazoa; phylum Chordata; class Actinopteri; order Siluriformes; family Siluridae; genus Silurus; species Silurus meridionalis. The sequence goes on from NC_060884.1 coordinate 27,672,572, forward strand.
CGGTCAGGGAACCAACCCCAGCCATTAGGGTTGCACAAGCCTTAGTGCCGGTCCCAAGCCCAGATAAATGGGGAGGGTTGCGTTAGGAAGGGCCTCCAGCGTAAAAACATGTGCCAAATCAAACATGCGGATGGTCCGCTGTGGCGACCCCTAATGGGAGAAGCCGAAAGAAAGTTTTTAAGTTTAAATAATTAATAAAGAAGTCATTGTTCTATCTGTGAATTCAGTGCTTTTCCTAGAACAGTTGACATTGGAAATTTTGCATGTATTTTGGGAGGTTGGCGGAAAGTAGAGAACCCAGATGAAACCCAAACCCAGACATAGAGAGAGTATTTAAGAAACCCCAAAGACAAAAACTACAATCCAGGGACAATGGAGCTGGAGATAAGATAAAGATACTTCAGAAACAGTTTTTCTAAATGGATTCACTCAGAAAATATATTTATTGAACTGGCAGAAATTTATTGAACTATTATTCAAGGATTGTTTTTCATGTTGTTTTCTTCAGATTCATTCTAAATTCTCTGAAAGTTTTTTTTCAAATGAACGAGGTACGACAGTCCACCTGGCACATGGTCACCCATGAGGATGATGACTTTTAATGTAAGTGAAGAACAGTGACATGCAGGAAGTGAAGGAATTCTGGAGGCGTTAAACAAATTGTAATTTTAATTATGGAGTCACAGTAAAACTAATATTTCCTTTATTATTTTGGAATCTTGGACACACCAACATAATAGGAAATTAGTTTTCTTTGGATAGATGCGTCACAGAATATTTTCACATTACCTGCTTTATGTGGATTCCATACACAGTATCGATTCAATTCAATGTAATTAAATTCGATTCAATTAAATTTAGTTTTATTTGTATAATGCTTTTAAGAATTGTCATTGTCCCAAAGCATATACAAAACTATTTATTTGTAGTAACCAAACTGATCTGACAAATTCTTTCCAAAATGTAAGGTATAATATGTTGTTTAACATGTTACCATTTGCCCCCCTTTCGGGACTCTCAGCTGAAAATGACCTGCCTAAATTTAAATGTTATCGGTTCCTGAAAAAATGTGATACAAACACAATTTAGGTATCTTTGGAAAGAAGACAGTCTGGGCTTTTCCTATTTACTATTTGGGCTTTACTAAACCATATGTGTCATGAGTTTATATTTCAAATGTAATGAAGATATCATGAAAAAAATGAGATCCCTACAAACAATTATCTGAGACTATGTCTGGTCATTTTTTTCTCTCAAACAGGGTGCCCAACAAATACATACACACACACACACACACACACACACACACACACACACACACACACACACACACACAGACATATTTTCCAAGCATTGAAACTAACCGGCAAATCATATAAAACTGTAACGGGAGATTTTTTTTTTTTTTTATTTAACCTTTATTTTTCCAGAAAAGTCCCATTCAGATTAACAGAAATTTCTTCTTCCAGGGAGTCCTGGCCAAGGTGGCCGTACAAAAAGTTTCACATAAACACATAACATACAAAACAAATTCTAAATAAACAAAGGCGGAAAAAAAAAAAAAAAAAAAGAATTAATTATATATTGTAACTTCATGAGCTACACATCTAAAAACCTGTTCATGTCCCAAAACAAAGCCCTGTCTGGAATCTTGGATTCCCTCTTTGAAATGGTAATATGGTCTTAAAAAAATCACAACAGATGTGAAGGGGAATGCTGGCTAGGTCACCCTTCCTGTGTCAGGACAATGGTCAGGCTGAGATCAAGTGAAACACTCTATAGAATGTCTGCTTTGAATAAAGATTTGTTATTATTTCAGTTTCAATTGCATTCTAATAAATATCAGGATATTCTAAAATATTCAAATATTAAAAAGAGAGCTGTGTATAATGTGTCCGGTCGATTCGAAAAGAGGAAATCGTGTCCCTTGTTGAAATGTTGTCAAGGGTACAAACAGGGATAAAATAATTAGTTTGCAGACAACTTGCATGTGTATATTAAACATAGCAGGTCAATGCACAAACAAGGTTATGTCAGCTACAGGAAAGAACAAGTACGCGTCTTGCATCCAGTACTCACATTTCTGGTGCCATTTCTTTCCTTTTCTCTCTCTACCTTTCTTTCTTTAAGTGTGTGTATGGGGGGCATTAGCCAACATTCGTACACACACTTATAACTTACACACAGGTATGCATACAATAAAGCTTACATACAATACAATAAGATCACCTGAAATGATTGTTTCCAATTCGACTATTCTACCAATCTTACCAGCCATATTGATGGGTGTGAGTTTTGTTTTCTGTAAAACTGTGAAGAAAAATCTGACTATATTACAGCATTTGTCATAAATACACATAGCATGCCTGTCATCAGAACCTACCCCCAGAATTCTTTGTCAGATTGGCACTGGTTTCAAATAACCTGGCAGGAGCCATTAAAACATTGCTGTGAAAAAAAAAAAACAATAGAAACACTGGCAGTCATCCAGGGCTCATGGAACCATTACAGGTCTATATCACTAACTAACTGTTCGGGGAGGTAAGAATCACCTGAAAAAAAAGAGTCAGTAGAAATTGGCACATCATAGGATTAGCTGGAAAGGTGTCTGGAGATGGCTGTCACACTCATACCACTGGAAGGGGTGATGGTAACCTTGTAGAACCTTGAGAAGATTTGGTCGTTGATCGTTCAGGGGCAAAACCCAAAATGGCTTCCAGTATGAATGCTTACTACATAGGGTATAAAATAATGCTGTTGTGATGCCTACAAAAAGATCCTTAATCTGCAGCTCTGTTTTATCCTTTAAATAAGCACACATACTGAATTCTGCATTATTTTTATATTTTAGTTTTGTATAATATACATATTGTTAATGCAGAATGAAGGTAAAGGTGCTTATTGTATTTGTCACATGTACATTACAAAGAGTGTCATTTGTCCTTCTTCTTTTCTTTCTTCTTTCAGTAATACTTAATATTACTAAATGCAATCTAAAAACCATGGTTAGGATCAGAACCCAAGCAGAGAGAATTACAAACAAAGAAAAAAACAAGTGTCAAAACCAGACACGAGAAATGACTTATTAGACGAACAGCATGGCAAGCAAAGGGCAACATATTTAACAGGACATACCGACGTAAAACTAAGAACCAAGAAGGTAAACACAGAACATTTTATAAAAGGACTGAAATGAATTCAAAAGCACATGGAGTGAACTTAAAACAATCCTATGCAAGAGCAGGGCTTGTTGTGTTGGGAAAGGAGCTCCAAATGAGATATGAGGTAATTAGTGACTTATGTGGTTATCATTAAGTTATTATCTTTATAAATTACCTACTATTTAATCCTTTGCAACAATAATAAAAAATATTTCCAAAAAAGGGATTGTCAATGTAGAATAAGTGATATTTTAACCAATCAAAGCACAATCACAAGCCCAAGAAATCTCTTAAAGAAGGAAAATTACCCCAGTGTTCGATCGTTGTGGGGCTTCGGAGCAGTTGGGTGGCTGGTGATAAACACTGAGAAATGAAAAATGAGAGAAGAAACAGCAGTAGTGAAGTGAAAAACATTGGGAAAAAAACCCACTGAAATGTTTAGGAACAGTGAGGCAAATTGACAGTGAGACTGCAAAATAATAGAAAATAGACACAAAATGAGGACTGTAGTTCTATCTAGAGCAGGGAGGGACCAGACCGATTGAATATGATGACCCCATACATATGACAGATGATGAAGTAAAAAAAACACAACCAAACAAAGACCACAGCAAGACTTTTTTTGGGGTAAAACCATCAGCACTGACATGGCTGCATATCTTCAATCACACTCCATTCTCAAAATTTTCTGCCAATAAACTGAAGTGCTCTGGTTATGTCGATGTCTGCAAGATGGAACTTAATATATACTACAAAGCAAAAAAGTGTGAGTTGACATTCCCCTTATATTTTTGTTATGTCATTCATTTTGGATCATCTTGACATTTGCTGACCTTCCTAAATAAACTCCAAGGATCTGGTGTTGGCTTCAGACTTAAATGCCCAATATCATGCCCTATGTATATAAAAAGCACAGGGAAACATTATCATTAGGAAGATGTGGTAATTATTAGGTATTTAGAACATCTTAAAAATGTGAAGCAAATTTCTCTGTTTAAATGCTTAATATTTAAACAATTTTATCCATCAAATATTACATGCAAATTCATTAATACATTTCATTTTAAGGTCTTGAAGCAGCACAGGTAAGTAACTATGTTTTGATAAGTGTGCATTACTATTAAATACAGTATACTGAAGCTTAAACAGACACTAGGTTCAGACAACTTATTACAAACAGTAAATACACACACACAACATTCACTGAAACTGTTTCATTTACAGTACTCACTCTTGGACCCTTAAATCAGAACATCATTTAGTGACATATCATAAACACCAAAATATTTATGAATGCTATTCTCTTAATGGATAAGTCTGAACCATTACCCGTGGACATGCAGTGATGCTGACAGTGGGATTGTTCTAAATATATATGATTATCTATTTATTTGTTTTCCATCATTTTATTTTTACCATTTTTGCTTAAAGGGCATTATTTATTTTGTTGCACCCTGTGTTAGATCCTTAGCTCAAAAAAGGTTTTAATTTTAATGTCTCACAAGGGGGAATAAGTTACAGGAACAAATAAAACCTACTAAGCTCCCTTCACTAGTTGAATTTATGGCACTTATAAATAACCTTGAGTACAGCCATATTGGAAGTTGCTTCTGCAATATTTTATCATGTAAATATTTATATATATATATATATATATATATATATATATATATATATATATATATATATATATATATATATATATACACACACACAATAAAATATTGCAGAAGCAATTTCCAACACAACAATTTTACTCGTCATATTGAAATTGGTGACTTTTAAATGTATAATGAAGTAAGTTTTAGAGTAAGGTATCTATACTTTTACTCAAGTATGATTTTTTAGGTATTATTTACACCTCTGACATCTACACTCCACTACATAGGTCTTGTGATTATCTGGACCCCCTAGTTTAAAGGGCAGGTGCCACACCATGTGTTATGATAGTCAGCCTAGTTTATAGTCAGCTAATTTATTTTGGTTTGATATATATGTTAAAATACAGTCTAAAGTAGTCCCTTTTCAAATGTTCATTTCTTCATCACTGTCCATGTTCTCCTGCCTCTGTAAGTCTAGTTTCTCATCGCACTTGAATTATTGCATTGTGTTTTCCATCATTTTGTTTGTCAGCCAATTTTGATTTGTATTTTAGGAACCTCACAAATCAACTGTTTTGGGCTTTTCACTAACACGTGTCTTAGTGTTGAGGATTAGTGCATCTTTGAGCCTATGTTTAATATGAGTAAATTACTCAAGTACTGTTAAAATCTGATACTCTAAGACTTTTACTCACGTCATATTAAAATCATTGACTTTTAAACTTATAGTAAAGTAAGTTTTACAGTAAGGTATCTTTTCTTTTACTCAAGTATGATTTTTCAGGTACTATTTACACCTCTGACATCTACACTCCACTACATAGGTCCTGTGATTGTCTGGACTCACTAGTTTAGAGAGCAGATACCACACCATGTGTTATGATAGTCAGCCTAGTATATAGTCAGCTAATTTATTTTGGTTTGATAGATACATTAAAATACAGTCTAGAGTAGTCCCTTTTCAAACTTAATTTCTTTATCACTGTCCATGTTCTCCTGCCTCTGTAAGTCTAGTTTGTCGTCGCCCTTGAATTGTTGCCTTGTGTTTTCCGTCATTCTGTTCGATAGTCAATTTTGCATTTGTTCATTTAAAGCAATAACCTCTGCTCCTATGTATATTTACCATCATATTGATCCAATTAATCCAAAACAATTAAACTTTAATTGTTCCTGCACTCCCCTAGACTACTGTGGGAACATAACATTAAACTCATCTTTTTGTGTGCTTGTTTAATTAAAAGCCTATTTATTTATTTATTTATTTATTTATTTATTTATTTATTTATTTATTTATTTATTTATTTATTTATTTGTTTGTTTGTTTATTACAATTGTAATTAGTACTAGTTACCTACTAGTTAGTTTACTACTTTATTTAACCAGGATTAAATTAAATGTAAAAAAAAAAGAGCGATGAGAGAAAATAACAATATACAGTATTTATTTTCTATTTAATTCTGGTTAAATAAAGCTAACTACTAGTAGGTAACTAGTACTAGTTAAACTAACAACTAACTTAATTACTAACTAGCTAAAGCATAATATATCCAGTCACATGAAGATACTGTAAGTGACATAACACACAGTATGCAATAAAATATATATATATAGCACTTGACATGGGTTTTATCAGCTATCAGATGAAGTGATCTTTTTCTCCATTGAAACGTTGTAACACATAATGCAAATGCTTATGTAGGTTTATATCAGAAATCAAGAAAGGTTTATATATATTTAAGGTAGCCTATAAACAACTCCAAGGTTGTATGTCAGAGAGGACAGAAGATGTGGTTGCGAAGATAAAGCTGTAAAATGACATGCAGAGAAAAAGTACAGTGTATCAGTAGGTGCCTCGTGTCAGAGGGATGATAAATGACATATTTTTGATAGATTGTGCAGTGAATTTCAGAGATCTTCTTCCCTCATCTATTACTGTCAGACCACCCCATCAACCCTGTCTGTCTTCCTCTATTCTTGGTTCTCCATCTCTGAGTTCTTCTTATTTATGAAGCTTTTACAGGTGAAAGACCTAAAGGGTTATACTCCTTACACACACTTTTACGCTGTGAACAAACTCGACTGACCATCACTTGTCAGAGAAATGGCCAAAGAACATGGCTGAAGGTTGATGCCTGACTAGTTGACATCGATGATTCTGCCAAGACATACATCAGTAACTCAGAACACCTCTAACAATTAAGGTAAATTGTCTGCAAATATTTGTTGTGCAGTTAGCAGATATGGAAAGGTAGAGGGTGGCATGATGTAGGTGCAACATTCCCATAGGTAGATCTGTTTTGCGATGCACATTCCAGAATAAATTTTCTGACAAAAATACCTGTGTAGGACATGTTAACCCATTCCCCCAATAACACTATGTATAGTTCTGCACTGGTGTGACCTTGGTATATATTTACACTGTGCAATAATTTGCTCCATCTGTTTCTTTGCATCGATGTTGCTTTTTTCTCTGAGCGCACAGCCAACAGTCTGGCTCAATCTGATAATGATGCTGGTCAAACAGTCTCCACAGATGTCCAAAGGCATTCTTCTGCATATTCCTTTTACCTTCCTGCTCCAATCAGCACTGCATGTTTACGGATGAAGAAATGCCAGGCCTGACAGTTAGCATCTTTAAAAGTGTGGACGTGCATATCATGGAGATGTAATTTGGTCCAAAGTAGGATTGCTAGCTTTAAAAGAGATGTGAATAAACGTACACTGCAACAGTAAAACAAAAACAACTACAATGATGATCCACTTACAGTTTTTCTCATTTGATTTGGAGCATTTCTCAAATCATCCTTAATTTTTGCAAACCATTTTGTACAAGCAGCACAATACAATGGATTTCTTTCAAAAGCCAGTATTTTTCCAAAATCCTTATTTCCTCTATCAAAATAGTACAATACAAAATTATTTGTGTCAAAGAACATATCATTGCCATTTAAATACCAAGTCCTTTTGTCATTGTTTACAAAAAAGACGTTTGTTTAGTCATTTTTTTCAATATGACTGCTTTATTTGAGTATTTTCTGATGTAAACTATGTTTTGGATTACAATTATTGAAAATGCACAAGGCTGAAGCTGAGGAAATGCTGTGTTGTATAGGTCTATAAGGGGAATATAAGTAAAATAGCAGCACACATATTGATATTTCCTCCCCACTGACCTGGCAAATCAACAGTAGCTCTGTGGCTGATGACATTTTTACCACGTCTTCTGCTTTTGTTCAGACTGAAGCCAGACTCATCCACATATATATATAGTTGTAAGGTGGTTCACTTGACTTCAATTTCATTATACGCTACAACCGAGAAGATACCCAATTAGTTATGCATTTTCATTTCAATTCATTTCACAAGATACAGTTATATCAAATGTACACATATCGCATGTTTTTTTCCTACAGCTATAGCAAGTGTACATAGGTCACACATGCTGTAGTATATATAAGTCACTATAAGAGGTTTATGTAAATTAGTAACTGTATGCTCATACATGTTTTACCTGTACATACTGGTACCGTAGCTCTTTCACTCTGTCACCATTCCTTTCAAATGGTACGCGGTACAGCTGTTTCATGCTCATGTGGTGTCTCTTCAACACCCTGTCGATAGTTGAGATGCTAACAGACTGGATGTTTTCAAAGACATTCTTGTCTTCTACAACAGCATTTTGTATTTCCCTTAGCCTTATGGCATTGTTTGCTCGGACCATAGTGCAAATATAATAGTCTCCTCTTGTTGGGGTGTAAAAAGTGGTCCTCTGCCACCCCTATGAGGTAATCTTGCAGTCCTATATGGAAAAAATACACTAATGCAGAACATATATATTTAGATGTGTTACAGAATGTATATATACACACTACAACAGCATAGTCCACACTGGTGGATTACATACCTGCTCTCTCTATGAAATGTTTGAATTATGGAAGACAGAGTTGATCTCCCAATATTTGGCTGTACCCTCTGACCCACCTTAGCCATTCTGAGGCCATGATTGCCAACATGTTCCATAATAGTGGCTGTAATTTCATCTGAAATGTGTCTATGTCTCTGGCCTCTTCTTCCTCTTCTTCTATTTTGCACCCTTACCCTTTCCAGCATGGATCCTTATTCTGATTCTTGCGTTCATCTATTTTCAACAATTTTAAATCTGTGTTTTGCTCTTTTTATATATACTCACCAATTTCAGTTTTTATCAGTTGCTTTGAAGCATTTCTCGAATCATCCTTAATATTTGCAAACCAGTAAGTGCATTTTCATTCTGAACCAACTGCCAAATGAAGTTTCACAAGATTCACCTTTGACCTCTATTAGAGAACTAGTTGATTATTGGTTGATCTGATGCCGTTCACTCACCTTCTGTAGTAAAATTCTAAATTTATCTGCACAATTTATCAAATCAAGTCACATTTACAAAAAAAAAAAAAAAAAAATTTAATAGAAATTTAAGCTTGACAGATTCTGACAACTGGTTTAAATATTTTGAAACCAATAACCAATTTAATGAACTGCTGCCTAGATGTTTTGGAGGTTAAGACTATTCAGGAAAAACTAGTATAACATCAGCATGACATAAACAACTGATAATGTAGAAACAGCAGACAATTAAACAAAATCGATTAAATGAATGTACAAAAGCATTTCCAATTTGCAATCAAAGAAACGATGATGAGTACAAATAATTAAATGATAAGGTTGAACAAGTAGTTTCGAGAATTTAATTCCTGATCTGAGAAACGCTCTAAAGCAACTGAGAAAAACTGTAATCGTGTTATTATTAACGCGTTGTTAATTTTGACAGCCCTAATTAATATATTAATACAAAAAAATTATTTCAAATTTTGTTACCTAATGAATGTATGCAGGCTGAACAACCACCATATAGAACACAACAGAGAAAAAATGATGATCAGGTGATCAGGAATGTCTCTGTTCTCAGTCATGTTTACATCACTGACTCCCTCTGTCTCATCCACGTTAACCCCATACTTCTTGTTGCCTTCTGCCTGCTTGTTCTTTGCTTTGAAAACTAACCTACATCTCTGTGAGAGCCAGGAAATGATACACCAGTGGTAGATTGAAAAAGCCACGGAATAACAGGAAATTGGTTAAAAAAAAAAAAAAAGATTATGACATTTTAACAAATAGATTAAAACGAAACTAACGAGCCTGTTTTGAAAATGTAAGAAGTAGAAATTACAGATATTTGTGTAAAAATTTAATGAGTGAAAGAACAAAGTTGTCCAAAAAATTTATAGTGAAGTGAAATACTGATACCAGAAACAAAGTACAGTAACAAAGTATTTGTACTTACTTACTTCCCACCTCTGTAGAAAAGCCTGTACTTTCTTCAAAATCCTTAGTTCATCTCTCAAAAGTAAGTATTTGTGTCAATGAACATCTCATTGCCATCAGAATAACAAGTCATGATCGTCAAAATGTTAAGTCATGTTGTCAGTATGATGGGGCACAGTTTAAGTATTTCTTGATATAAATTGGATTATGATGATTAAAAATGCAAATGTTTAAATTTCTTCTGTATGGCATCTATACGTTTCAACAGCACAAATGTATTTTTTTGATTGCATATTTGATTTATATTGATTGTATGAGACTGGACAGGATTCACACTTTTACTGTACTGTAATAGTAATTTTCAGAAATTGTAATTCTGGGTTTTGCTCTGTCCCAAGGTTTACGAGATTTACCTTTGACCCACTTTAGATAACTAGTTGATTAATGGTTGATCTGATGCCATACACTCGCCTCCATTAGTGAGATTCATCTGCACAATTCATCAATTAAATCACATAAAAAAAAGTTTAATAGAAACTGATGACAGATGATCACAACTGGTTTAACCATTTTGCATTCAATGACATACAATGAACTGATGCCTAAGTGTTTTGGGGGTTAAGACGTTTAAGGTGAAACTAGTATAATACATTTTGATCAACATGACATAAACAACTGATAATGTAGGAAACAGCAAACAATTGTACAATCAATTAAATAATTGTACTAAAGCAGTCGCAATTAGTTCAAAGCAATGAGAAATGCTTTTATGATGTGCACAAGTGACAAAATGATGTGGAGGTTGAACAAGTAAGTTTTGAGAATTTAATGTCTGATCTGAGAAATGCTCCAAAGCAACTGAGAAAAACTGTAATCATCTAAACAATTCAAGACACATTCACAAAAAAGAGTTTAATAGAAATTTAAGCTTGACAGATTGTGACAACTGATGTAACTGTTTTGCATTCAATGACTTTTGCAATTGCAATTAACTGAGTTACTTGTGATGTGCACAAGTAACTGTTGTGCCAGCAGTAGACTCTGGACTACTGTTCTCAACTTGTCATGAAGTACAAGACTATATAGTGAAACAAATGCATAAGGTCAGTAAATGTAAATTGGAAAAAAAAAAAACAATTGCTTTCTTTCAGAATAGCCGTGTGCTCTATTCTATCAGTGTTTTGTCTTATATCCGTTATGTGGAATCAATAGGAAGAATGTATTCCGTTGAGTTCCTTTTCATCATGTTGTCAGGTTTGGTTTGGTGTGGTTTTAGACTTTCAGTCACTTTCAGTAGCCACACAGGAAATCTTTTACGCCCTTCTATAATAGAGCTGATTATAATGCATCTGCAGTTGTGTCTGGTTTATTTGTCCAGCGGGGGAATATGTCTGATCACTGCATCTTGCAGACAGTTTGCATAAACAAATTACAGCCACTGGTGATTTTATCTTACGCTCATCGGGCACGTTACCTTATTACACTGTGAGTCTAAAAGTTTTTAAACACCTGTTTTTATTCGAGTTTAATCACCATTAGTGCCTTAGACAAACACAAATGTCCATAATGGCTATTAGATCAGGAAATGGGTTTATGTTGAGCATATTATCTGATGAGCTTGTGCCAGATGACTGTGAATGAGCGCATCTCTAAAAGCAAGTGCACTTAGAAGGCAGATGGAATACGTTCATATTCAGGGTATAAAAAAAATATTATAAACAAATATAAATGCAGATACAAACATTAAGTAGCTTCAGGAAAACTAGGAAAAAGAAAATGCATTTTTAGTTAAAAAAAACATTTATGTAATTTTAATTAAGGTATACTTATATACATATTTCCAGGTAATCAAAAAACACACTAAAAAAGATTTACCCTTGAGTGTATCAGAGCACTGATAAGGACAAGTACAGTTTGTGATCTTAATTTATGCTTAAGGGTTTTTATTATTAAAAACGAAAGGTCCTTGTGACTTTACAGCACAATGAAATTCTATCATTGCATATCCCAGTGACGTTAGGAAGCTGCGGTCAGAGAATTGTTCATCACACCAGAGAATTGTTCATATTATCAAGTGGTCAATGCATGGTACAACTATAGTCTGTTGTCTCTTGATATGAGAACCAAAGAAACTTTTGACACCAAAAACCAACCGTTATTAAACTGAAAAACACCAATGGAGCAGGAGACAGGACTCTAAAGTGGTCATGGGCGACTTATCAAATTTACCCCAGAAGTAGTTGGCAACATGTTACTTAGTATTATTTTAACTTTGAAAACTAAATTACAGTGTGTTTGGATTTTCTTCTTTCATTTGATCAGATTTAAGCTATCTTAGCATTGTGCAAACTGCATGTCTTGGTTGATTAAGTATATATTTGATGGTAAACAATTTGAATAGCTAATCCTCGTGCCAGCATGTCTTCGGAAGGTGGAACTGTAAAGCTCTGCACCCAATCTTAATCTACAACCAGAGACCCTAGAACTATAAGGCAGCAGTTTTATCTTGAAGGTCATCATGGAGCTTTTGGCAGGACAACAACCTGAAACAGATTAGTGTAAAAATATAATAACCAGCAACCAATTTCTCCGCCTGTGCATTTTTGTTACGATGGCGTTTTCTCAGCATATTGATTACTTTGATCTGTGTTTGAAAATGTGTGGGTGTGTATATATATATATATATATATATATATATATATATATATATATATATATATATATATATATATATATATTTATACACCGAATTTTGGAATATAAGCCACTACTTTTTTCCCACGTTTTGAACCCCGCGGCTTAAACAACGAAGCGGCTAATTTATGAATTTTTTCTGGGTTTTTCCCGGTTTCACAAACTTTAAGCCAAAAAACTGAACCCCATAACATTAGACCAATGAAATTCGAACGGAACGAAAAACGCACCTCACCTGTGTTCTGAGCTGCACGGCATCGGGAGAAAAACTTCCATCGGGTGATTTTTAAACGCACGACAATGCCAAAAGATAAACTCCCGAGAGAAATTGTTGTGAAAGGAAGGAGGAAGACAGTGAACAATGACTTTCTAAGTCAGCTACTGTTTAGATACAAGCCGTTGTAATGCGTTGAGTCAGGGTGAAGGGACAGCTCGCTTCAGCATGCTATTCCCAAAATACTACTATGCTTCTAAAGGAAGCGCAACATATTTCACCCCTTACACCGTGTGTAACGTGTCTTTCGTTAAAGCCTGTGTAAAGTACATTAGTGTAGGCTTATAGACAGGTGCGGCTTATTTATGTTAAAAGAGGTCAATGCATGGTACAACTATAGTCTGTTCTCTCTTGATATGAGGACCAAAGAAACTTTTGACATGAGCACCAAAAACCAACCATTATTAAACTGAAAAACACCAATGCAGCAGGAGACAGGATTCTAAAGTGGTCACGGGTGACAAATTTACCCCAGAAGTAGTTGGCAACATGTTACTTAGTATTATTTTAACTGTGAAAACTAAATTACAGTGTGTTTGGATTTTCTTCTTTCATTTTATCAGATTTATCTAACTAATAAGCAAGCTAAGCTAGCTTAGCATTGTGCAAACTGCATGTCTTGGTTGATTAAGTATATATTTGATGGTAGACAATTTGAATAGCTAATCCTCGTGCCAGCATGTCTTCGGAAGGTGGAACTGTAAAGCTCTGCACCCAATCTTAATCTACAACCAGAGACCCTAGAACTATAAGGCAGCAGTTTTATCTTGAAGGTCATCATGGAGCTTTTGGCAGGACAACAACCTGAAACAGATTAGTGTAAAATATAATAACCAGCAACCAATTTCTCCGCCTGTGCATTTTTGTTACGATGGCGTTTTCTCAGCATATTGATTACTTTGATCTGTGTTTGAAAATGTGTGGGTGTGTATATATATATATATATATATATATATATATATATATATATATATATATATATATATATATATTTATACACCGTATTTTTTGGAATATAAGCCACTACTTTTTTCCCACGTTTTGAACCCCGCGGCTTAAACAACGGCGGCTAATTTATGATTTTTTCTGGGTTTTCCCGGTTTCACAAACTTTAAGCCAAAAAACTGAACCCCATAACATTAGACCAATGAAATTCCCGAACGGAAACGAAAAAACGCACCTCACCTGTGTTCTGAGCTGCACGGCATCGGGAGAAAAACTTCCATCGGGTGATTTTTAAACGCATCGACAATGCCAAAAGATAAACTCCCGAGAGAAATTGTTGTGAAAGGAAGGAGGAAGACAGTGAACAATGACTTTCTAAGTCAGCTACTGTTTAGATACAAGCCGTTGTAATGCGTTGAGTCAGGGTGAAGGGACAGCTCGCTTTCAGCATGCTATTCCCAAAATACCACTATGCTTCTAAAGGAAGCGCAACATATTTCACCCCTTACACCGTGTGTAACGTGTCTTTCGTTAAAGCCTGTGTAAAGTACATTAGTGTAGGCTTATAGACAGGTGCGGCTTATTTATGTTAAAAGAGGTCAATGCATGGTACAACTATAGTCTGTTCTCTCTTGATATGAGGACCAAAGAAACTTTTGACATGAGCACCAAAACCAACCATTATTAAACTGAAAACACCAATGCAGCAGGAGACAGGATTCTAAAGTGGTCACGGGTGACAAATTTACCCCAGAAGTAGTTGGCAACATGTTACTTAGTATTATTTTAACTGTGAAAACTAAATTACAGTGTGTTTGGATTTTCTTCTTTCATTTTATCAGATTTATCTAACTAATAAGCAAGCTAAGCTAGCTTAGCATTGTGCAAACTGCATGTCTTGGTTGATTAAGTATATATTTGATGGTAGACAATTTGAATAGCTAATCCTCGTGCCAGCATGTCTTCGGAAGGTGGAACTGTAAAGCTCTGCACCCAATCTTAATCTACAACCAGAGACCCTAGAACTATAAGGCAGCAGTTTTATCTTGAAGGTCATCATGGAGCTTTTGGCAGAACAACAACCTGAAACAGATTAGTGTAAACATATAATAACCAGCAACCAATTTCTCCGCAGGTGCATTTTTGTTGCAATGGCATTTTCTCATATTGATTATTTTGATCTGTGTTTGAAAATGTGTTTACACTGTATTGGTGTCTATATATATATATATATATATATATATATATATATATATATATATATATATATATATATAATTATTATTATTATTATTATTTTTTTTTTTGCTTAAATTTGACATAATTTTAACATCTTTATCTATTCCTCTGTGTCTAGGCAGCTTGCGCTTTGTTCCATAAAAAGCTAATGTGTGATCTCAGAAAACAAAAAGCACTTTATTCCCTCATCTTCCACTGTCAAGACGATAAAACGGATCTTCTTTTTCAATTTCTTGTCAGCGTTTGTGTCTTTACCATGTGCGTGAAGCCGCTGGCCATGAATCTAAGGAAGAAGAAAGTGTAAAAATAGAGACTCAACAGTAGCAATACACAAAAGCACACATAATAGCCAATAATATATATTTGCAGTATGGCTTTTGAGAGAATTCAGTTTTTCATAACTCTTATATACATCAAAGGTCCAAAGGAGAGCAAATCAAGTATTCTACATGGAGAAAGAAATACAGGGATGAACTGTAGGTTATATTGTGGTTATTGTGATTATATTGATTGGGGAAAAGGTGTATTTTAAAGGGCAATAATCGTGTGTGTGTGGAGATTACAGAAAGAAAATTGTGCTTTTAGATAGATTTTCGAGAAGTACCAGACAATCATTGCGCTTCCAGTTTTTATGATCTGAGATTCATCTAAAGTCTCATTTGCCTTAAGGTTCAACGTGTGTATTCTGAGATGCTTTTCTGCATGTTTGTCAAAATGTGGTTATTTGAGTTTTGAGCCTTTTCAACCACAGAAATGTTGCTCATGACATGACAAACTGAAATGTCTGTTTACACTCTACAGACTGATGTACATGATTAATTAGTTACAACTGTGCTATTAATTACATTAATTACTGTATGTACTGTATATCCGTTCCCTCTGAGGTTGATGTTAATGTTGATTTCATCAACGATTAATCATTAGTTGGTTTTAAAAGGTTTGTAGGTAGTTAGATAGTCATTTTCCATTTAAGTAAGACATACTTATTATTGATTGATAGGCTGTTGATTATGCAAAAAAAATAAGCTAGACAATAAAACCACAGACAGGAGTTACAATCTGGACAAGGAGCATAATATAATATAAATGTGGAGTTAAATCCTTTTGATAAATATAATTACATTTTCCTTTTATAATCTCTTTATCTTGGTTAAGCTTACAGTGGATTATTACTGCCTGCAAACATTAGTGATATAGGTTACTGAAACGGATCATTTTGTCGAATCATCTTAGTCTGTTTTTGCAGATGCTCCTCTGTTCAGCTAAGATGCCATGCAGAGAATGAAAGTTATTATCTAAGATAGCCTCAAGCTAACTGGAGGTTCTTTGTTCTGATGCCTTCTACAAAGAATGGAATTTTCCTACTGAAACAAAGGCAGCTTTTTTTAATCGGTTTATTGTGCCTGTAGGCATCACCTGTACTAATGTAATTATCCTGGCCCACTAAAGCAAAGAGAGAGAGAGAGAGAGAGAGAGAGAGAGAGAGAGAGAGAGAGAGAGAGAGCAAGCACCAGAGAAACAATAAAAAGACTTGACCGTTCTCTGGAATTAGTACCCTGTATTTGCATCTGCATAGCTCCAAAATGTATATGTTAACTGTTTGAAATGCACGACAAGCAGCAGATGCAGATGCTGTAAAATAGTTGAAAAGTCATTTCACTATTTCACAAAGCACCTGAGACATGAAGCACTTATTTTAATCTTAAAAAGTAAGTCCTACCCATAAGATTCATAGGCAGTGTTACCAAATCTCTCGTTGTTCTTGAACTGGCCTCAATCCTTGATATTGCAGCAGATTTTCGTGCTGGCCCACAATGTGTAATGTTCCCCTTGTGCACGTTTACTTTGTTTCACCTTATTGCCTCTAGCTTTGGTTCTAATCTTCTTTGTTGGAGCTGAGTGCTTTCTCACCCCCTTGAGGGCAGCATGCTTTCTCCTCACACACAATAAACTTTATATTTATTTATATTGGTAAATCTTCTTAATCCCTGCAGGTAGCGCTTTTATTCGGGTTTAACTTTTTGCATCACAGTTTGACTTTGATTTGATGGGTGATTGAGTACAAGAGCTGCATAGGGAGAGATATGAGTCTCTCTCTCTCTCTCTCTCTCTCTCTCTCTCTCTCTCTCTATATATATATATATATATATATATATATATATATATATATATATATATATAATTCACCAGAGCTGCAAAGGTTGTTGCTGGGATCTTCATCCACTCCTCCATAATGAAATTACAGAGGACACATGGCTCTTTTCCACCTTCTGCTTGAAGATGCCCCACAAGTGCTTAACAGGGTTCAGGTTTATATGTATTACATAATCAGAGAATATTTGTTTTTCAAGCTTTCTATACATATATTTGTTTTTATGTCTGTAAGGCAAATATTCACTGACATTTACAAGAATATTTTGTCTTCATGCTCTATGTTGATTATGGTTTCGCTAATAATAAAAATAAATATTTGCATAAAGCATCCGTATTTGTCCATTTGCCCATTTTGGTTAGAGTATTAAAACTTAAAAAGTTTTAATTTAAGGCACATTTATTTTAACAAATAGAAAATGTAGAACAAATACAAATTATATAGATCATATTTGGCCAGTTTTACTTGTATTTTTATTGTTATTTCCACTACGATAAAACAGAAAAGAATTTTTTTTTTTTTTGCCTTATTTTTTTAAATTTTTCAATACAAATGCACAAGTCAGGCATTTGTGAAAATAACCTGGGCAATTGATGTACCTTGTGTGATAGCAATAACAGTACATGCTTACCAATAGGGATAATTTATGCACAGGAAACAGGTCTAATTCACTCGCAATCTCTTGAATTTGAAACAATACCATGAAAGATGTTTGAAAGTACCATTATGAATGCTAATTAGAGAGATTAATGTGCTTCAGGAGCTTATTTACCTGCAGACAAATTCATTTTGCTGGAATGACTCTTGGCTTCTCATCTTTGACGTGCAAATGAATCACTGCTTTTTTCTAGGCAGGTTTTTTTTCTTTTCTGTCACAAGCTTTTCTTACTTAAAGTGAAGAATTAGAAAAACATTTCCCGTTTAATGTTATTGTTTTATGATGGCTTTACTTCTCTTTAAAAGGTGGAAGGTGATGGCCCAGCGGGAGGCTAGTGCTGCTTGTTCCACACCATGGATTAGGACTGTATTTGTAGACATCTGCCCTGGGATACAGTGTGGATGTGGCAGAAGTGTAAGACCATCTGTTGTGGGTTGTCTAGTGGCATAGTGGTAGGATGCAAAATGACAAGGGTGACAAAGCGGAAAAAAGGAAACACAAGGAATGCTTTCCAGCGATGTTTGTACTTAAAAATTTACTAAAAAGATGAGGAATATGAAGTCTTTATTAACGTATCTTTTCTATCTTATTTCAGCATTCATTATTAAAACTATGTATAATAGTTATTCTGCTGATTGTTTATACATTCCTAACTTTCTTATTTCTTTTTTGTACATAGTGATATACATAGTAATTTTCCTAAATATCTTGCCAGCCTCTGGCAGGAAATTTGGGAATACAAAGTTATGTATGACAATAATTATGCCTCGTTCTGTTGATCCTTGCAGTAGATTGATAAATAGAGGAAGTATGAGATGTTTGCGTTGGTATGAGGAAGAAACCTTGAGAAGATCCAGAGTAAAAAAGGAACACATATTCATCAGGGTGGCACCGATGTCCATTTATTACATTTCCATCAATGTTGAGGTGAACCGTTCAGTGATGGGTGCTTCAATGCAGAACTGTTCATGCAAACTGCAATCATAATCGTATCAATTTCAACAGACTGTTTATATAAATTACAGTCCAAATCCATCCTCATACTTCTTGAGTTGCTCAGTAACTTGGATCTTTAGACTTTTCCTGTGGATACATGTAGATACAAAAACATTGTGGTTGGTTTTGGCTTTGTTCTGTATGCTTACTGAACCCTCATCATTGTGCCTTTACTTTACTGGTATTAGGACCATTGACTCTTAAACAACTCAGATATTCAAACTGTGGTCTGGATTTGGGTATATAGATTGTTATATATCTTGGTATTAATCTTAATTTTTGTATTAATCCTAAAAACATAAATTGTCACACATATGCTAAACGGGTGACTGTGAAATAAGTTTTGGAATATGTTTGGAAATATGTTTTAATATGGAATAATTGATGTTTTTAGCAATACCGCTGCTAGATTGTTGGTTGAAGTCATATTGTCATTATTCATAAGAGAGGTTAGTGGCGGATATTGCTAGCACTGTTACAATGGCGTTTAATAACAGTCTTGGACATAATGACTCTCAGATATAATAACTCTTCAGCATAACAGTCAGGTTTTACTGTGTCATCAAGAGCTTCTTGAGCTGTTCACCGTTTGACAGCACTGTTTAAGAGGAAATTTAGACATTGGAACAACTATTTTGAGAGTGACTGAGCAGTAGAACAACCTTTTCCACAGACTGTTTTGCTTCTTGTAGGATCTACCATATCAGAGTTTTTGAACTAATAAACTAATTATAGTGTATATTGGCCTTAGGTGCTTTTTAATAGACTGCTGTCCCATTCAGGGTGTAATTTTCCCCTGTTTTCCTGAGTCTCTGAATCAACTCTACACCTGTCCAGAATAAAGCTAATTTATGAATCCGCATTTTTTGCAACAGGACACCAATCACTTTCACAACTTGTTCTTGTTTACAATGCTGATATAACAATAGATCCACAGAAGCATGTTTATTTTTTGTTCATGTCTTGTCTTGTGTCATATAGAACTCCTCTCTTGTGTCTTGCATAACACTTCTGAGCCCTTATTTTATTTTCCAGCGCCTCATCCTGTTACTCCGAGTCATAATTGTCATCTCCAAATAATAGGCAGTTGCATGCATTTCTCTGAGCTCATAGCTCTAATAGTGAAAAAGCATTGCCACTGTGAAGCCTCTGAAATCAGACTGCACCTATGATGCCTCTTACTTTTACAATGATTTACCCTAAGATATTTCCTGTCCTGGGCAAACATGTAACTGTAGCAGGTGGTATAAAAAAAAAATCACCTCACTCGTAAAACGTGGTGATTTCGACAAGATAATGCATGCTCTTTTAAAAATATATAAGAATATATTCACATTTGAATGCATGTGTTATGCAGTAGCAGGCCGTGCATTTCACATCTAGGCTTTCAGCTGTGTCCTAACTGAATCAATCCACCTCTTAATATCATCATTATGATGCCACGGCTATAGAAACTATCAATATTACACGGAAATGCAGTATAACAAAGTGCTGCATCGCAGACAGGTATCTCACTCAGTGAGAATAAAAGCTATTACTGAAGCAAGAAACCCAATAAACAATTAAACATTCTTACAGTAGCCACAGCTACAGAGTCAGTCTAGTAAATGTGCCTGTAATTGTATCTGTGACCAAATCAATTTCTTCTGCTTTGTCAGCTGTTGTGGAATGAAAAAACAGCTATTAAATCTACACGAATAAATATGACCTCATGTAGTTTGCTACAGATGTGGCTTGCAAGCTCTGACTAGTGTGCTCTTTGAGCATTCAATCTAAGAACGTGAAAATGCTGACGTTACTAGTGTTATGACTTGCGAGGGGCTGACATCCTATTCAAGTTCTGTTTACAAAAGGGTGCTTTATTTATCTAGGTTTACACACTATCACCTTCAAAATAGTCATCTTTCACAGCAATACAGCAGTCCCAGTGTTTCTGCCACATCTGGAATGTGTCATGGAAGTCTTTTATTTTAGGTGTGTCAAACACCTTCTGCTTTTTGGGCTGGATCTTGGCAATTGTGTCAAAACGGCAACCTTTGAGCTTCGTCTTCATCTTTGGGAAGAGGGTGAAGTCCGCAGGAGCCTAATCTGGTGGGTAGGGTGTGTGCGGAAGTGAGATCATGTACACAGGACGGTGTCTTTTGGTACTCTGACTTATGAAGGTGCTCCCTGTGACTGTGCTTCCAGCCTTGTGCTGCCATCTATTGGTTACAAAACTAGTGTAAATACTTTTTAGACCAATTTGAATAATAAATCAATGAATAAATGTTAATCAATTGAGTGATATTTTTGCACTTTTTTTGGTATGTATAAGATACAATAGTTCCCCTTCCTGTTTTAAAATGCCTTTCAATCCAACTCTTTTTTTGACCTGTGTGCATATATGAGACATTAACTACACTGAGTTGCATTCAAATCCCAAACATACACTTATATCCTGTGGATTTTTTTAATCTACAGCAATGCCCTGACGATGTAACCTGTAGATATATATATATATATATATATATATATATATATATATATATATATATATATATATATATATATATATATATATTTATTTATTTATTTATTTATTTATTTATTCATTTTTAATTATTATTAATTATTTAATTTATATATTTAAGGTATCTGGCAGACACCCTTAAGAGTGAAGGGCCTTGCTTGGTACACACACATCACAGTAATTACAACTGGAACAAAGGCTTAAATTAGCTCACTACAACACCATAGACAGTAACTGCAGCTTGTTAATACAAATACTACATGCTGTAGGAAGAGAAGTGGCCTAACCAGGCAACCATTTTGATCTACATTCAGAAAGTGCACTATGGCAGAACCTTCAAATAAATCGTTTGACCATGATGTGGCATTTATCAACCGATAAGCCTGACGGCTGTCACACATGGCTGGAATGTAATCAGATATTCGGAACAGTGCTGGGGTACAGGGGCCTACGTGACAAGAGACATTTAAGGGCAATTATTGTACATAAATCCATGGCAAACAAAAGCATGCAAAGTCAGCAGCCAACACAAAGCAGAGGTGGCCTGCTGAGTGTGCCGTACATGACACGGAGAAGTTATGAGTAGGAAATATGTATGGGACTTGCTTCAGCTCAAACGTAACTCATTATCCACTGCTGTTCCAGCCCACTAGGGCTTTGATCACTTCTGGACATGAACAATGTATGGCTGCAGCTATCGATTATTTTAGTAATCGAGTTTCTAATGATTGTCCATTGATTAATCAAATAAATGTACCTTTCATTCAGAGAGCAATACTAAATTGTTCTTCTACTTTTGGCTGCTCCTGTTAGAGGTTGCCAAAGCAGATCATCTGTCGCCATACTACCCTGTCATCTACATCTGCCTCGTTCAAACCAACTATCTAACTTGCATGTCTTCCCTCACCACATCCATAAACCTCCTCCATGGCCTTCCTCTTTTCCTCCTTCCTGGCGGCTCCATCCTCAGCATTCTCCTACTGATATACCCCATGTCCCTCCGCTGCGCATGTCCAAACCATCTCAATTGTGCCTCCCTCACCTTGTCTCCAAAATGCCCTATATGTGCTGTCCCTCTAATAAACTAATTTCTAATCCTGTCCATCCTCGTCACTCCCAATAAAAGTCTCAGCATCTTCAGCTCTGCTACCTCCAGCTCTGCCTCCTGTATTTTAGTCAATGCCACTGTCTCTAATCCATACAACATCGCAGGTCTCACCACAGTCCTAAAAACTTTCCCTATTACTCTCACAGATACCCTTCTTTCACAAATCACTCCTGTCACTCTTCTTCACCCACTCCACCCTGCTTGCACTCTTTTCTTCACTTCTCTAACACACTATCCATTACTTTGCACTGTTGACCCCAGGTACCTGAACTCCATCACCTTCTCCACATCTTCTCCCTGCAACCGCACCACTCCACTGCCCTCCCTCTCATTCAGACACATGAACTCTGTCTTACTCCTACTGACTTTCATTCCCCTTTTCTCCAGTGCGTACCTCCACCTCTCCAGGCTCAAATCAACCTGCTCCCTACTCTCACTACTAATCACAATATCATCTGCAAACATCATAGTCCATAGAGACTCCTGTCTGACCATCACCACTGCAAACAGGAAAGGGCTCAGAGCTGATTCTTGCTGCGGTCCAACCTCCAACTTAAACCAGTCTGTCGTTCCTCCTGCACACTTCACTGCTGTCCTCATACATGTCCTGCACCACCCTCATATACTTCTCTGCCACACGTGAGTTCCTCATACAATACCACAACTCCTTTCTTGGCACCCTGTAGTACGCTTTCTCTAAATCCACAATACCACAAAAACATTTGAACAAATTGAAAATTCTAATATATAAATTTAAAAAAAAAAAAATAAATAAATAAATAAATAAATAAATATATATATATATATATATATATATATATATATATATATATATATATATATATATAAAGTAAAACATATATATTACCGTAATTTCCCGACTATTAAGCGCACCCAAATATAAGCCGCACCCACTGAATTTGACAAAGATTTGTATTTTGAACATAAATACGCCGCACCTGTCTATAAGTCTACATTGAAACTCATGAACTTTACACAGGCTTTAATGAAAGACAGTGTCTGTTACACGGCTTGTATCTAAACAGTAGCCTACCAAGAAAGTCATTGTTCACTGTCTTCCTCCTTCCTTTCACAACAATTTATTTTGAGAGTTTATCTTTTGGCATCGTCGTGCGTTTAAAAATCACCATTGGTGAAGCTTTTCTCCCGATGCCGTGCAGCTCAGAACACAGGTGAAGTGTGTTTTTTCATGCCCGGTTGTTTTTAGCGTGACGAATGATTCACATTTCCTGTAGACAGTCCGAGTGAGCGGCAGGTCAAACGTCAGAGGAACCTCATCCATATTTATGATGTGGTGTGGCCCAATTCAGTGGGAGCGCATCTGATTTAATATAAAGAGTTTAATTGGTTTACCTGAACCAGTTCGGCAATTTCATTGGTCTAATGTTATGGGGCTCCGTTTTTTGGCTTGAAGTTTGTAAAACCGAGAAAAACCCAGGAAAAATCCATAAATTAGCCGCTTCGCTGTTTAAGCCGTGGGGTTCAAAGCGTGGGAAAAAGGTAGCGGCTTATAGTCCGGAAAATTCGGTACTTTAAAAATGGTAAAAACACTATGTGGTTTTTTCTTTATGTTTTATTTTTAAATTATCCCAAAATTTGGAAACTTTCTGTTGTGTTCTTTGGCCTGAATCTTCTCGTCGCCCCCCGCTGTTTTCTCTTCGTTCCTCCATTTTTCATTCTGCAACATCTTCTGTGTTTACCTGTCCATGGGTGCCATTTATAAACATTGCGTACAAACAAAACGAAGCTGAAAACGTGCGTAAGCCAAAGGTTGTTTATAAAAAACAAACTTGACGGGAGAAAATGTGCACCTGTAAGTAAACTCTGAGCCCTGTGGGCACACAATGTGGAAACACAGAAGGTGAGAAGGGAAATTGGTGACGCAGATTGCGCACACAAACTTTGCATGGAAAGTTGTGTAGGCAAGTTTTCAGCCCAGTTTTGTACTTATGCCACATTTATAAATAAGAGCCCAGAGCGATCCAGTGTTTAGTGGGTGGTGCGTCAGTAATACTGGTCCGTGGGGATACACAGTTCTCCATGGAGTTAAATGGACTAAACAAAGCATCAAGGCAAATAATTTGTATTGTATTCAAATACAAGGCAAATTACTTGAGTGACTCCAGGAATCGTTTCAGCCCTACAACAATGAACTGGAATCAGTGTTGTTTTACAGATAAAGTAAGAGGATGAATAAGATGCATGTCCGTTTCTATTTATAAGCTGTCTTTACTGGCAGATGATTTTATATACAGATGTATAAATAGTAATAACTATTAAATAGAAGATTTAAATGAGTGTTGTCTCTACGCTTCTTTAGCATTAGTTAATCCAGCTCCTGATCTGGGTTTTAAAAGTTTTTAACATTTTGCTTTTTATAAAATCTTTTTACAGTCTGCCAAAGATATGTTATTTATTTATTTATTTACTTATAGCTAGTTTATTGAAGCAATATGGGAAAACTAATTTAGACAGTCTTGTTTGTGAAAGGCATGCATATTTAAAATAGAAAGTAAAGTTTGAATATTTCTTTTCCAAACACTGAACTAGAATTTGCATTTTATATAGGACAAATTGGTGTTTTTTTTATTTCAGATAAATAACAACAATAAAAATAACAACAACAACAACAATAATAATAAAAGAATAATAAACAAGAGCACACAATAGCTACTTGTACCATTATTGTATGTTATTATATGTTAATACAGTATATTATATTACCTATGCATTATATACCTATACAATGGACCAATACATTTTACCTATACATATTATATAACATTATATTGCCTATAAATTATGCAATCACTATTCACTGAGCCATCATGATGCCTGGATTAATATAAGCTAATAAAGATAACCTCAAAACATACATAAAGAAAACACAAATACAGCATCTCTGACTGCTTGTTAGTTTTTAACCAAAAATATTCAGGAGCACATTATCAAGTATTTGTTTATGTAAATGTCATCCAAATCTTTTAAAAGTGATCATTTATCATGTTTGAGAGCTTCTTCTGTGATGGATTCCTATTGTGGAAATGTATAATTTATCTGTTAATGTATACTTAACCCCATAGCTGATCAGTTGTATAAATGAGATAATTTCAAAATGCTCTGGATAAGGGTGTCTGCCAAATGCCATAAATGTAAAAATTGCCTCTTACATAGTACACATTTAGCTATTTTGTACTGTCAGACGTGGTGTGAACTATCATTGTGCTGTTTATGATGGAGGTGACACTTTAAAAACTGTGTGTTGACTGCAGATATTGTACTAAATATAAGCCTGTGACATCGATTGTGCAGGTCTACATATAGTACTTTCATATATTTCCACAATCAGAGGTGCATTAGTACTGTACAAGCATTAATCCTGAACTGCTTTCTGACCCTACTTTAGACAAAAGACGTTTAATTTCGTTCTCAATTTAGATTTTGCCTCCACCCCACTATCTTTTACTGATTTATTTTTTAATTCTGTATGAATCACGCTGTGCTCCACGTTTGATTGCTTTGTCATAATATACCTGTTTGCATCTTTATGTCTTGGTAAAGCAGTGAATAACATTTATCCTAATTTCTTCTCTTGTCCTGTTCCTGCACTAGTTTCTTTGTGTTTTACCTCTTTGTGTTTTGTTTGCTGTCTTTGCTTGTTTTGTTGTTGTATTCACACCCACCTGCTGCGTCCTCGTTGTTACTTGAAGACAGCTGGCTATCTTTTTTCAGCTAACAGCATGCAAGGTTAAAAAAAAGAAAAAAAAAGCGTATAAAAAAAAATTGGAAATCGAAAATGGAGCATGTAATGTCCCAGAAATGCAAAGTGCAAAACACGATTGGATTAAATGAGTACTAAAAAACAGCCTTAAAATAGCTTTCTGAGCACTTAAACTCCCACTGTCTGTATTAGTGTAACATTGAGGGTTTACATTGGGGGGGGCTTAATGCAGGCTATTACACATACACGCAGTAACATGCTCATTAAAAAAAAAACAGTCTGCACTATTCCTGATTGCTCTAGTACATAATCATGCTGCGTCTCAGTGAAATAGTAAAGGATTTAGAAAAGAAGTGCTCACTATGAGTAAGATCCCTCAATCAAACCACTAACATCTTAAAGGTCTGTTGTTTGACCATTTGTGTGGATTTTCCGAGGTCACTTTTCGATGTTTTTTATTGTATTTAATGTGTGAGAAACCAACTGCCTTATTCTATTGGTTAGACTGTAAATACGAAATATTTAATAAAAAAATGCTTAAAGATGTTCACTATACAAACAAAGTACTGGGATGCCTGCCTTTTCCAGCCATATTCGGTTCTTTCCCAAACTGTTACCACAATGTGGCAAATGTACATTTAGTGCTAGATGTGGTTTCCCTTCACTTGAACAATCTGAGTGAGCTCAGTGAAGATATGTTTTGCATGGGTTGGACTGGAAGCTCTTCAGTGACCTGCTACAGTCTGCATCTGAAAAGTATTCTCACTTCTCTTCTTTCCACATTTTGTTATGTTACAGCCTTATTCCAAAATAGATTAAATTCATTATTTTCCTCAAAATTCTAAAAGCAATACCCCATAATGACAGTGTCAAAGAAGTTTGTTTAAAATCTTTGCATATTTATTAAAAATAAAAAACAAAAACAGCCTTTGCTCAATACTTTGTTAAAGCACCTTTAACACCAATTACAGCCTCCAGTCTTTTTGAGTATAATGCTATAAGCTTGGCACACATTTTTGGGCAGGTTCTCCCATTTTTCTTTGCAGAACCTTTTAAGCTCCATTAGTTTGGATGGTGTTGGTGCACAGCCATTTTCAGGATTCCCCAGAGATGTTCAATCGGTTTCAAGTCTGGGCTCTGGCTGGGCAACTCGAGGACATTCACAGAGTTGTCCTGTTGCCACTCCTTTGTTATCCATGCTGTGTTCTTAGGGTCGTTGCCCTGTTTAAAGTTGAACCTTTGCTCCAGTCTGAGGTCCAGAGCGTTTTGGAACGTTTGGATCATCTTTTTCTCAATCATGATTAGACTCCCAGTTTCTGAAAAACATCCCCACAGCATGATGGCCACGTGATGAGTGGTGCCTGGTTTACTCCAGACATAACGCTTGGCATTCAGGCCAAAGAGTTCAAAAATTGTGTTTCTTATGGTCTGAGTCCTTCAGGTGCATTTTGGCAAACTTTAGGCAGGCTGGCATACAAGCCTGATGGGTGGAGTGCTGCAGAGATGGCTGGAAGGTTCTCCTCTCTCCACAGAGAAATGCTCAAGCTCTTTCAAAGTGACCATCGGGTTTATCGGGTTCACCTTTCTGATTAAGGCCCATCTCCCCCAAATGCTCAGTTTGGCCAGGTGACCCGTGCTAGGTAGAGTCCTGGTAGTTCCAAATTTCTTCTATTTATTGATAATGAGGCCATCTTAAGGATGATCAGTGGAGTGTCATGGCAAAGGCTGTGAATACTTATGTACATGTGATTATTATTATTATTATTATTATTATTATTATTATTATTTTTATACATTTGTAAAGATTTCAAACCAACTTTTCACGTTGTCATTATAGAGTATTGTTCGTAGAATTTTTATACAATTAAAAATAATGAAAATAATGAATTGAATCATTTTGGAATAAGGCTGTAACATAACAAAATGTAGAAAAGTGAAGCACTGAGAATACTTTCCGGATGCACTGTATAGAGCGCTGACCTCAACCCAATCAAACACTTTTGGGATAAATTGGAATGCTGACATAACTCATAAATCTCAAAATCCAGTAAAACATCTTCCCAAAGTGGAAATTATTAGAACGGCAAATAGAGAATAAATGTGGATTGGGATGTTCAAAAATCATATAGAATCTTATGGCCAGGTGTCCACAATATTTTGTGCATATGGTGTATAAGCCTGTTGAGTAGTTAAAAGAGTGAATTTTGTTTGTTTGTTTGGTTTTTAATAATGGCAGCCATTTATGTTTTTAATGTCCATGTGTTGGAATATTTATTTGCACTGCATGATCTCTATACACAAAATCCTTCTTGATCTAATTTTCTGTGTCTTGATCCTCAATCTGTGTCATGTGCTGGTCATCTTGTCATGAGGCTGAGGCAGGATTAGACAATAATCTCTCACAAAGCTCTTCCCTTTGCTTCTAAAGTGGGTAGTAATCTCTTTTAGAATGGAAATTAATAATTCAGCAACAATAGTACTGGGATTAAAGGGGATTATACATAAAAATCTAGCAAGACACATCCATAAATTTCCAGCATTTAGTGGTTTTGTACCGGATGTTGGTCATTATTGTGTCATGATTAGTACCAGCCACTGTTATGATCTGTGGTTATATGAAATCTCTTACAACAAGATACTTTACTGGAAAGTCCTGTGCACTCATACCACTATTGTTGTGCAGGTTGTCATGAATACACAATTATTTTAAATGCTCCTTGGCTTTTGCACTCGGAGGATAACAATACCAACCACCAAGCTCTTTCAGCAAGGCTTAATAAAGCAGTGATGCATTCAAACTGAAATAAGGCATTGTGCCTTTTCAGAAATCGCTATGGTAAAGGGTAATAAGGCCAGCAAGGTCTGCATGACCCCAACTGCTCGCAGAGGTACAATAAATCATTTTACAGTGCAAAGAAATAAAGCAATTTCCTGCAGCATTGAAAAAAAGGGAAAAAATGATCCTGACTCAGCGTAATCTGAAATAACGTAATGTGAGTAACTTGCAGCCGAACTAAATGATGTGAAAAGACGAAGCAGATATGATTTTTGGTGAATAAAGAAAAGATGCTGAAAAAAATAAAGCAGAAAGGAAACATTGGAATAAACATGTAATTAAAGGAGAAAGATTTTTGCCTCATATTTCCCTGAAAATATATCATTTTCAGCGATATTACAGTATTTAAAAATTGTGATGAATTTTTCATTGACTACAATAGAATTATTAGGAAAAGGTTTTGAATTATGATAATGAAGATTGTCCTTCTCGCAGAAAGAGATCCTGAGAATTTAAAGTGATTCACCATTATACGACGGTGTAAATGGTCTGTCATCATCTTGAATTTTGTGTGCAATAAAACTTTAGTTTTACTGTAATTACAAGTTGAACCATTTTTGTAAGGAACAATTCCATTTTTAATAAGTTCCTTAAAGCTTTGGGAAAATGGGACACTGGATATTGCTTACTCACAGCATTTCATCAAAGATCTATATCTTTTTTTTATTTCTCATAATGCAGTTGACATCAGTTCCAGAACATTTTTTAGAAAAAGAACTAACAATAATTAACAAAATTATATTTAACAAACTACACCCAGGTTGTCAATTTGTATGCAAGAAAAATGTCTATGTATTCAATAAGACTCAGCTTATGCAGTGTTTGCTTCCCCTGATTTTCTAAGCAGTGCATTTAGATGATTAAAATACCTGTCTGCTCTTCAGACTTCTGAAGATGTTAAATTTTTTTGAGTAGAGGT
Source organism: Silurus meridionalis (assembly GCF_014805685.1). Classification (NCBI taxonomy): domain Eukaryota; kingdom Metazoa; phylum Chordata; class Actinopteri; order Siluriformes; family Siluridae; genus Silurus; species Silurus meridionalis. Next base: position 27,702,710 of record NC_060884.1, read on the forward strand.
GTCCAAGATGTCGCTATCATCTCTTTTAAATGCAAGGATTTCTCTTGAAAAAGAGAGATAAAAAATGCTGACTAAAGAAGCATATCAGTTCCTTTTTTTTTTTTTTGCTGCAGTCAAGCTGCAATATAATATTAAAACATAAGGACAACAAATGGATATAAAAATAAATGATTAAAAATGAAATGAGATCAAATTAAATAATAATCATTTAAAAGATGCTGAGTTTTTCCACAAAATTTATGGATGTATAATCATTGTTGTATTGATCACTCACTGGATAAATTCAGTGTAATTTCACAGAACAGCTTAATTCCTTATGTTTTGGTAGAGCCTGAGATACTGCAGAGTCTTGCAGGAAGTGTCAAGACAAAACACAACAAAAATCTTATCTTTTTTAGATGCTGTGCTGTTTCACCAGTCTACTATAATGGCTCAGGACCACAGGTTCCATTTAATCACTGCCCACCTTAACAATGATGGAACTGTACTGAACATTCGGTGACACCCTGATGAGGATGGGTTCCCTTTTGAGTCTGGTTCCTCTCAGAAGTACTTCCTCATACCATCTCAGTGTTTTTCCTTCCCACTGTAACCACTGGCTCACTTATTGAGGACCAACTTACAATTATAAGGAAAAACGTATACATTCTTTTATAATGACTTTATCTCTGTAAAGATCTTTTGAGACAATGTCCTTAGTTAAAAGTGCTATACATTTAATTGAAGTGAATTTAATTGAATTTGCAAGATACTAAATTGGGATCAGAGGCTGCAGCATTAGCAAAGTAATGCCAGTATTGTAATTCATATGTTGTGTTTTCTGTAAAGAAAACATGCTGAAGGTTTAAGGGATATTCCTAACTAACACTAAGCAAGGGTGAATGTCAAGTGCAGATTCTTAGAATTATTAGTGCAAATATATGCAGAGGAAGAGAAACAAAGCACTAATTTATAACAAAGAAAGACAACAATAGCTTGAATTATAAACTTAGCAAAGAAATGACAATCATGGATGAAAAAAAGCAATGCAACAAAATCCAAAGCTTAAACAGCGTAACTTGTAACATAATGGTGCAGTGGCTAATGAGAAATATGGTCCAGAACCCTAATCATAACACCAAGTGTTAAGTATATCAATATAGTTGCCTTTCGGGAACTCGAGCTGTGTTACAACGCTTTGGGAATGCCTCCGCGTTGCTCATGCTCTGAATCATGTGTGAAATCTGGCCAACAGCAAGGTGCGGCATCACCGGTGGGGTGACGTCATGACCAGGAAGCTACAAAATGCGCATGCAGTGGAGCTGACGCTACCTTCTGTTTGTTCAGGTATGCAAGGTCTAGCGCTCACTCCCTAGGCACGCCATTTGGCGGTTTCTTTCCCCCATTTCTTCTCCGAGGGAAGAGATTATGGAAGCTAGCGAGCCAATGGACTTCTTCCCAGCCTGTGCTGTGCGAGGCGCTCCTAGAAGTAGTGACGCAGGGCATGTCCAAACTCTAGTTAGCTCAGCCGGATGTGAAGAGAAAGCAGCGCACACCTAGCAGGATGGATGAGCACTTCCTGTGTCACAGCCTCTATGACGGGGTCTGCCCGGATCTGCACACTGAGGTGTTCAGGTCGTTGGATAGCCCGGCTCTTCACCCCACAAACCTTGCTGTATGCGAGTGTCGTGGGGATGAGGAAGTGCGGCTATGGGGCGATGGCACGGGGGAGAGAGATAGCTAGCTATCTCTCCCCGGGTGTAGCGTTGTCCCTTAAGGCCCCAGTAATGCTCACTAGACCGTTGCGAGCACTCTGGCAAGGCTTACACGGCAGCGGGTCAGGCTGAAGGTTGCCTCCACACTATTGGTGTGTTACAGGCATACCAGGCTGACCTGCTGTGGGAGATGGTGTCTCCCTCCACCTCCGCCCAGTCTCGTAGTGGTTTCCAGTTTTCCAGCAGCTGCAGAGCACTGCTCCAGCTGCTCTGGACAGGCCAGAGACCAGCCTTGAGAGGCTGGTTCCCTTAAGTGACTTCCTGGCAGCCTGGCTGCTGGATGTGCCTCAGTGGGTTCTGCGCACAGTAGAAAAGGGCTTCCCGATTCAGTTCAGGTTGCTCAGAGACGTTCCTGTCTCAGGGCTCCGTCATGGGAGCTCCCTGCCATCACATAATGGTAACGACAGATGCATCCCTCATGGGGTGGGGAGCGGTTATGAGTGGCCACTCCGCCCAAGGTCAGTGGAACAAGCTTCATCTCGCATGGCACATAACCTGCCTAGAGATGCTGTCCGTGTTTCTGGCTCTGAAACACTTCCTCCCAGACCTCCCATACGGACAGCACATCGGTGGTCTCTTACATCGACACCATGGGGTCTCCAATCTCGCCCTTTACAGGTTGGCATGGCAGATCCTTTCGTGGTCTAATTGGGTAGCAGACTCCCTTTCAAAGCAAGGGCCGGGGGAGATTGGGGGTTTGTCCAATCCACCATGCTCCAATCCAGAGCAAACCAGAGCCAGAGGAGGTCGTATGCCGCTAAATGTACGTCCACAGGACGAGTCCGTGGAGAAGTCGGGGCAGCTGTTTGTCTGCTATGGCCCCTATAGGCAACTAGCAGACTCTCAGTAGGTGAACTGTGGATGCTATTTCATCTTCATATGAGCCCTCTGGTCTCCCCTCTCCTTTCGGGGGTCAAGGCTTACTCCAATGTGGCAGCCTCTACGGCCTGGTACGCTGGAGCCCCACTCTAGGACATTTGCAACGCTGCAGGCTGGTCCACCCCGCTGACCTTCGTCAGGTTCTTACCTCGACCTTAGAGCCACTCCCGGCTCATCTGTCCTGTGCTCTGGTTGTACTCTCACACTTTAGGAAAGAACTGGTTAGTGTGGCGTGATTGGACACTGGATCCCAAAGCATTGTGATGCAGCTAGAGTTCCCGAAAGGGAACGTTTCTAGGTTACATATGTAACCCCAGTTCCCTGAGGGAACAAGACGTTGCATTTTGAGCCACACTCGCTGCATTCCTGCCGTGCTTTCCTTCTCATTTTACAGAAACTAGCATCGGCTCCACTGCATGCACATTTTGTAGCTTCCTGAAAATGTCAGACAGTTGCATGGGATTTGAGATTAAAACTAGTACTTTCTTGAGGCGACTTTTCTCAAAGAATTACAGATTTAATTTTAAGGCCACAAATTACCCTGTTTGCATTTCCTGTCTGAGTACAGCATGTAAATCTGTAGCTATTTCTAAAACCTGAATATTAATGTTCACTTTTTTCTGTATTAACACCTCACGATGTCCGAGTAACAGCTCAGAATACCACCTTTAATGTTTTTTCTGAAACACACAAAATTTGTTGCTCAAATTTTTCCTTTATACATTAAGATATTATGGAGATTTTGATTCCACAAAGATTCCCTTCATTTTCACTCTCAGCTTCTTAAAATATTTAGATAAAACCCCCCGTAATGGCTCAAATCCCAATATTAGTATTTGAGTTATGTGCACTAAACAGATAAACCCCGAGGAATCATAGTCAGGTGTGTGATGTGAAATTATATTCAATATGCTGAGGAAATCTTCTTCTCTTTGTGATTTGCATTTAGATGAGCTGATTATTAGGATGTATTATTGTGATGATGGGAAAGGTACCTGAAGAATAGAAAGAAGAGTCTACATGTTAGACAGTGCATGTATGTGCGGATGTGTGTGTGTGTGTGTGTGTGTGTGTGTGTGTGTGTGTGTGTGTGTGTGTGTGTGAGAAAGAGAGAGAGAGAGAGAGAGAGAGAAAGAGAAAGAAAGAGAGATTTCTCTTCATAGCATCTGACTTATAAACATGTTATTCCCTTATCCTTTGTAGGTAAAAAGCCCCAAAGCAGCAGCACAAACTGTTAAACTAATGAATAATTTCCTTTCACTCTATTTAAATACAGCCTAAAAGTAGACCAATATGTCCTCTTCCCATTGCTATTGAACCAAATGCTTTAACCGGTGAGTGAGCATGGTTGAATATTGATTCCCAAAGGAGGACAAAACAAACAGAGGAAGAGCATCTGGCTGAGACAACAGGATCTTTTAGAATTGAATTTAGACTGCAGGAAGCTGAAGGGTGAAATTGAATTTGATGCTGCAGATAAGAAACATCACCATAAGACAAAATTCTAAATGTTCCACTACTGGTGGTATTAGATCTCACACTCATGAACAGGGGCAGATTAAAGTGTGTTAAATTCACAGTAGCTGCTAGTCATGCAGAATGACTGGACATGTACACAAAACGAATAAATATAAAGAAGGAACAAACAGCTACATCTGAAATACTACTGTTTTAGGATCAGCACCATGGCTAGAAAACTGTATAGGCTGTTCGCCAAACAATGCGGACACCACATGTTGTTCCAGATGTTTCACATGTTCCAGATGTTCCAGTGTTACAGTAAAGAGATCTTTACAGTTTAATTTAGGGTGATTCAAGACAGCTGAGACGATGGAGACACTACACTAATGTTCACCTCTTTTCTAATTCTTACTCTTCTTTTCCATTCATTTAAAGGTTTGAAACATGATGACAGAGCATGAGTGTGTCACTGATACACGGTTCTGCTAGAGATTGCTGAAAAATGTCATCTCACAACCCCCATTTTCTCATTTTATTTCTACACACCGGAGACTCTACCAACGTTGTGTCAAGTGTTTGTGTGTGCTACATAACATATTCATACCCATTATTGAAAACAAACAAACATTATGGTTATTCAAAAATGAGTTTTTAAATCCCAATGAAGGAAGAGCCATTTGTGTCTGAAAGCCATGCTAGCAGGATTGGAAAGATCTCTGGGTAGAAGGGGTGATCTACTGTGAATCACAGTGATACTGGTCAAAGTATATGTCAGCACATACAGTATATGTAAAAGATGTACAGAAAGATAACACTTTTCTCTGAGAGTGCCATGTTGCCCTGTGATGCAGAATGAGCAGGTGGTCAAAAAGTTTGTTGCTTTATTGGATTTCATAAAAATGCATTGTAAAAAGGTTAAAACTCTGACTATGCCCCTGAGGATAACTTCGATTGGCTTCATAGTCAAGGCAAGTCAAGTTTACTTCTATAGTGCTTTTCACAACAGACATCTCAAAGCAAACTTTACAGAAATCAACAGTCAAGGTGAATGGTGTGCATTTTTCCCTGATGAGCAGCCATGGCGACTGTGGCAAGGAAAAACTCCCTTAGATGTTATGAGGAAGAAACCTTGAGAGGAACCAGACTCAAAAAGGGGAACCCATCCTCATTTGGGTTACATCAAGAGTGTGATCATAAATCTTTAAACAATACAGAACACTGGAGAGTGAGAACTAACATGAGCACTGGAGTATAAGATTATAAGTAATGTTCTTTCTACAGTCTTATACAGTCATTTTGGTTATAAAACTAGGAGCTACTGAGCAACTCATAAAATAGCTCAACATTTGTGATCATCACAAATCCAACACCAGTCTGCAGGCATAAAGATAATGACATACAAATGACATTGACTGTACTTTTTAATCTTTTTAAACAATAACAATACAAAATATTGGCAGGCCCACCTATTACCGAAGATATCCAGCACCAGATATAAAACCTTTGGCTGGCATTTAGTATTCTTATTATAAGTTGTTCTGTGCAGTGATCTTGAGAGATAATAGTTGTTACAGTCCATTTAAAGTGGTCTTTGTCCTCGCTCAGTGCAAAGTGTGCTGTACATGCTGGTGGAGATTTTTTTCTCAATTGCTTAGATGGATTAGTCTCATTAGAAACCCCTATCATCATTCACAAATAGTGCCTCAAAACTTTCATCAGCAGCACAGCTGGGTAATGATCATTAGGTGTTTTCCTGAATTGTGGATTGGTCAGGAGGGAAAGGTTCACAGAGGACCACAAAAAAAAAAAGTAATACTGAATATCATTAGAACAATGAAAGCTAATGGTATGGCATGAAAGCCTTAGCCTAAACTAAACTGGTCATTTGTTACATCAGGTTATCACATGCATTTGTGCTTATTGAAAATCCTATTCTTGATAAAGTCACCTTTTTTCTTATGTTATAAGCTTATTCTTCTGAAAAAGGCATGCCAGTCTCTGAGGAAACTCTGGCAGGCGCTAAAGACTGAAAGCGTGCCGATCCGCAAGTGGAGTCCGGCAGGCGTCAAAGACGAAAGGTGCCCTGAACCGTGAGTGTGTGGGTAAGCACCGACATAAGTACTGGAAAGGAAAGCACTAGGGAGAAAGTGACGGTAAATAAAGAAAGCTCTGTTTGGTTAACCTTTTTCTCTCTCTTTCTTTCAGAGCGAAACCAGAGTGAAATCTGGTACACTGAGGTTAAGGGCATTGCCCTTATAGTGAGGTTAAGGGCAACACCCTTATAATGAGGTTAAGGGCAAGGCCCTTAACCTCGTCAGCCCTTAACCTCATCGCTGCTTAGTGTGGCATCTGACAAATGCTATAAGTGTAAATGTATTGAGAACAGGTACTGATGTAAAATGAAAACAAGGCATAGGGTGCAGTTTTCTAGTTCATTGCAAAGGTATTCAGAGGGGTTGCAGTGAAATCCCTGTTCTCTAATTGTTCCTGGCAAATCATGATTCATGGAGCCCAGTTTGTGAACAGGAGCACAACAGGAGCAGTTTGTGAACAGATTTTAGTACTGTAGTTCCAGTGAAAGGACATTGTAATGCTACACTATGCAAAAACATCCTATAAAACTGTGTGCTATGATTTTTGTGTTAAAATTGTGTGGGTAAGAACCACATATTTTCTTCCCTCAAGCCACGAGGCTCCAAAACACCCAGGACTAAACTGTACCAAGCTCTTTTACACACACACACACACACACACACACACACACACACACACACACACACACACACACTCTTTCTCACTCAGTCACTCAACTGTGGGTACCGAAATGTTCAACCCAAACTCAAACACACTTAAATACTCAACTCAATTCATATACATCCATGTTCACATGCTATTTTGCACATTTACTTAGTTTACTTAGTTGCTGCTGTTTTAAACACATTTTAAACTGCAACCAACTGCTGATATACAGAAGTGTATGTGTATATTTTTGCTCATTGTACAGTATAACATATACAGAATGTATTCTGGATGGCCTTTTTTGTGTATTTTGTGTATCTTTCCTGTACAGTTTTGTTTTGTATAGCCTGTTTGCACAGTCTTTTGACTTGATGTGGCTAGGACAATTTACTTTTAGTCCTTAACTCTATGTTGTGTAATGTAGCTCTGTTTTACCTAGCACCACAGTTCTGGAGAAACATGGTTTTTATTTTACTGTGTTTTTTACAGCTATTTATGGTTAAAATAACAATAAAACCTTCTTGTCTTGACTACTGTATAGGTGTGAGGGTCAGGTGTCCAAATTCATTTGTCCATATACAATGTATAATATAGATGTAGATGAAACATTAAAGATTCATAAAGTACTAAACACTGCATACACAGCAATGCACATTATCTCTGTCAGTTTAGAGTTTGTCAACAATTTTAAATTCATTCTGCTTTCTTGTCCTAAAGGCAATGTTTGTAAGGATATCCATTCCAAAAAGAGACTGCAATATTCAGTAAGGGCTACCCCTCTGTGTGCTGCAATGCGAAGTATTGCTGTATCGTCTTGTTCTTGAGTCAGTGCATGAAGAATTCACATTTTGACTTTGTATTTGTTATTGTTCCAGACTTGCCCTTGTCTCAATTGTCAATGCATGGATTTTTTATGCTGAAATAACTAATTTTTTATTGTCTTTTTTTTGTTTTTGTGTATTTGTCAGCAGCACTATATCTCCAGTGTGATCAGTTTTTATTAAAAAGGCATAAACTGTGTCATTGTTTAGGCGGTTTATGTTATGGGAAATGCTTTTGCAGCTTTGGGAATTGAGCTTTCAGTTTTCAAAATGAAATTAGTTTGAGGGTTTAGTTATGTTTGAGAAAAAAAAATATAAAGGCTTTTAATTCTAAAATAATATTGAAAGACGAAAGGTGCCCTGAACCGTGAGTGTGTGGGTAAGCACCGACATAAGTACTGGAAAGGAAAGCACTAGGGAGAAAGTGACGGTAAATAAAGAAAGCTCTGTTTGGTTAACCTTTTTCTCTCTCTTTCTTTCAGAGCGAAACCAGAGTGAAATCTGGTACACTGAGGTTAAGGGCATTGCCCTTATAGTGAGGTTAAGGGCAACACCCTTATAATGAGGTTAAGGGCAAGGCCCTTAACCTCGTCAGCCCTTAACCTCATCGCTGCTTAGTGTGGCATCTGACAAATGCTATAAGTGTAAATGTATTGAGAACAGGTACTGATGTAAAATGAAAACAAGGCATAGGGTGCAGTTTTCTAGTTCATTGCAAAGGTATTCAGAGGGGTTGCAGTGAAATCCCTGTTCTCTAATTGTTCCTGGCAAATCATGATTCATGGAGCCCAGTTTGTGAACAGGAGCACAACAGGAGCAGTTTGTGAACAGATTTTAGTACTGTAGTTCCAGTGAAAGGACATTGTAATGCTACACTATGCAAAAACATCCTATAAAACTGTGTGCTATGATTTTTGTGTTAAAATTGTGTGGGTAAGAACCACATATTTTCTTCCCTCAAGCCACGAGGCTCCAAAACACCCAGGACTAAACTGTACCAAGCTCTTTTACACACACACACACACACACACACACACACACACACACACACACACACACACACTCTTTCTCACTCAGTCACTCAACTGTGGGTACCGAAATGTTCCGAACCCAAACTCAAACACACTTAAATACTCAACTCAATTCATATACATCCATGTTCACATGCTATTTTGCACATTTACTTAGTTTACTTAGTTGCTGCTGTTTTAAACACATTTTAAACTGCAACCAACTGCTGATATACAGAAGTGTATGTGTATATTTTTGCTCATTGTACAGTATAACATATACAGAATGTATTCTGGATGGCCTTTTTTGTGTATTTTGTGTATCTTTCCTGTACAGTTTTGTTTTGTATAGCCTGTTTGCACAGTCTTTTGACTTGATGTGGCTAGGACAATTTACTTTTAGTCCTTAACTCTATGTTGTGTGATGTAGCTCTGTTTTACCTAGCACCACAGTTCTGGAGAAACATGGTTTTTATTTTACTGTGTTTTTTACAGCTATTTATGGTTAAAATAACAATAAAACCTTCTTGTCTTGACTACTGTATAGGTGTGAGGGTCAGGTGTCCAAATTCATTTGTCCATATACAATGTATAATATAGATGTAGATGAAAAATTAAAGATTCATAAAGTACTAAACTCTGCATACACAGCAATGCACATTATCTCTGTCAGTTTAGAGTTTGTCAACAATTTTAAATTAATTCTGCTTTCTTGTCCTAAAGGCAATGTTTGTAAGGATATCCATTCCAAAAAGAGACTGCAATATTCAGTAAGGGCTACCCCTCTGTGTGCTGCAATGCGAAGTATTGCTGTATCGTCTTGTTCTTGAGTCAGTGCATGAAGAATTCACATTTTGACTTTGTATTTGTTATTGTTCCAGACTTGCCCTTGTCTCAATTGTCAATGCATGGATTTTTTATGCTGAAATAACTAATTTTTTATTGTCTTTTTTTTGTTTTTGTGTATTTGTCAGCAGCACTATATCTCCAGTGTGATCAGTTTTTATTAAAAAGGCATAAACTGTGTCATTGTTTAGGCGGTTTATGTTATGGGAAATGCTTTTGCAGCTTTGGGAATTGAGCTTTCAGTTTTCAAAATGAAATTAGTTTGAGGGTTTAGTTATGTTTGAGAAAAAAAATATAAAGGCTTTTAATTCTAAAATAATATTGGAATGGTACCCGATTTTGCGGGAGCAAGTTTAGTTAAACGTTTGTATATTATTATATTATATTTGGAGTCCTGAAAATGTGTACATTTTTGACAGATCAACAGAAGTTTTATCAATTTACTAGTCCAAGTTTGTTTTTTTAACTGTTTTTTAGTTGCATTCTGCAAAAATGAAGGTAAAAGCATAAAAAAGAAAAACTAGTATTGGGGGGAAAAAAACATTTTCCATTTGTTATATCTTATAGAAAAAGGCATGTGGTTATGTTTATTTGCAGGTTGTATGATCCGTCATATAAACACGCATTACTATTTATGGATTTCAAGTGATTTTCTTTAGGGAAACGTTTTTTGTGTGATTTTACCCTTCATTTATCTAACCTTCAATTCACTGAGCCACTGATCCGAAATATGACAGTCATCATCCTGCATGAGTGACAGCTTTAAATCACAGACGATCTTCAGAAAAGAGGATGCAGCAGGCGGTGAGCAATAGACGGGTGCTTTTGCACGGTTCAGGCTGATTGGCTGAGTGAACGCTTTCTATCATAATAGCAAATTTGTTCTTGCCTGCTACAACATAGAATATATAGTATGAGAAATGTATTTCAGAGTCATAATTTAGGATTATTATGGCTTAAAAAAGAAAATAGATGATTTTTAGTGTAGATTTATTGTTGGCATAAGTGTTTAGTGGCAGGCTTAGTCTAGGCCTTTCTTTGCTGCTTCTGTTATGTTGCATTCTATAATGTTATTATGATATGAATGTTAGGCAAGCAGAATTCAAATCTGATAGAATGAGCTACAGGAAGTCAGTAGAAGGAACAACAGAATGGGGTGATCTGGGAGAACTTGAAAAGATTCATGATCAGTTACAGGGGCCTAAGGGGACTCAAGGGAAAACCTACAAAACCTGAGCTGCAGTATTATAGCATTAAGATGACAAACAACCTGAGTGGTCTCAGTGGAAAAAAATGGTTGGATTCCCCAAAAGCAGGAAGATAGCAGTAGCTGATCATAATAGGTGGCTGTTGAGAAGAGGACCAAGGTTTCATGCACTGTCAGATGGTTCTCCAGGGAGATCACATGAGGTAGCATCTCTTGGGATTATAAGCAAATATATATGGTCATCATACTCTGACTTTACCGACTCACACAAATTGATTTAATGCCATTTCTAAACATTTCTATGGGTGGATAGATTTCTAAATATAAATCCTCCAGCATCTCTCTTTTAATTTACCTAGATACAGTAGGAAATGCTAATTCTGTTCTCTATCCATCTTATTATACTTATTAGCATTGATTTTTTTAATGAACTAATTTCCAGCCACCATACAGCAGTTTATGTCAGTTTGTTAACAACAATTACACTTTACACAGAAATGTAGGCATCGCATTAATGCACAGGCCACATAGTCAGATATATAAAGGGCCTAAACTCACCCAGATTAATGGTTTTGGCGAATCTGTGCCCACTGCGGCTTCACATTCCTGTTTTTGTTTTACTCTAAAATTCCTGTCATCTTGAGCTAATCTGGCCATTCTGCTCTTTACTCTCTGAACAACATTCATTTCTGGGAGGGTGTTTTGATGTTTTTTCACACCAGACAATAGAAGACAACATCAGGTAAACACTGGACACAGAAAAAGAATCAGGTGACATTTTCCCAGTTTTCCACTGTACAGGTTTTCAAACCAGCCTATCTGGCCATGCCACAGTCAAATTCGCTGAGATAAAATACAGATGTTCCTATTAAAGTGACTCACTAGTGTATATAAAAACAAATATTGTCTGTGTGTGCTAAGATTAAACTGTTTTAAAGTGAACATCCAAGACTGGCTCATATGCCAGAACTAAAGGTCTAACAGCAAATATATTAAAATGAGTTAGAATGTTTCCTTATAATAGATAAGTTCTCAAAAGAAGGACACTAGCTCTGGTGTCTCAAAATTTTGCTAATTCTGGGCTAGGTGTAGAGTCAAACAAACAGAATGGGTGTGGCCAGATATTTTATTGGCATCCAAGCGAGTGCCAGCAACCAGGAAGTGTTGGGAAACTTCACCTGTTGTTACACAATCAATGCAAACACAATAAATGTTAGAGGCAAAGTCAAACTTGCTGAGAGACTTATGATATAACCATATACGATATACATTTATAGCATTAGGCAAATGCTCTTATTCAGAGCGACTCACATTTATCACATTCATACAACTGAGCAGCTATGGCAGTAAGGATTTGCTCATGAGCCCAGGAGTCATAAGGATTTGAACTCACAACCTTCAGATCCAAAGTCCAATGCCTTAAACACTAAACTACCACCAGCCCTATCCTTAAACATTAAACTACCACCTGCCCCATCTACACATTCTCACTCCCAACTCATCACATATAAATGCGTTCGTCAGGATTCCTTGCTGTCAGTTTTTGACGCCATGGGTACCCCTTTGGCGTCATTTTTTTACGCGCAGGATTAGGGTTATGGTTAGTGAGAACGTGTTGCCGAATGCTGTTCCACAGATGGCACTTTGATATCAGACAGCGAGTGAATTTTAAAATCAAAAATCAGTTTGAGAGCTAGATAAATATGACCTCAGGGAAGTCTGCTTACGTCAAATTTCAACACCGCGGGCTCCGGTTCAGAGTTCTATAGAGGCCTATGGGAAACCCTGCACGTTGGAAAATGACGGTAAGGGGGTCAAAGTCTGTGGGAATCGCCACACGTTAAAAAATGAACAAAAGGGTACCCAGTGGGTCAAAAAGTGACGCCAAGTGATCCTGACGAACGCGTCCATATGTGACGAGTTGGGAGTGAGAATGTGTTCGCACCATTTATACAACCATTTGTCTTCTAGATAGCCAGTAATTGTTTATGCCTCAATTCATCAGTGATCATTGCATTATAGATTACATTAAAATGTACTTCTCTATGCATACAAATAAGGCTGGGGTTCAAGCCTCTGTTACCCCTATTTTTACCCTTAAATGGTACCCCATGTGTAGAATTTTTTCAACACGTGAACAGTGAAAGCTTTTGGTGTGATTTTTTGATGCTAGTCTGAATTAGAGCTAGTGCAGATCTAAAAAAATAAAATAAAATTTAATATACACCTAACAAAAAAGCCAGGGTGACTGTGAACCTTTTTTATTTTCTGTAATATATAATTATACAGCCACTTCGAATTTAAAGAATTTTACTCACTTGTATAAGTTTATAATTTCCTTTTTTTTTGGGAAATATACAGTGTTCCTGAGTACCATTAAAGGCAATTAACCCTAATAGTTTTGACACACCTAGGTGCCTAAGTACACATTTGGTCTGATTTTCTAAGGGTGCTTAGATCAGAAGGTACAGGCTCTTTATATGCACCTAGAATATTATAAGGGATTGGAACTTTTCCTAAACTGCCACAAATATAGAAAAACCTTACAAAAAGTGTTAAATACTTCCACTCTAGGTTTTGATTAGTCAGTTTTTTTTATAAAATCACTGTTTTAAAAAAATAAGTGTAGTCTATGTGATTTATAGGTATAAAATAAAAACTGACTAAACATTATTATTATTACTATTGTTTGTATTATTATTATTATCATCAACATTGAAAGTGCTGTACAAATACATTTGAATACAATAAAATAAACCACAAACAATATTGATATTTATTTTGATTAGCAGAGAAGCAACCAGCAGAATTCATTGTCTTTACATTGTATACTGTGCTTTTTCGTCAGTTATAGAATTATTTCTATTATATAAGTGTTTAAGTGCCATCCAGGAGTTGAATTTGTATTTAGGATGTGGTTAAAAATGACTTTTAGCTGAAAACACATTTGTTGGACGTTATGTTTTGCCTTTTTTTTTGTGTTCTCTGGTTTCCTCTGAATTTCCATAGTTTAGTAGGTGGATTGAAAATGGATGTATCCAGATAAAAAATAAATAAATAGGTATATCAAAATGTAATTTAATTGCTTATAATAAACATAATTTAAACTTGTTTCTAAATACTTGTTTCAGATATGTCGAATGAATGTGATACGATGCCTGCAACTCGATGTTCAACCCTCAGCTTAGATAAGAGTGCCAGCTTCAATTTTATTCATGGCTTTGAAACCTGATTAAATCATATTGGATTTATAAAACAAATTGGGTTCATGCAACTGATCTCAGTCACCTGGAAGTGATGTACGCATTTAAATTACTCAAGTGTAATGAGCTTTTATTTTTTTATAGCCACCACATCTGTCATTGTAAACAAGTAACATTGCTATCATTCTTAGCATGTGTGTAACGTCCTGTACACAAAGGAGGCTTTTCTGACCCGCACTGTTTTCACCTAATAGTTGGTAATTATTGGTAACTATTTAGTTGGCATGGCGTATGCTAGTTAGATTGTTTTGGTTTGGTGGGGAAAGTGAATTGAAACTCTAAGTTTAGTGGTTAGCACGTTTACCTCGCACCACAATGGATGGAGTACGAGTCAATTCAACTCGATTCATTTTTATTTGTATAGTATTTACAACAATGAACATTGTCTCAAAGCAGCTTTACAGAGATAAAGATGTTATAAAATTGAATTAAATAATACATTTATAAGTTTAGTGCCTATAAAATGTTCCTTAAAACGTTTCCCTAATGAGTGAGCCAGAGGTAAATGTGGCATGAGGAAAAAAAGGTGAGAGGAACCAGATTTAACAAGAAGCCTATCTTCATCTGGGTGGCACCGAATGTCCATTCCATCATTGTTGTCTCATCTCATGTCAATGTAGTCTCAGCTCAAGTCTCAACCTGCAGAGAAATATAAGAACACTGTTTTAGTGCTGATGGAAAACCCAAATCTATTTACATATTTACACATTTAATATTTATTGTGTGTTTGTACTAAGAAATTGCAAGCCTGGAGATCAGAAATGCTTAAATTCGGGCCTGCGTGTGAAAGTTGGCCAACGGTGACTTTTGATTTGGACCACCATGTCATATACAAGCCTGGGAGAAGGGGAATCCCATCGACACAGATTTTCATTTCCAGTGAAACAGTATTTGTTTTATATTCAAGCTGCAAATTTCTTTTATTAAATATAGAGAATATACATTGAATTTTTTTTTTCCAAAATGAACAGCCGCAGGTCAATCATTATTAAAATCTTTCATAGTATCTCTGATATTACAAGCATATGGCTGTTTTGCTTACAGTTTAAATAGCTGTATTAGGAACTGAACTCTTGCACTATAAATTGGATTGTTTTCATTGTTCTATAAGTTTCCATTTGGAAACATTAATTTGTACTAGTGCACTGTGCTAGAAAACAACACAGTGTTTTCAATTAATTTGTTTTGAAATATTATGAAATTGTAAATGAGGGGACCAATGGCAACTTTAATGTTCATATAATAGTATAAATAATACGGTTCAGCATTATGGAAAATTCACTTTCACCAAATTTTCTTTCACCGTATCCTGATGGTGGAACGACCTACCTAACTCCATCCAAGGAGCCGAATCCTTCACAATCTTTAAGAGACAACTGAAAGCTCATCTTTTCCATGAGCATCTTACTGCTTATCCTTGATCTTTCCTGTCCTAGCTTGGCACATGTTTATTGGCACCTTATGTTTAATCTGCTTGACTGGTCCCACCATCTCTCATGGTAAGAGGTAGGTATACATCAAGATTCTTTTCTGTTCTGGTAGTGGAATGAACTTCACGCAGCGGTCTGAACATTTCGATTAATGAAGATCTACCTCCTCCTGAAACGCTTAAACTAGCACTTATTTTTCATGTTTGTTATACACTATATTGCCAAAAGTATTGGGTCAACTGACCTTTCCTGCTACAGTAAATGTGGTTCTTTTCCAAACTGTTACCACAAAGCTGAAGGCACTCAATTTTAAAGGACGTCTTTAGATGTGTTATATTAAGCATTCGCTTGAAAACCTGTTCCAGCATGGCAATGCCCCTGTGCACAAAGTGAGCTCCTTCAAGATCTGGTTTACGTGCATTGGAGAGGAAGATCTTGAATGGCCTGCTATAGAGCTCTGATCTCATGCTTACTAAACACCTTTGGGATAATTGTGAATGCTGACTGCACCCCCAGGCCTCATTACCTACATCATGACCTGCCTTTCATAATATGCTTGTGGCTGATGAACACAAATATCCATAAGCACACTCCAAAATCTAGTGGAACATTTTCCCAGAAGAGTGGAGGGAATTATAAGAGCAAATTGGGACTAAATGTGAAATGCACCCCACTTATGACCAGGTGACCCAATACGTTTGGCAATATAGTGTATGTCTTTAAGTAACAAAATTGTGCTGGAATTTCTTCCAAAAGAGTTTTAGGCTGATGGTATCCTAAGTTTGCAACCTAGAGAACCAAAGTTGATTTATTTACATTTACATTTACATTTACATTTGCGACATTTAGCAGACGCCCTTATCCAGAGCGACGTACAAAAGTGCTTTGAGTCTCTAGCAATGAATAAATCTACACTGGTACGCAAGATTACAAACTTAATATAAATATAACTCTTGAATTCTACAAAGCAAATCTGGAAAGTGCTAATTTATAATTTATTCATCGGTTTGAATAAAAAGGATGTTCTCCAAATCCCGTAAATGTACAGTCAATGTAAATTGGAATCGCTTGTTGTATTCCTTAACTGTAGGTCGCTTTGGACAAAAGTGTCTGCTTATTGAATAAGTAGAATGACACAATGCCACCTGTTAAATGCTGCTAAATGCCACAAATGTGAATGTAAAGAAATAAATAGTTTTAAATCTTAGCCACATCAAACTGCTACTTCTAGGCAATGCCATTAACACCCCATAGCTGCTCAGTTGTATGAATTAAATTAATGTAATGATATAAGGGCATATGGGCATGTACCAAAAATTAAATTTTTGGTGCTTTATAGTTAAAGTTTTGGACACATCTGATGTGGATGATGATTTATAAATACATGCTTTTTCATCCAAAAATTATTTTTTCAGCTTTACAATTTTGGGTTGTTCGATTAATACCGTGATACCGTGATATCCGTTTTTCGATTATACCGTGAGCTCCTCTACCAGGGACACGCTGTGGGCGCTCGTAACTCCGCCCATGGCCCGTGACGTCACCCATTGAAATGAGTAGTGGAGGTGAAGCAGTAGCAGCAGCAGCAGCAGCCGCACGGTGGAGGAGGAACCGAGGAACTGAGGGAGCTGAGAGCAGGGCTGGGCTTTTTCCCCTTCCATATGAGCGCAGCGTCTCCAGCTTGAAGAATGCGGACAGGACTAGGAAAACTCCTGCTTTTACACGTGTTCCTCATGGAGACTTTTTATAGCAGAGGTGGGTGTTGAAAGCGGAAACCCAGGCTGGTGAATATGAGAAAGAGAGAGGAGAAGGAGAAGGAAGGAAGGAGAGAGAGAGAGAGAGCGTACACAGGAGAAGCAGCACATCTCCTGGTCTCTTCCTCCTGTCTAAAAGCAGGGGGGAATGTTGTCTTCTGGGGTTTTGCTGGATGTATAAATGTTGATGTTGCAATTGAAATAAATAGTAAATGAAGTCAAATGGATAAAGAAAACATAAGATCAAGGCGACTGGCGGTGCGCTCACGTGCTGCGCCTGGATTGGATTTTACACGTATAATCATTTTTAACTTAAAAGATACAAATAAATACAATTCAGGAAAAAAGGAAACAACTTATAGACTTGATACAAAGTGTTTGGGGGTTTAACTGAGGGTTTTTTGTTCCTTTGCGCATGATCACAGCATCATTTATTTAGGAAACAAAGCGTCCAGATGGACAGGTGAACTAACTGAGTTCTAGATAATGAAGTCAGCTGATAATATTGATATATTCCGGGGGAAATGCTGCTTTTTGTTTCCAGGGATTGAACCAGCTTGTGAGACGGGACAGTTCCGGTGTAAGAACGGCAGGTGTATTCCTACACCGTGGCGGTGCGACGACGACGACGACTGCGCGGACAACAGCGACGAGGAGCACTGCCGTGAGTGACACACACACACACACACACACACACACACACACACACACACACCGAGACACCGACTCCGGGTTGCCAGATTCAGTCAGTGATCAGGCTTACGCGGCGCACACGCAGTGGTTTATGTCCTGGGTAGCAAAACCATGGTTCTTACACTGAAGTTCATTTGAAAGTCATCTTCATCAAAACAACTTACAATGAAACCATTCATACAACTGAGCATTTAAGGTTAAGGGCCTTGCTCAAGGGCCCACTAGTGACAGCTTAGTGGTGCTGGGATTCGAACTCGCAACATTCTGGGCAACATCTTAACCACTGAGCTACCTTTTCCTCTTAAAATGCAGTGTTAAGATGTTGGACTTCTGATCAGAATGTCATAAGTTCATAACCAATGCCACTGCCGGGCCCTTGAGCAAGGCCCTTAACCCTTAATTTCTCAGTTGTATGCATGATTGAGATCATTGTAAGTGCTCAAATCCCTTAAATGTAAATTATTTATTATTGTTCGCAATAATAGCACTTACAATAATAAACCCTTGTTAATAATAGATCAGATAAACGTATCTTATTACTTATCACGTTACATCATTCTTTTCTTCTTCTCTTTATGAACTGCATCTTCACAAAAGGGTCCTAGTAGCACTGTAAACCAAAACAACACCAACCTTTTGTTTTATATCAGATACTGGAAAATAGGACAGTGGTAAATTCAGAAAAAAAGAAAAAAAACAAGGCAAATTTTTAGCTTCAGTGGTCGAGTGCGGATTTAGAGATCTCCAGCTACAACAACAAAAACAATAATAATAATAATAATAATAATAATAATAATAATAATAATAGGGGCCAGGTTAATTTTTTAACGCTTAAAAAATAACTTTATATAACACATTACATATACAAAAGCATTTCATCATGTACATAAATACAATAAAAAATAAATACAAAGAGCACGAAAGGATAAAAAGGAAATTTAAAGATACAAAGAAAGGAAGAGTGAAGAATAGAAATCAAGAAAACTTGATTTCAAACTTGATTTTAATGCAAATAAATGAGCAAATAAAATTATTTGGACATTTTCTGTCCTTCCAGTTAAGTAAAATATCCTTTTGTCTATAGTAAGTTATTAATATGAAAGATTCAAGATGTCCAGAAATGTCACTGAGTAATGCTATATTGGGACATATTGAGACAGCGTTCAATCTCATGAACTCTGACCAGAATGTCTGTATGTAAGAACAGAGCCAGAAAGTTGAAACTTGTGTGCTGTAGTTTGTGGATGTTCTTAATGCGTATAGTAGTTCGGTGCGGGACTTTATATTGTATTCGTTGGAGATTAAATGTGTTGGAGCTTATACTTATTATCAAAGTGATTATGGATATTATTAAAGATGCAGCAGCAACATTTTTCAGATCAAATAGCCGACTGTACTGATGCAAACCTGAGGAACCTGCTAATAAAGGCTGCATGAAGAAATCATTTGGTCCAAACCAGACTTCTATTTGAGCTACTGGCTGGAAAAAGCTTTTGATTTTAATCAATTTTTATACAGTTATGATCAGGTCAATTTGCAATTTTTAAAATTTTTTTTTTTAGGAATATCCAAAATGTATAATATTATGATCTTAGTTTTAGATTGAGCCAGTCTGTTTGATCTGTTTGAAAGAGTTTAATCCAAACTCTAATAAAATACTCCTAATATATATACTTTTATATACTCCTAAAAAGTCATCATAAATCGAATGGAAATTTTACTAAATAATTATTAATTACTAAATACATTGTAAGTAACAAATCTTGATATAGTTAGTGTTCATAATATAAATATGTGCTGAAAGATTTGTCTGTGCTTTTCACAGTTTTTTGGGTTCTTCACTGTAAAAGTGATGAGAACCTCTGCTGTAGTCAAAAGTCCGAGATCCAAGAGGCTTTTATTGATATTTTTACGATACACAGTGTTACACAGTAAAAACAAAACAACATTCCTCCAGAACCCTGGTGCTACATTAAACAACATAGAGCTACAACACACAACATAAAGTTACATAAAGTTCATATGGTGCGATAGTGTGGGTACAATCTGGCAACCCAGTCAGGTGTTATTGTACAATTTTAAACTTCTTGTAGTTTTTACTTCATTTTCTCAATTGGTCTGTGACTCAGCTTGATTCTCTTTGCACTTTTTTACACTTGGAGAAGAAAAAAAACCAAATGTATCATTTTTTTATTATTATTATTGTTTTTTTGTCCTTTTGGCTGAATTTTTTTTTTCCGTAATCATTCTTATTCAAGGTGATGTTTTACAGTTACTAGGTAAAAATTTCAATATAAATGATGGACATGTGTTGAATGGCATCTGGACTGTTTGTGTCATAAAAGCTTGTAACTGGTTGGTTGAATGATTTAGTTAAGCAGAGTCAGAGTGTGTCACCATGTATTATTATAATACATATAAACTGCTAGGTCATGTCTAAAATGCTAAAAGACGTATATTTTATTTAATTTTCGTGCGTTATAAAGATCACCATGCCGATGTTGTCACTGTTGAAAAAGAGAAATCCAACCAGCTTGTCTCTAGGTGTTCGAATTCATGCGATGTATTGAGTTTCCAAACTGTACGTTGGTTAATAAGGAAGTTGCTTAAATAAAAAAAAAGGGAAATCCTCAATAAGTGAAACAAATGCTATCGCTCTTGCTCAAGCTTGTGTCCATGGTACTAACTGTCAAGTCTGGCTCAAGACATCACATACATGACACCCCTTCATGTTCCAAAGCACTTCAGTGTGTAATGTTTCAATGAGTTTCTAAGTAAAACAAAAAGTTGTAGGTGTACTTTTTGTTCTGGAAAATGTTTAGAAACAAGCTCTTGTGTAGTTCTGCAGCTTTCAAAAGACACCTGGCGCTGCGTCTCAATGCAATATCGTTTCAATTAATTGGTGTGGGCGACACAGTGGGCATTAATTATGACTGGCATTACTGCTTGTAGCTTGATTGTCCGCTGGCACTGTGACTCGCGTCATGCCAGCAGCCAGCGCTCCTCCTGCCTGTGAGCTCTAAAACAATATAGAACTCAAGCCCGGCTCAGAGCAGCGCAGGAGTCTGTGTGTGAGCAATCCAGCGAGCTTGCATTCCCAGCCTGGCTGCTCTACCAGCTCAGCACCTGGCTCTCTGCTGGCTCCGGCTCTGCTGCCTGTCGGCTTGTCTTTTTAATACCGTATCTTCAGCAGACAGGACGTGAGGAGGGTCAGTTCCCAGTTTCCCGTGGATTCAGACAGACATGTGGAATTAAAATAATTCCGTATAGGATCGTGTTTAATTCTTTGTGCTCGGAGAGGTGGAGGGTTCTTCTCCGGTTGCCCGTAGAGACGGCTGTAGCAACCGCCTCACACCCGCACACACACACACACACAGTCCCTCTTTCTTTTTGCCTTCCTTTCTTCTATTGCTCTCTTTGGCCGAACTCTGTTTACGCAGCCTTGTGTCTGAATGCAGCATCTGAAGAATTTTTTTTCTTCTTGGTAGTGTGACTTCATGGTTTGTAGCCTCTTGAACAGAAAGCTGTCACAGACTTCTACAATAGAGAGGCACAATGCGCTAAACACATGGTCACGGTTAAAGAATCGACCACAGACATTTGGCTGAAAAGATTATATTGTTACTCACGCTAATGCCAAGGTATAAAAAACGTATAAGAAGGGTATAACAAATTGAGGGCGATTTGAATATATGATATGGATTTGTTAAACATTAACATAATACTAAGTCAGGTTTTGAGGTCATCAGGTGTGGATCCTTTTGTAAGTCTATTGGTTCTCAAGAGTTACTATAACGTAACTGTTTGATTTTGCTTGCTTTTTTTCTTCTTATATACATTATTTAAACATATTTCAAGAAACATCTAGATCAGGGGTCTTCAACCTTTTGTACACTAAATTATTGAAAATATTCTTGCGAACCATCTGGTCGGGTGTGTGTATCCGTGGGTGGGTTTGGGGTTGGAAGATCTATCTATCTATCTATCTATCTATCTATCTATCTATCTATCTATCTATCTATCTATCTATCTATCTATCTATCTGTCTGTCTGTCTGTCTGTCTGTCTGTCTGTCTGTCTGTCTGTCTGTCTGTCTGTCTGTCTGTCTGTCTGTCTGTCCTACTTATCTTTCTAATCCATCCATCCATCCATCCATCCATCCATCCATCCATCCATCCTACTTATCTTTCTCATCCATCCATCCATCCATCCATCCATCCATCCATCCCTCCTACTTATCTTTCTAATCCATCCATCCATCCATCCATCCATCCATCCTTCTTATCTTTCTCATCCATCCATCCATCCATCCATCCATCCATCCATCCATCCATCCATCCATCCTACTTATCTTTCTCATCCATCCATCCATTCATCCATCCATCCATTCATCCACATATTTATATATATGGGGATGGATGGATGGATGGATGGATGGATGGATGGATGGATGGATGGAAGGATGAATAGATTAGAAAGATAAAAAGGATAGTGTCTTTTAAAAGAAAACATAAATAATACATAGTCACATCAATAGAGATTTTCTCTTTCATGTAGACATCTATGACATTTATAGAGCATTCTGCAACCTGGTAGCAAATCCTCTTCTGCCTGGTACTGGGTCACCGCCGGCTCGTTCTGGACCTCTGACCTACATGAGTCATGGCACAAAACAACTGAATTAGTCAGAAGCATGTTGATGAAATTTCAATAACAGCAGAACTGAGAGTAGATGAGGTTGTAATTCAATCACAGGTTTATATTAATGTGCTGGTTTCAGTACATTGCTGTTTCTATAGTAGTTTATCAGGTAATTCACAGGACTTTTCTGGTGGACGCTCCATATGAATATATTCAAAACTCTAAAGGATTATGTGTCTCCAGTATCAGATGTTCAATGTCACATGACAAGCTGCATTCTTCGTCTTATTAGCATCAAGGGAGGAAAAATGTGAGGCCAATGAGTGAACGATATAACGTGATAAAAGGATCGAACTTGTTTTGGGGACTATAAATGTATAAAGAGTCTAATTGTCAGTTGTTTGACAATAAAACTATAATTGTTGTCAAATGGCTTTGGTATAATAAGAATTAAACACAATGAGGCATGCAAAATAATTATCTTTGGGGAAGTGTGATGCAGCTAAACGTGAAATCGTCATCACTTTCTTTTCTTTTCTTTTCCTTCATTTTTTTTTGTTCTGTTCTGTTTTATTCCTTTATTAGATTCTGCATTGATTTTTTTTAGTAAGGAAGCAATGGTGACATTATTGTATGTGACATATATACATTAATATTTGATTATATGATACATACTAAAAAAAATTACATATATTATATGAAAATGAATATGATTTTTTACGATTGAAAAATTATTGGAAAGATTGTGGCCTTCGAGATTCCCGTCCGAGAGATGAGGCATCGAAGCAGATTTCTCACGATTCAGACATTCTCAGCATAAATAAGACACACACTCAAATACGAACACACACACAGATGCACACACGCACATACACACACCCTCTTTATCTCCAAAGAACAGTCAAATAGGACACGTCCTACAAGGTCAAAGGTCAGACACCTAATCAGTTTCCTTTCTGGCAGAGTAAGTTTTTTTGAATTCATTAAAATTGATGACAGGAAGGCATGCATCCCAGACCCCAGCGTACCGTTGCAAACCAGGAGCCTCTCGAAAGCTCATTTTTATTTGAACACCAGGGTCAGAGCCATCACGAGCTCCCGGCGCTTGTCATGTATCATCATGTAGCTATTGCATTGTGAGCGCACAGGACTTGTAGTAAACCCGCACACACTTGTACACATTTACACAACGAAGGAAGCGTTCTTTTTTTAAAGAGTGATAATAATTAAAGGTGTCATTTGCAACAAGTAAAAGGTTTTTTTAGAGCTATTGCGATCATTTAAGATCCTGCACTATTATTTTGCTTTTCTCTGCCTTGTTTTTTGAGAGGGTTCATGGTTTTATGGCTGTTGCAGTTCCTCTTGTAAGCAGGAGAGGGCTCCAAAACTTATTCACTGCTCCTTTAACATCCTTTAAAAAAAATGTAATTTCTCTGAAATAAAAATAGCACTTCTTGTGTGTGTGTGTGTGTGTGTGTGTGTGTGTGTGTGTGTGTGTGTGTGTGTGTGTGTGTATTTTATGGTTATTGGTAATTGTAGATGGGACTATGTAGATCGGACTATAGTCACATAATGAAGTTGTCATTGCGCCTTTGTGTGTGTGTGTGTGTGTGTGTGTGTGTGTGTGTGTGTGTGTGTGTGTGTGTATTTTATGGGTTTTGGTAATTGTAGATGGGACTATGTAGATCGGACTATAGTCACGTAATGAAGTTGTCATTGTGCCTTTGTGTGTGTGTGTGTGTGTGTGTGTGTGTTTGTGTGTGTTTGATGAGACAGTTAGAGTTGTATCCACGTCTGATTTGGTAACATTTTAACCCTAGATGTAGGGTTGTATCTCTTAATATCGAGCCTTTAACTATTAGGTTTGTTTAGATTCACCGATTGGCACTGGTGCATCGGCATACAGGTTAACGACGTGATGCATCGATTTAAAAACTGTGCATCGGATACAAGTTGTCTTTTGTATCACAATGCATCGTTTTCAAGATAATTGCATTAAGAAAACGGATTTATTTCTTTAAAATGTTTAAAGTGGCCAATCATTTTCGACCAATATTTGATACACAGATCGATTTCTCCTCGCTAAACTGTTTCTCAAACGCGTTCTCTCAGCACCACTGCTGCTAGGTGAATATAACGTATCACAACACTACAGAGACCGAGGCACGTTCTGAGAGTCACATTGAATATGCATTAACATGGCAGAGGTAGAGCTGCATCTTTAAAACAGAACATCTGGTTTTATTTATTCATTTTTTACACTACAAAGGCCTGTTTGTGAAAAGTCAGAAGGTTTTGTGTTAAATCAAATTGAAATCGGATCGCACTGCATTGTAATAGGGCTGAATATGTATCATTAATGTATCATATCATTGGCTATGCATTAAGATGCAAATCGCATCAGCCTCAGTTATGGAGATGCACATCACTAGTATTTATGATTCTTCTGAGAAAGTGTGAAATACAGTTTCATCTCCTCACAAACTCTATCGATTTGTGATGACGAGATTTTTATCTTTTAACCAAAAACATATCACGAACCTTGACAAAAGTGCATTGGTTCTTGCAGTGATGTGATGAATGTGAAAACACATTTTCGCTCTGTTTCGTAAATTCGCTTTACTTGGTAGATGTTTTGTATTCCTAAAAGCTACAGCTTAGAGCGATAGAAAAGAAGAGTGAAAAAGAGAAAAGGCTTATAAGACAAGCATCTATGATTCACAAGTATTGTACAGAATCAGGAGAGAAATTTGAAATGCGCAAAGATTTGATAGACTTGTGAAAAAAAAAGTGGGCGTTCCAAAAACCCATGCATTGTAACTCACCTCTCACAGCACTGGAGGCAAACATGGATGAAATACAAAGGCTGGAGAGAAAAGATGAAGTGTGTCCCAGGAGTGTGACCATATTAGTGAATTGCATATGGAATTGGATTAATTGGATTCAATCAGTTTTTCTTTCTTGCTTCCACTTTGTATCGTAACAAATGGAAAAAACTAGCTGATTAGTATATAAGCATTAGGCCAAGGCTTGTTCATTTGAAAGCTTGGCACTACTAGATATAACAACAGAAGCCTGTTGAATTGATTCATTTATTTTCCTGTTGATTTTTTCCATAGGGATGAACACATAGATGCTCATGATTGGAGTTGTTGCTGTGATTGAGGAGAGACAGTATGCTTTTCGCATGCATTATCTTTACACAGGTGGTGAGGGCAATTTTGCTTTCTCGGAAGCTTAGCCATGGATTTCTTGGGCATCGTTGACATTCGAGCTCATGATATCAGGAGAATAGGACAGATGCCTTTCTGTTTCACCACCCTGGAGCCCCCAGCCTGTAGAAGTTCCAGAGAATCACCACTCAATTGGTTGAAATGTCTATCATGTACTGAAGAAAACCAGCTCAAATCTTCCACAACCAATGAAGAAGTGATATTCCTGAGTTCACACCATTCTTTCACTATGCTAATAGAAAGAAAGTGCTTTTTACTTGTCACATGTAGTTTACAGCACAGTAGCAGTGTGCAATATTGACAAAAAATTATATCGATATTTATGGGGGATATAAAATTTTTGATATTCTTCATATTCTGTGTGGTGGTCAGTCCACAGCAGTTACAGAGATGAATCTTGTCCAATATTTGTGCAATTAATTTTACCCTTTATGGGCGTTTTTTAAAAGTGTGCATCATCTTTTGAGTCAAATTCCTACTTTTAATCAGTCGATTAGAATGAAAAATAATGAAACATTTTGGCTGTTACCAAGCAAATCAGTATTTCATAATATTATAATATAATATAAATATCATATAAATTTTACTATATTATATTTTTGGAGAAAAGAAAAAATGGCAATTGTTATATGATATTGATTCACTATATGAAATAATATAAATGTACGCATTTTCAGCCTCTATATTTAGAAATTTGTGACCGTTCTCAATACATTTTAGAATCATACACCCCTAAAGCACATTGAAATGTATTTCTACATATATCCCAACATTCCTATAGATAGATATGTTACAGCACCCCTAGAGCACAGAGGGTTAATTGGCTTGCTCTAGAGTCAGGGCTTATATATATATATGTGTGTGTGTGTGTGTGTGTGTGTGTGTGTGTGTGTGTGTGTGTGTGTGTGTGTGTGT